>NW_015505728.1:331980-421245 GCF_001515645.1 Sinocyclocheilus grahami | reverse complement strand
ATAGCACTCTGTGAACAGCCAGCTTCTTTGGCAATGAATGTTTGTGGCTCCTTGTGAAGGGTGTCAATGATTGTCTTCTGGACAACTGTCTGATCAGCAGTCTTCCCCATGATTGTGTAGCTTAGTGAACCAAACTGAGAGACCATTTTGAAGGCTCAGGAAACCTTTGCAGGTGTTTTGTGTTGATTAGCTGATTGGCATGTCACCATATTCTAATTTGTTGAGATAGTGAATTGGTGGGTTTTTGTTAAATGTGAGCCAAAATCATCACAATTAAAAGAACCAAAGACTTAAACTACTTCAGTCTGTGTGCAGTGAATTTATTTAATACACGAGTTTCACAATTTGAGTTGAATTACTGAAATAAATGAACTTTTCCACGACATTCTAATTTATTGAGATGCACCTGTATCTGCGATGTATTTAGGTCCTAGGCCATTGAGTGATTTATAAATGAGTAAAAGTACTTTAAAATCAATCCTAAATATAACTGGAAGCCAGTGTAAGGACCTGAGGACTGGTGTGATATGCTCAGATTTTCTGGTTCTAGTCAGAATCCTGGCAGCAGCGTTCTGGATGAGCTGCAGCTGTCTAATGGTCTTCTTGGGAAGGCCGGTGAGGAGACCATTACTATAGTCCACCCTGCTGGTGATAAAGGCATGAACAAGTTTCTCCAAGTCTTGACTGGAAACAAAACATCTAATTCTTGCAATGTTTTTGAGATGATAGTATGCTGATTTAGTTAAAGCTTTGACATGACTACTGAAACTAAGGTCTGTCTCCAGAATCACACCAAGATTCCTGACTTGATTTTTAGTTGTCTGTAAAATGTTCTGTTAAAAATAGTGGTTTGAGAATGTTGATGCTTAAGCAAGCATGGGCTGCTGCGTGCCTGGTTTGGCATGGCAGAATGCCAGCGGCGCACTTACTTTATTATCACTAAAAGCTGACATCTCAAGCTAAAGCTCTGTTATAACACAATAAATATATGCACAATGAATCTTTCACAGTGTCTACACTCCGTGTTTTAAAATGAGAGGACGCAATTTCAGCACTGCGGTGAGTAGATTCTAACTTAATCGCCTCTGATTGGCCATTGCGTTCCAGAAATCAACAGCTGAGTATGTGATTGGCTACATTGCGCAACCCTTTAAACACGTGTTATAAATAGAAACTATGCATAGCTTGCGCATGTCAATCATTTTAATATTAGTTGTTCTTTTTGCTTTTGTGCAACAGATAAATAACAATTTGTATGTTTTAGACACTTTATGTTTAGATAATTTCTATTTTGCGGGAGTCCGGCGAATCATTTTATTCTCCCGCATCCCGCACACACACGAGTCTCTTCCTGTCGCCCCATCAAGAGTTGTCCCGCGCCGCAGCTTGATGCGTTGAGTCCCGCGAGTGCAGGTCTAGTCTGAGGTAGTGATAGTAGCTTCTTGACGAGACGCCATCACCATACTTTTGGAAGGGAAGTTTTGGATGATAGTGAATTGGTACTGTAGTATTGTATTATGTTATTGACAACTGGAGGTCGTGCTAGAGAAGTCAGATTAGTTTTGTAGTAAGATTAGTAAGATGTATTCGTATTGAGAATTTCCATGACACTCCTTATGCACTATGATGAAACAAGAGCTCAAAGCTTTTTTGTCAGTGAAATCCCAGACATGCCAAATAAAATCTAGAAATAGGCTGATTGCATAACCATTGTAGCCTATTTTACAATGGGGAGACAACTTTCTAGTTAATTTCTCCAAAACAAATGGAGAATGCCTGTTCATTCAGACAGAAGTAAAGCGGTGCAGTCAGGCGAATCATGAGTCATGGCTAAATAGGTCTCTGAGATCCACAAGATCCTCTGCTGGCATCATCTTTATGTTCTGTTATATCCCAAGTGGATAAAGTAGAATCTAATTTTGCGCTTTCCAGCCATTATTTGGCATTAAATAAATGGATATTGTATAGCATTACCAGACTTCACTTTGATTAGAACCCTAAATGAGGCCATTAGCCAAAAAAAAAAAAAAAGGGTTTATTTTTTCTTCTAAATGTGCCTTAACACAATCCTAAAATATTGCAGTAGTTACAGAGTCTTAGAGCAAATGAAGACCATATTATGCTCTAATGTGAGCCCCTAATAATAGTAAATGCTGACAAAGTAATGCTGTAAACACACAGCAAATAGAGACTGGAGAGGGCTGCAGACTAAAGCAAAATACTGAGGAGTGACACAGAAAAAGAGGATAAAGAGAACTCACCGGATTAAAGGATGACTGATGAATGGACATCTAGTGGAACTGAAAGAGCTACTCGGAAGGATGGGCTCTGCTGTGTGCGAAGGACAGTGAAAACAGAGCTGCAGTCCAGGCTCCTTCCACTGTGATGTACAGCCAGCCTCCTTCTTACACCCCTTCCTCTGCCTCATTCCTTCCTAGACACTCCCACTTTTCCTTTCCCCCCCCTGCCTTATTAGATGCAATAGTCTGTGTGTTTGCTCCTGCAAAAATTACAGCAAAAATCATTTTCATAAAAAAATTATTCTACATTAAATTAGAAACAGTCTACGTTATAAACAATTCATGAATTTTAAACAATTTTACACCAAATAAAATATTAAAAGTCTACATATAATATTACACAAAAGACACAATTTGTACAATGTACATTACAATAAATTAATTAATTATAGAATTATAAATACACGGAATTATGCACAACTTTGAGGGACACTCCCTTGACAGTTTATTCCAATTTGTACAATGCACATTACAATAAATAAATTAATTATAGAATTATAAATAGACAGAATTATGCACAATATGCACAGCCTTGAGGGACACTCCCTTGACAGTTTATTCCTAATGTCAGTCCATACTTGAATTATAAACCTATTTAGACAGCCAAGCATACTAAATCAGCAGGATATACAGAATGGTGAAGTCTTTACCAAGCACAACATGCATTTACATTTATATTTATATAAATTCATTTGGCAGAAGTGACTTACAAATGAGGAAAGATACAAATACAAGCAAAGCATGGAAATGCTGTCAAAACTTATATACTTGCTGCAAAACATTCTGGTTTAAAAACACTAAGATCAACGTCTTGACTGCAAATAGTTTTAGAAGCTTTTTTGTTGTTGAGCAGAGAGCTAATATCGCCACAGCAATTTAAAACCATCAGGACATATAAGCGGAAATATCATAATGCTGAGTATACATATTTAAAGTTAAATTCTATTAGCTTTATTTCTCAATACAAATAAATGATTTGGCTATCATGCACATTTCACACACTGAATCGTTTTTGCATTTGCATTGCTTTTTTTGCACAAATTAAACAAAAGTAGAACATTTAAGTTAAACGTAGGCTTTAAATCAATAAATCAGCTTCTTGATTTGACTTTTGTTTGAAGGCGCTTCAGCCATCATATTGGTTTAAATTTATATGACTATATTTCTTAAATTTCCACTTGGAACAAGAACTATTAAAATGCATGTTAGCAATATTGCACATACGTGCAGGAAATACATAACAAAGCAAAACCTAAATGCAGATTTTGTGATTAGTTGATATGATAAATTGTAGGTGCTTCACTAAATATAATCTGTCATTTAGTCATTAGGTAATATTCCACATGGATAATATTAATCACTGTTTGGGTACTTTATAAATAGCTTAAATTATTTGCAGAATGGATTCAACAGCATGCACAGAGATCGTCCTCATGGGTTTTGGTCCTTTGAGCCCTGAATGAACTCTTCAGGACAAGGAAGTCAGCTAAGGTCACTGTCACGTCCTCTGTAACAAGAATACAATTCATTGTGGTACAAACTAGTCCATTCACCAAAAATCTAGACTCTGCCTATACATGTATATATCCTGCACTCAAGAAGTACAAATATTTAATGTATAAAAAACATACTGATAGATGATGACTTAATAAACAAATTAATTTAATCACAAGTCTACAGAACAGCCACTTTGTCTTGCCACTTGCCACTTGACGCAGTATCACATCTCTGAGCTCTAGCCATAAAAACAAACACCAGAACTGATAAAAGACCAAAACACTCACGTCTTCACTTATTTAATTTGCTTTATTAAACAAATATTTAAACCGGTAATGTCAATGATGTTTGACAGCTGAGCAAGTGAGAAATGTTCTTCATATTGCACTCATACTGTTTAGTAGCAAACCGTTTTGACTGTGACAATGTTTGCGTCACGTTGTTCAGTTTAGGATTATTAATAATGTGTATCCAGCTGCCGAAATTTTATGGAAAAGATTCCGTTTTGAAGTGGATCCTTGTGTTTTTTGTTTAGAAGAGCCTGAAACCATTGAACATTTATTTTTTTCTTGTCCAGTCACATTGAAGTTCTGGCAGGATCTTTACAGCTGGCTAAATATTGATATCAACACTGATATTCCATCACTGAATTTGTTTCAGGTTTTGCTTTTTGTCTTTCGAAAAACATGTCATTGATGTTAAACATTATTATTACAATGGGTAAATATCACATACACAAAAGTAAGTGGAATAACAATAAACCCTCTTTAAATTGCTTTAAAAATGAATGTAAAAATACTTAGAAAGACTTATCCAAAGATAATCAATCCCTTGGGGAATTATATATAACCATGTATGAGTCTCTTTACTTTTAAGACTGGTAAGATTTTGTACCCTTTATTTTTTCTTGGAACCCCCTCAAATGTTTAAAGAATGTTTGTTTTGTTTATTGTTATTGTATGTAGAGACATGGACATTTATGTATGACGGAGATGTGATTGGTAAAGTGTATATTTTGTCATATGCATTTTATTCTTCCCCATTTGAGTGTGTAAATTGATACTGTTCAATAAAAATAAAAATAAAAAAATGTTTGCGTCACGTTATTCATCTCACGTGACACATCGTGATCATCATGGCGGCCGCCTCTGTGTTCCAGAGAGTGAGAACAGGCTCCAAAATCGGAGCCCAATATGACCAGGAGGGCAATCTCATCAAGGTAATACTGAAAACAAAACACTTAAACCCTCATATGCGCATATTTGCGTTTGCAGTCTGCTTTTATTCCTTTTAAGGTTATGCATTCAACCAATCCCTTTAACGTATCAGTTAAATAGAAGCGTATACATGTTGTTTTCTTCTTGTAAAGAGACATAAAGTACACGTACAATAATATATATATGATACACATCATATATAAATGGCGATAAACGCGTTTGCTAAATCAATACATTTAGCCTGATATGTAAATAATTCTGTCTTGCTGGGTGAAGAAGTCCTGCTGTTTAATAGAACTTAAGTTTATTGTCAGGAGAATGTAACACAATGTACAGTAATATCAATTAATGTGCATGAAGAAAATAAATAACAGGTGTAGTATAATATATGAGGTATCTGCAAATGCAAAATGCTCATTTTACAATTTGTAGTTGCATTTTTGGAATTGTTTGGCTATACTGCCCGAGTTCATTTTGATTTAAAGTGTGTTTTAATTGGACTAGTCTGTATTATATTGACTTGTATGTGCTGTGATTGACAGGTGGAGACACGTGAGGATGAGGAACAGAGTGTCAAGCTTGCTGAGATTTTGGAGTTGTTGCTCGCTGCTGGTTATTTCCGAGCACGCATTAAGGGACTGTCACCCTTTGACAAGGTATGGCAGACTTCACCCACCTGTACCAATCAAATTAAAGTGTGTTTGACACACTATTAGTTTATTTATGAACAGTCTCTGCTTGTACTTTAGGTGGTTGGAGGAATGACCTGGTGTATAACTACATGCAACTTTGACATTGACGTTGATCTGCTTTTCCAAGAAAATTCCACCATTGGTCAAAAAATGTGAGTGTGTAGAATAAACGTATGAAAACTGACAGAAGCTTTTCTGTTCAGATTGAGCTGAATTCTGGTTAATGCGATTGTCTGTGTCTTTTCCATTTCCAAGTGCTCTGACAGAGAAGATTGTGTCAGTTCTGCCCAAAATGAAGTGTCCTCACCGATTAGAGCCTCATCAGATCCAAGGGTTGGATTTCATCCACATCTTCCCTGTTGTACAGGTATGCACACCATCATATCCTTCACATCTAAAAGAGCTGAAAACCTACATTACAAAAAACCTGGCTGAGTGATCAGTATGATTTTATGTTTTTAAAAGAAGTTTCTTTTTGCTCTTCAAGGCTGCATTTATTTGATGAAGAATACAGTGAAAATAGCAATATTGTGAAATGTTATTACAATATAACATAACTGTTTTCTATTAAAAAAATTTTTTTAATGTAATTTATTCTTGTGATGGTAAAGCTAAATTTCCAACAGCTTAATTACTCCAGTCTTCAGTGTCACAGGATCCTTCAGAAATCATTTTAATATTCTGATTTGGTGCTCAAATACATTATTGTTATGAATGAAAATAACTTTATTATTGTCAGTGCTGCTTAACATTTTTGTGTAAACCATACTACCTATTTTTCAGGGTTTTTATGAATAGAAAGTTGAAATTTATTAAAAAGAATTCTTTTGGTAACATTATATAGACCCCCAAAATTCCAGTATAATTAGTTTTTTTTAATAGTGACAAAAAAGTGCAAGAATACTTACAATGCATCTTTTGCGGCATCTATAGTGGCTGGTAAAGAAGGCGATTGAAACCCGGGAGGAGATGGGAGATTATGTCAGGTCATATTCCATTTCTCAGTTCCAGAAAACACATGCATTTCCTGAGGTGAGACAACAGGCCAACACTGAAATACAAATACAGGCTATTAACACTGTGAAGTGTCAAATATTTTACAATCTGTAATCTTTGAAGTCTCAGTAAATGTGTTTGTTTTAGGATGAGGAGTTTGAATTAAGGAAGGAGAGAGCCATCAGTACTGTGGTGAATGTGTGTGTAAGTATTCATCCTCTAAGCTTTTATACATCAACAACACATCATGAGCTTTGAATTATGATGCTTGGCTGACTGGGTATTACATTTCGTCTCTCTGCTGAATTTAATATTGCCCCCCATGAGAAACAGCTACAGTAATTATATGCCATTAGTTCCTCTTAATTGTATTTAATAATAGAAGATTGTGATATGTTGAATATCTTATAAATTGTGTTTTGGTGTAGGAGGTTTATGCTCCCCAGAGGCGTTATAAACGGCAGGTGGATGCTGGGGAGCTGCTGGATGAAGAGTCTCGGGTTCATTCTACCTTGCTGGAGTTCGGCAGGTACTCGATCTCTTCCTTTACAGGACCCGAGAATTTTGTACTCTCATCATGTCCAGCTGGAAGTGAACCAAGGATTGTTACTGTGTTGTGTACTTTAGGCTTTTAAAAGAGAGTAGTTACCTGAGGAGTACTTTATACACTACCTTTCAAATGTTTGGGGTCAGTAGGATTTTTTTTAGTGTTTCTAAAAGAAGTCTCTTATGCTATCAAACATACAGTACAAACCGTTCAAAATAACAGTTTTCTGTTTTAATATTGGAAAATATGATTTATTACTGTGCTGAAATTGTTTGTCACATTTTAAATGTCTTTACTGTCACTGTTGATCAGTTTAATGCATCCTTGATAAATAAAATTATTAATTTATTATGTATATTTCGTACCAATTGGGGGGACCAGTTTTTATCCAGATTCTCTTTCATTCACCCTCTCTTTTGTTTCTCTCATCTTCACTGGTCTGTTTCCTGACACATTGTATCAGCATTTCAGGGTCAAACTAATTCTACATTAAAGGCATCTATTAATTCTGTACTCCTCCTTCATTCGCTTCTCTCTTTTTTTTCTGTCTGTCCCTTTTATTTTACTCATTAGTCTGTGCCTTCTCATATCAAAATACATGCAGTGAGTATGACTGAAGCTCAGTTTCTGGGAATGGGAGTGACACAGATTGACCAACGGTCAGATTGGCTTTGCATCAACTGCATTAATGTCTTTTCCTTTGCATCTGCCCTAGTGCTGTTTTTCACACATTGCATCTAAATGTATTGTTCATGTGTAATTTCCTGTCATGTGGTGTGTTGTGCCTGTAGTGTGATGTGTTTTGAAACCGACTCTTGCAATGAGCCGCATGTTGTCTGTAATGTGAACATGAAGCATTTCAAATACCTTCTTTTCTGTTCTTTTCTAGGCGCTATGAATTCAGCAAACAGTCTAAAGCAGGCACTGTGAGTATCAGATGACCGAAACATCACATAAGAAGTCCAGTCAGAGAAGGTTACATTTAAGCAACGGATATCTTATCGAAATCGGAAATCTTAAAAAGTAATGGAAATTTATATAGTGGATATTTTTGCTAGTTCAAGCTTTGCAGTTTGCTAGATTTGGCTAGAAGTTCTTTGTGAGTGCAATCTTTATAAATACATTTAAAAAAATATGTATCTAGTAATCTATTGATCCAAGAGCTGGTCAATTTTGTCATTAAATTAAATCATTATTCTGCTCTGTACTTCAAAAGTAGTCTTGAGTTTTGATTCAAAATGTTGCAGCTTTCAGTTCTACATGCAAATCTGTACAAATCAGCAAAAAAATGTGTTGACTTTTTGTATGCACTGACCCTAGAACCACCCCTGTGGTGTCCATCTGGGTATAATAGATCACAGATGGACAGTAGGGCTTGGCACTGACCTTTGTTGCTTTTGATTGGTTGTTAGTTTGATCATGTGATGTTTCGAACAGGCAGTGGAGCAGAAGCAGGTGTTGGCTCAGGGCACGCAGGGTGTGCCTCCTGGAATGGCCCAGGTGTCTGAAGAAGAGGACCTGCAGGCAGCAGAGGAGGTCAGTTAGGATCATATGAAACTACACTTGGCCTATAATAACTCTCACTTGTTCTTCATCACCCACTCTTTATCTGACCAAAGTTAATGTTCCATTAACCAATCAGTTCTGGATGCCTTTTTTACAGCTCAGAATCAAAGCCTTGATGACTGGAATGGCTGCCATGGCAACAGAGGAGGTACATTTCTAAATGCTTAAAACGCAAAAGAGTTTAAAGGGATAGTTCACCTAAAAGTTCAAATTCTTACCCTTGTGTCATTCAAGACTGTTGTGACTTTTTCTGAGTTATTCAGTGTTGTTTGGTTCCCCAACGTTGTCCAAAAATCTTTTTTGTGTTTCGCAAATTGGTAAAGAAATTGATAGAACGACATGAGGATGAGTAAACAATGACAAAATTTACATTTTTGGGTAGACTGTCCCTTTAAAGGAGTAATTTCCACAAAAATTCAAATAAAAAAAGTATATGGTCAGAACAACATGCAGTTTTTAACTTTGTGAAACCTTAGTTTAAAGGTGAATTATTTTCTTGTATGTCCACTCTTTCTTATCAAGGCAGCCTTTAAGAAAAAAATATATAAACTTAGCAGTCTCCTTATTTTACTCTATTTCTGTGTGTGTTTTTAGGGGAAGTTGTCAGCCAGCACAGTGGGGCAGATTGTTGGACTGCAGTCTGAGGAGATCAAGCAAATTGCCACTGAATATGCCGAGAAGGTGAACAGTGATAGAACTCCACTGAACCTCTAGGAAACAGTGCCTTTATTTTTACAACAAGAACAATGACTTGAGACTGGAATACAATTTTGGAATTTGCAATAAAATTAAAATGTTCTCATTTTATAAGTTGTATAGCGTGTTCCAACCTTCTACATTTATGTGTGATTGGGCAGGCGGAGCGCTCTGTGGAGGATCGGCCGGAAAGATTTGGACCTGCGCAGCAACACAGGCGTCAACTGGTGTCACTCAACAAACGAATCACTCACAAAACAAAAGAGCTCGAAGAGGTAATACCACATTACTTCACATTATAGTTTTGAGAATGCTGACAGTCATTGTTTCTTCTCTTTGTTTATATCTTCATTGTTTCTTGATTTATTCAGCTGCAATCCAAACAGCAGGAGGCTAGAGCGGCATGTGAGGATGCTAAAATCAAACTAGCTGAGGTGAGACAATTAGGCACAGACATATACTGACAGATAACTGGTTGACTTGGACCATTAATGTTTGTTTTTTTTAGGCCACAGCACAGACTGAAAAGCTGGAGAGAGAGCTGAACTCACTGGAGGACGTGGAGTCTCAGGCAGATTCTGGGTAAGCAAACAGAACACCTGGAATTATCTAAACTGAAGGTCATTGGACACTGAGTCCGAAATTTTCGCACGTTAAAAAATAAATACAACCTCACGTTGCGTCAATCATGTTTACACACTGCCTCTGAAACTTTGGTACGTCATAAAGAATTCGGATCAGGTTCGATTTTCTGCATTTTCGCATCCGTAGCAAGCATTTTGATAGGAAAGGATGACGAATACGAAAACGAAAAGAGCAAATTTCGAAGTCGGTGTGCAAGGACCTTTAGGCTGCATCTGAAATCGCTTGCTCTCGGGGTAGAATCTTCTGTTGAATAAGTACTTCCTGTTTGTATTTAAAGTATACATTTAGTATGAATGTGTGTACTATAAATGTCCTGTGAATATTAATGTAGTCTGAACATACAACATTTGCCATGTTGGCTTTGTCATGTGACTTAATGGCATCAGTTGCATCTCTTCACTGCCGTTCACAACTTCTCTCCCATGGCCTCATGGGGTTTTAATGTCGCCAGAAGTAGTAGGGTACTTTTCTGTTTTATAAATACTTTGAATTTGGACATGATTGTGTGAATTCCTATTGAAATGACTGCATTTGTCTGCGAAGTTCACTGAACAGTAAATGTGGGTTACATAGTTCAGTCTGCTTAGAAATGGATTATTTGCTTCTTTGTGTATGTTATGCTTATTAGAGCGTTGTGCCATCAGCTTGGCATCACGCTAACACCAAAGTGTATAGAAATCAGATGAGAAAAAGTAAAGCCAAACAGCATGATCATTCTTGGGAAGGATCAGTATCCTTGTGTTGTTTTGAAGTATTGTGTTTGCTTTTATCTTTCAGGTTTCTGGAGAAGCTGCGTGCTTTGGTGGCCATGAATGAAACCCTCAAACATCAAGAGCAAACGTTCCGCTCACACTGTCGCGTATGTTATCATGACAACCCTGTTGTTCCAATGCTTTGGTTTGTCAGTAACGTTGAGGATATGAATGTATTCTTAACAGTTGTGTGTGTATAGGAGGAAATGACCCGTCTGCAGCAGAATATTGAAGAGTTGAAGCTGGAGTATGGAGAAGGAGGAGATGAGAAGAAGGTGCCTACATAGTCATCCTAACTGAAATGGAACCTCTTAAGTGACTGATTTGGAACGCTCTTCATAGGCAGCGACCCTTTTTGGTGTTAGGATGCTGCTATGCTAATGGAATAATAAGCATAACAGTACATATCATAAACAAATATTGGACAAAATGTGGTCATTTTTCAAGCTTTTTCCTTTACTCTGTCACTTTGTCCATTTTTCTCTTGCCTCTTTCAGTTGCCATATTTCTTGTGCCCAATGCTGCCTTAGCAATTTGACCAAAAGAAGCTTTTGAAACAATCCTCCTAAAGGAAATGTGCCAAATTTTTGGAACCGAGCCGATCTGTGTCATTCTAGTTACTTCTCAGACTTACCCTCTGCATGTGTGTTTGTAGGAGATGAATATGTTGATTGATCAGCAGTACACTGCAGACAGAGAAAAGCTGCAGAAGATCCGTCTGCTTATGGTAGGTCAATTTGAACTGATGGTTTTACTCAGCAGATTACTTAAGAGATTCTTTATACTCAGTTTTACTCTACTGTCCCCAACAGGCTCGGAGGAACCGCGAGATTGCCATCCTGCAGAGAAAGATTGATGAGGTTCCCAGCAGAGCCGAGCTGACCCAGTATCAGAAACGCTTTATTGAGCTGTACAGCCAAGGTGCGTGTGTGTGTGTGTGTTTAAAGTCAGAATCTATTTTTTAAAGATGTCAAAAAAATGTTTGTACATTTTTTTTTTTACCCCAATATACCTCGACCTTCCAGTGAAACAGCAGACTTCTCCAGTCTTTTAGTCTGCTTAATATCTGCCACTTTTGTACAATTGACCTCAAGCTCACAATCAGATCTGCCTCCATCCAATTAACAACCTATAGTATCAACTATATTGAACATTACATTATTTTCTTTCTCAATCTGATTACTCAGATGTAGGTTGTAATACAAAAGAAAAAAAACTCACTGCTTCTATTACTCAATAGCTTTAAGATGTTGGTTAGAAAATAGATCCAACTGAATGAGCTGAAATCAAAGCTGTGGCTTTTTGAAGCACTCTTTAATTGTTCATTTGTTTTTCAGTTTCTGCAACACACAAAGAGACAAAACAGTTCTTCACTCTCTATAACACCCTGGATGACAAGAAGGTGTACCTGGAGAAAGAGGTATCAGCTTTGTTATATGTGCTATTGGGAATTCATTTTCTTGTATTTATGAAGAGAATCAAACTCTAGTCAAGAGTGTTGTGTTTAAAAGGATGTGCAGTAATATTGAAACACACTTTTTTTTTTCTTTCACAGGTCAATCTGCTGAACTCCATACATGATCATTTCCAGCAGTGAGTTTCAAATAAAACTCCAGCATCCTTGTAGAAATTTCCTAATATTACAGCAAGAGCATCAGATTGTAATGTCTATTGTAATGACATTGTAATGTCTATCCTGAAGGCAGAGTTTAATGTAAAGTGTGTTTTCAGAGCCATGGCTTCGTCAGGAAGTAAAGAACAGTTTCTCAGACAAATGGAGCAAATTGTGGAAGGAATCAAACAGAGTCGCATAAAGGTACAAATCCAGACTACTATATCATATAATAGATGAAATCTTATATTATTTATTTCCATTTTGCATATGAATTCGTTTAATTCCACTCTGGCTATTTGTGGATTGACCCCATCAGACAGGAACATGAATTACATTAGTGTTTTTCTAATGTGTATTTGTGCACTTAAAGATGGAAAAGAAAAGACAGGAGAATAAGATGCGCAGAGATCAGCTGAATGATGAGTACTTGGAGCTGCTGGATAAACAGAGGCTCTATTTTAAAACCGTCAAGGACTTTAAAGAGGTATATACTCACACAAGTTTAGTTTTAAATGAATTTCTTCCCTTCTCCTTTACATAGGGTGTATAGACATTAATCTGTTGATAATTTATATTATTCTGGATTGAGGAAACAAACGAACCATCTTGTCTGTTGCAGGAGTGCCGTAAGAATGAGATGCTGTTATCTAAATTAAGGGCAAAGGGAGCATCGTAACAGCTGGATTTGCACCCCACCCCCCATTAATACACAACTCCCAAGTAGCACTTCAAAATACTCATCACATTGTCTGATGTTGGTATTTCATTGCATTACAGCCTCGTGCTGAGATCACATCTGCTTTCAGACTGAATCTCTACTGTTCAGTATCTTTATGTTAGCCTAGATTCTTCTAGGTTCAGAGATGAAGCATGTAACTTATGTACTGTTAAGATGGAGATGTTTTGTGCCTTGATGTCACCTTATTTAAACCCATCATGTATAGAACACAAATTCCCTTACTAATCTCCTTTGTTTTTGTATCATGATCATAAAAACCTGCTGCCATAAGACTAACACATTAAAGGAGAAATGAACTGCTGATTTGACATTTATTTACTATAGTGGTTTCAGACTAGCGAGGAGTCACTTATGATACACTAATGGTAAAAACAACCTGGCATCTTACTGACTCTTCAGTTCAGATTGCCTTGACCTGTAAATAACATTACAACTGAAATGTGCAATTCTTGTGTACATTTTAAAGATGCCAGCCTTATGGCTTCTAAGACCATACAATATATAGGATATTTACAACATATTTAACAAAATACTGAATGTAAAATGAATCAACCTCTTATGACTATTATAATATCAATGTGCTGCTTTTTATTTGACCGTTATGTTTTCTTAAAAAACAATATTTTTTATAAGGATATAACCCAAAAATTTATAAAATGCTAATATAGTTCATTGGTTGTTAATATCACACACACAAAATATTTGTGCCATTTTACAGGTTTTAAAGTGTTTTAAAAAAAAAGCATGCATTTGTTTGTTACATGGTTGCATAAATAAATTATTAAATCTCAGAATTTTCTATTCTGTGAAACAGCACGGAAAATGTTTTCTGTATGAGCCATTTGAAAAATACATAAATGAAAATCCAAAGGCTGATCTATCAAACAATATTTTTTATAAGGATATAACCCAAAAATTTATAAAATGCTAATATAGTTCATTGGTTGTTAATATCACACACACAAAATATTTGTGCCATTTTACAGGTTTTAAAGTGTTTTAAAAAAAAAAGCATGCATTTGTTTGTTACATGGTTGCATAAATAAATTATTAAATCTCAGAATTTTCTATTCTGTGAAACAGCACGGAAAATGTTTTCTGTATGAGCCATTTGAAAAATACATAAATGAAAATCCAAAGGCTGATCTATCAAACCCTGGTTGCCACTAAGCTTGTAGGTTCAATCTCATGTGGAGAGAGGAGACAGCATGAAGAATTATTCACAATATAAGTTTCTATATTTAATGAGTTGGGCCAGTAACAATCAAAATTCAGCATTACATAACGGCTTCTGAAAACAGATTTCTGTACAGGCATGGAATGCAGACTGATCAGAGCTCTTCTCAAACGACTGAGAACAAATTAACAAAATGACAATTGTGTAGTCTGACAGTTACTCCATATAGAGGTGCATCACAAAGAAGATTGATCTTATTCTCAGCGTGAGAACTGTCTACCATCTCCTTTCCTTTTGTTGACGTGTTTGAAGATCTTGGCCTTGTGGACGTTCTTAGATTTCTGGTAGCCAAAGCCTCCGCCGCCACCTCGCTTCTGCATCTTCACCCCTTTACTGCTGTGAACATCTGAGAAAGCGAATGGTTAAGGAACAAACACCACCCGAAACTATGACCTTAAGAATACTATAAATATATATAGGCCATGTACTGCTAATAGATCTACAGTACCATTCAAGTTTCCAAAAATATATATATTAAGCAGCACATCTTTTCATCACGGATTATAAAAAAATGTTTCTTAAGCACCAAATCAGCATATTAGAATGATTTCTAAAGGATCATGTGACACTGAAGACTGGAGCAGTGGCGGCTCGTAATTTTGAGGTGAAAATGGGAGGAGGACGATTTAATGTTAATAAAATTCACAATTCATTTCTCAGAATGTGTATTTTTTGTTTGTAATTTCACAGTTGTAATACCATAACGTGAAAGCGCTGGTTTTCTATCGCGAATGTGCCGAATCTGCTGATGTAATTGCAACCGCTAATGATAGAGAAGGGGAGGGGGAGGCCGGGGGAGAGCTGAGCTCTCGTGCCTCCGTTGGTAAAAAAAAAAAAAATTTGCCAATCACCATCGAGTGTTCACTTTCAGCGCTGAGGAGTGTTGAGAAAAGAAACCTTGTAAGGGAGGCTAGCCTCCCTTCTGATATCAACCAATCATCATAGAGACGTAAATTACGTGATATTAGTTTGAACGCCTGCCGCTGCGCTGATAATGTACCAAGTATTTATGATGAGTAGTGATATTGAATATTTGATCGCCAACAGATTTACCAAGCTGTCATTCAAACAGTATATATACAAATTTAGGGAAAACAGCCTAAGCTGGATATAGGCTAACATTACAGCAGTCGGCTTAATTAAATAGCACAACAAGCAGCTCTCTTTTAACACAGACTTTTAAGAAGGGATGGATGTTTGCTTCAAGTGATAGGCCAGGTAAGTGAAATTATATTATCTTGCTGTATGTGTGTCATTTTCTTTATGTTTTCTGACTAAAAGCAACAACAAAAAAAGCCATTTTAAAGTGGTTAATCAAATAATAATAATAATAATAATCGGCAGGGATCCCAGACCAATACAATTAGTGTGCCTCCTCTATTTAAAAACCCACGAGCCCCCACTGGACTGGAGTACTGATGCTGAAAACTCCATTTTAAAACTTTAAAATAAAAAAACCTGTTAATTTCAACTAATATTTTTACTGTATTTTTGATCAAATAAATGCAGCTGTGGTGATCATAGTACCGTCCCCAAACAGTAATGCATGTACAACCATGATCACACATCAAAAACTCAAACTATTCAAGGGTTAGTTCATCCAAAAATAAAAATTCTGTAATTAATTACTCACCCTCGTGTTGTTCCAAACCTGTAAGACCTTCGTTCATCTTCAGAACACAATTTAAGATATTTTTGATGAAATAGGAGGGCTCTCTGACCCTCCCATAGACAGCAAGGTAACTACCACGTTCGAGGTCCAGAAAAGTACCAAGATGATCGACAAAGTAGTCCGTGTGACATCAGTGGTTCAACTGTATAGTTACGAAGCTACGAGAATACTTTTTTGCGCAAAGAAAACAAAAATAACGACTTTAATCCACATTTTCGTATCTACTGCGTCACTTGTGGACACGTGTTCACGACAGTATCATGACACGAGCACGTGGCAGCGCCGGTGCTGACCCAGATACCTTGCCGTCTATGGGAGGGTCAGAGAGCCCTCATATTTCATCAAATATCTTAAATTGTGTTCTGAAGATGAACGCAGGTCTTACGGGTTTCGAACAACACGAGGGTGTGTAATTAATGACAGAATTTTCATTTTTGGGTGAACTAACCCCTTTAAGTAACAAGTTCCACATGCAAGAATAGCATTGTAATACAGTGCTGAAAGGATACTGAGGTCCACAAAAGGTGGCACTTTAAACCCAAAGGACATTGCCACTTTCGGGAGGTCGAGTGTCTCTACATTATAGATTTGTTTGAGGGAATGCGAGTCATAAGATCTGACGTAGGATTTGTAGGCCTCCTGAGCTGATTTGTGAAGGTAGTAGTTCTTCTCTATCAGCTTCCCCAACTGCAAAAGACCAAAGCAAATACCGATTTTAAACAGGTCAATTAGGATTCAAAGGGGTTATATTTGAAAGGAGCAAGATATTTAGTTCAACTTCACTGAATAGGAAGTCTCACCTGAGATTGAATATCAGAGATTTTAGCCCAGGAGAACTCAAACTCACTCAGAGGGACCTTTAGAAGAACACAAGAGAGAGACAATAAGAAATGCATTTTTCAAGATTCACCTTGACATGTTTAACAGCTTACCAGTGTTATTTTAGTTTCACTGATGTACTACTATACTTTGTTACTATTTTGAATTAGATTTTGTTTTCACTTTAATTTATTTCAAGGTTTTGACATTTTCTTGTCAGTTTTTTTTATGTCCATATAGTATTTAATCATTTTATATGTAAGTTTAGTTAACGTGTAAAGTCATACACAGTATTTAAACTCCTGTCATGATCATACAAAGCCGACACATATTGAAAGCCAATATAAAACCACAACTATAGGGACTTCATACTTTGGCCTGTTTGAGAAATCGTAAAAAGCCGAGCTCCTCTGGTCTTAGGATCAGGAGGGCATGTCCTCTACCATTAATACCACGAGCTGTTCGTCCCACACGGTGAATATACTCCTAAATATCAACAGAAAAGTCACATATAAAAATCCAAATACAAGCGTATATATATATCAATCAGCAAGGCTGGACTAGGGGGCGTGACTGCTGTACCTTTGGATCATCGGGTGGGTCGTACTGAACAATCCAGTCCACCTCTGGGATATCGAGACCTCTGGCAGCCACATCCGTACAGAGGAGAATACCAGAGTCTGCGTTACAGAACTGGAAAAACGTTGTGGTTCGCTTCGTCTGTTTCTGCTTCCCCTGAAAGACCGTGAAAACAAAAGCATTCATCACACTGCTTCAACGGCACTTCCCATCTCGCTTTATGTGCGTATGGCTCTGTGACTCACGTGGATGGCCATGACAGGCAGATCAATGTAATTGAGCAGCTCATAGTGGAACTTCACAGACATGCAAGACGAGAAGAACACCATCAGCTTCTTCTTGCGGTTCTTCTTCAGAAACGTGAAGAGCAGCAGGAAACGTTTTTCCGAAGGACATACGACATATCCCTAAAAACAACACAAGGTCAAACTCAAGAAGATCAACACATGATCAACTGGTACTGATAAAGGAGTTTACCTGTTCTAGTCCTTCCACTGTGGCCGTGTCTTTGTTGTCGTCCACCCCCACATACAACGGCTCCTTCTTGAGGGAGATTCGTGCAAGATCCTCCACCTTACGTGTCTGTGTTGCGGAAAATAACATGGTCTGTCTTTTTTCTGGAAAGAAAGAGAAATATTTAAAGACGTGCAAGAACCCTGGTTAAAGGAAGTGACTTCAGAGCGGTCAGGTTCGTCAGTTCTTACTAGGCAGTAGTTTGATGATCTGCTTCAGTTCTTCCTCAAAGCCAACCTCTAGAATCCTATCAGCCTCGTCAATGATCAGACACTGAAGGTTCTTAAACATGAACCCGGGTGTGTTCTGTGGAAAGAAAAAGAGGTCAAGTACACTCCACAGACCCGTGTGGCAAAGCTGTTGATTGTAAAAGGCCTTACCTGCAGGTGATCGAGAAGTCTGCCAGGTGTAGCAACCAGGATATTGACTCCATTGGCGAGTTTCTGGGCTTCAGCAGAACGGTTGCTGCCGCCCATGATGAGGCCATATGTGTGCACATGATGAGTCATCAGCTCCTTTAGAACACCATACGTCTGCATGGCCAACTCACGAGTGGGAGACAATATGACCACTGCAGTCCCTGATACACACACACACACCAGAGCCATGTCACACCTCTAAGGTCATACTTACATCTCTGCTGACTATAACAATCAGAGAATGACAATATGTACACTCACCATTTCTGGGCATAAATTTGAGTTTGTAGATAAGCTCAATGGAGGGAATCAGGAAAGCTAGTGTTTTACCGCTTCCTGTTTTAGCTGCAGCCAACACGTCTCTGTTGGACAAGAATGAGCACATATCACAACAAATAAAATTATTGATTGAACAAATAAAACAAGTGATGATTACTGTACCACTGAAATCCTGCAATGTCTGATGCACCGCAAACTCACCTTCCTTCCAGCAGAGGTCGTATGGTCTTGTGCTGGATCTCAGTCATGGTTTCAAAGCCCATTTCCTTCACTCCCTTCAGTGTATTCTCACTGACCACTTCCGCCAAAGATGCAAATGACTTGTCCTCAAACGCACCTGAGGAAGTCACCAGTGAGGAAAACAAATCATAGTTACCTATTCATGTCTATGAGAAAAATAAAAATAAGCTGATATTTTGTAAAAAAAATAATAAAAATCAAAACCGATTTGTTTGTTCTTCACCAGCTAATTGAATAAAAACAGCTTCAGTGAAATTAAGATTGAACTTCTTACCATTTATTTTAATAGTAATAAAACATCCCTCTTTTTTGTCGCTCAATAACATTTAAATGGTACTTTTTTAATTATTTTTGGCCAAATAATAAATGTCTAATAAATTAGTTTATATTTTAGGAAAAAAAAAAACAGTTTCAAAAAGGTTTTGGATTTCAAATAAAGCAAAGTTAAAGTTCCTCAATACAAAAACTAAAAAACACATAAATAACATTATCATTACTATTTTATTAAACCTATATGTCGTGTTGCTAGGTTAAATACAACTGACTAAAATATAAGACCAAACTTTACGAACGCACCGAGCAGTGAGATTAGCACATGCTAGATCTAATAAAGTAGATTATATAAAAATGCAAAATAAACATTCATCTATGGGTACTTTTTAGTGTAATATTTTATTATACGGATCTGTACTTTTACTCAAGTACTTGATTTGTGTACTTTGTCCACCTCTGTGTTTTACAAAGAACCAGTGTCAGAACATTTTGTTTTTGGGTAAACTAATATTGAGTCCCACACATGACATGGGCTATATATCAAGGCCACAAACTAAGAATTAGTCCCCACTACTTAATTTGTTCCCTCATTTTAATTAAATGGTGGCAGTGTTGAACTAATTTATTCCCTTGTTTTAATTAAATCAAAACAAGGTAACAAATTACTGGCCACAATTAATTAATAAAAATTAAATCTCTACTGAACCCAAACTTACGAATGGCAGCGTGTAATTTTAATTCATTAAATTCTTTAAAGAATAGATAAAAACAATCCAAAATCATTAACCGAATATTTGTGTTCAGTGTGTTTTTTTATGCTTATCTGAGTAGCAAGTTGTTAGTTTAGCAACATGTTAACTAAACGATTACATTTAAATGAAACAAAATCTAAAAAATAAAAACTGATGAAACTGAAAAAATGGTGCCTTGGTAGGCAGTTCACTAGAATTTGTAACAGAGCCAAGTAGCTGTAATTGAATTCTCATTGAATATTTCAGCACACCTGAGAAGCCAGAGAAGAGCCTATTACGATGGGGCCACTGCTGCGTGTCCTGCATGGAGGACGACGACAACAGGTGCTACATGGCAAAAAGAAGAAGAATAGCATCATCCATGTCCTCAAACACAAACTTATAAAGATAAGAGAGCATGGCATTAATGTTTTTAACCTGCCCGCTATACTTACATCAGAGCAGCTGGGCAAAAGTAGCTCCCCCTGCTGGTCTGGAGAGCAGTATCTATAAACGTAATAAGACAGGAAAGCAGTTGCTAGTTATGTTCATGTTTATGAGTTCAAAATGTGATTTCATACTGAACAAGGACTTACTCCTCTGGGAAGCTGTAGAACGTGTGAGAGCTGTGATAACCAGGAGATGGAGTGTTGCTCGTTCTGTTGACAGATGGGGCTTCAGGCCAAGGGGAGCACTGAAAGAAAAAGAAATAGTTTACCTATATTTGATGACCGTTTCAGACCCACCTCTTGACCTTACTCTCAATATGGGTTGCTTTGGACCAACAAGCAATCATGTGAATTCCAGTCACATCTTGCTTGTGCGAGAGAGCTTAATATCTCACTATGACTAGTCAAAATAAAGAGGCACGCACAGGAGACATGGAAAATACAGTGGTTATAGATGTTTGATGTAGACCGCTAGCTTGAAAGATTGCAATCATTAACATATAGACCGATAATTCAACCAAAAGTGAAAACCGTCATAATTTACATACTGTATTGTCTTCCTTGAAATACAAAATTACATATTAGGGAGAATGTCAAAGCTGCTTTTTTCAACAATGGTGATTTATGCTGTCAAGCTCCAAAATGGAAAAACAAACAAACATTAAAGTGTCATAAAATTAGTCCATATGACCAGACGCATTGGAATGGAATCGCAAAAAGGTACATGGAACTGGTTCTCAAATATCACAACCAACTTTGTGAAGCACTGTTTCTGTTTTATGGAAGGCAACAATACAGCTCTGAAATGATATCATGACATCTGATGATGAATATTTCAAAGAGCGTCTTATACTTCAATATAAGAACATCTGACCATCTTTACAAAGGTTCACATCATTATAAATACCACAATGTTTTACATTTTTCAAAACCCTAAACCATTGTTTATTTTAGGTTTAACAGAAAAAAACCTAATGTAATTAATAAAAACTAAATTTGGCTATGAATGTGGAGGGGAAGATTTAGCAGTACCGTTACTAGTTTATAGAAAGGTGATGTAAACGGAAAAAGGTTACATAATATAAAAACACGTAATTCCTTTAACCTACCTTTACATATTTATTGTTCATATCTTTATACTCCACTAGTTTCCGGTTAAGCACGCTGCACAGTAGACACAGGAATTGCCACTTGCACATTCGAAGCAGTTAAAGAGCACTTTTAGATAAAGAAGGCAATAATAGATGGCACTCGTGGAGGTAGGAAAACAAAGTTCTTTATGAACCGCAGGATTGCTTGTAATAAAGATTTCAATGCAAAAGGAAAGGCAGTAGAGCTGACTATTTCTGTCAAGGAAGTAGCGTTTGTGATAACATAAGAACAGTAGTTTAAATGTTTTGACGCTTGAGCAACTTAATATATAAATCTAGAAGTAGCCTAAATGCAAAAGTAAAAAGCATTGAATAATGTGTTGCTTATATTTATTGTGTTTAAACATGTCTGTGAAAGATTGCATTATTGTACTGTGTAAAAAAAGAACTGCAATGTTGAAAAAGCATTTTCAGTGACAATGTTTGGATTTGAAATCAAACGAATGGATAAATGTTGTGTTTGTGGTAAACAGCCACG
The DNA here is from genome assembly GCF_001515645.1 of Sinocyclocheilus grahami. Lineage (NCBI taxonomy): Eukaryota > Metazoa > Chordata > Actinopteri > Cypriniformes > Cyprinidae > Sinocyclocheilus > Sinocyclocheilus grahami. The sequence goes on along the minus strand of NW_015505728.1, from coordinate 399,143 downwards.
GATCAGTAGCGGACTCCTGTGTGAAAGCTGCTTCTCCTCTCACAAGAGTCACCTAAGAGGGGAATTCCCACCATTTTCAAAAATGAAATTCAGGCCCTGAATAAATGTCGAAAAATCCTGATTGGAGTATCACTGTAAATAGTTAATGATAAAAAGAAGGCTTTAAAAAGATCGGTATCGGTGATCGGTATCGGCAGATACTGCTTTCTGTGATCGGCCTCAAAAATCCTGATCGGAGCACCCCTATAGATTATGATTGAGATTTACCTTGATGTGGTTCTTCAGAAAACTCATTTTACTGGCTGATTATTGACTTGCTGCTTACTAAGTCATAAGGTGTCATACGTTTTCTTTATTAATGTACGTTACAGTGTTTTCTTCTTCTTTTTTTAAGAAGTAGTTCCCTCCTTAAAGACTTTTCAAGTAACGAATACTAATATTTTTTTAAAGATATAGGCCTAGTTAAATTTTTGTTAAACTTTGTTAAATAACGATTTTTTTAATTATTTAAAATTGTATTTAACTTTAAGTTGTAAAATGTTTTAAGTAACATTTTACATCTTAAAGTTAAATAAATAGGCTATACGTAAAAAAATAAATAAATAACTTGCGTGACTGAACTTACCTTATACAATTATTTTGCGCGTGTTGTTGATAGGTTTCAGGATGGCTGTGCCAAAACAGCATACTCTCCAGTTCGGGTGACGCTCTTATCCAAAAATATGAGTAACTAGTCACACGCGTGGTGGCCGGTGAGGGCCGCACAGGCTTTTCTGAACCCAACGTGTCCGCTGTGTTCTATGGCCGCGTGACGGCCGTCATGTGACCTGTGAGTGTCCCTCACTCTGCCTTCATCCTGTCACCTGCACCGGTGTTGTGCCCATTTTCGACTCCCTGCCAAATTATTACCCCCCTCGTTGAAATCGCTATCTGATTGCCTCATCCTAACCCCTCCCCCACACCTTACCCTAAACCAGGGTTCCTCAAATCTTGCCCTCAGATCAAAGTCACCTACCTGTGATTTTTCTAATGATCCCAAAGACATTGATTAGCATGTTCAGGTGTGTTTGATTAGGTTTAGAGCTAAACTCTGCAGGAAAGTGGATCTCGTGGGCCAGATTTGAGGATCCCTGCCCTAAACCTACCAATACGGGGGGATAGTAATCGGGCGGGGGACAGAATTGGGCACAACACCGGCACTCTGACGGACTCTTCTGGACCACTCGTTTAATAACAAACGCAGCTGGTAAAACTGATACTGTGTACATCAAAGGTCAAGACTGAGTTGCTTTATTAACTAGATTATGCAATATGATGTTTGAGATGGTGTTGAGTATGATGTTGAGTGCACGCAGGTGCTTCTGTAGCCAACTACATTTTCACATCTGTATTGTTGAAAAGCCTTGATGTCAGTACTAATGGAAATACTAAACCTACCAATACGGGGGGGATAGTAATCGGGCGGGGGACAGAATTGGGCACAACACCGGCACTCTGACGGACTCTTCTGGACCACTCGTTTAATAACAAACGCAGCTGGTAAAACTGATACTGTGTACATCAAAGGTCAAGACTGAGTTGCTTTATTAACTAGATTATGCAATATGATGTTTGAGATGGTGTTGAGTATGATGTTGAGTGCACGCAGGTGCTTCTGTAGCCAACTACATTTTCACATCTGTATTGTTGAAAAGCCTTGATGTCAGTACTAATGGAAATACTAAAAACTTTGATATTTAGACGAATCTCACAAAAACTGTCAAGAATGTCCAGGTTATATTTCACCGAAACTTAAAATAAAAGTTATATACATATAAACAAGTCCAAATCTATTTTGCTTAAATAAAAACCTACTTTTTAAACCATTGTACTAAAAATATACAATGACAGTATTTTTGTGCAATATTTGATAGTCGTTGATCATGATGATTTAGATTTTTTTTTTTTATGTCCAGACAGAATGACTCATTATTGCTTTACAGAGAATTATTTTTTTCCCCACATTAAATATTTGATGAACAATTTGTTGTCATAAAAAATAACTTTACAATGCAAAATAAATAAATAACATATCAAATAAATTATTTAAAATGATTTGAAAATAGCTTCAGATTCTTAATGCAATATATAAATTGATGTTTTGATTTTGAGGTGACCTGTAACCTGGTCATTTCTTTCTCACTGGACTCACTAGGACTGAGTACACGTCATCACATGTGACTTCGTTTATAAATGTACTGGTGCATGAATTTATAAATGTACTGGTGCATGAATTATATTGCTGATAGCACATTCAACAGCCCCAAAACAAAAAAAAGAGTTTGAAATAATCATCACAATAAATTCATGTTTCTGGTTGTTTTAATTCTAGGCCAAACTTAGGTTGGTGTAAATCTATCACAAGCCTTTGAAAAAAAAAAACTGTACATTGGGACAGGAAATGAAATAACAAATTTACAAATACAAGAGTGTATCTGTGTCCAATGACAAAAAGTCTAACATGCGTAGTGAATTGTTTGATGGAATACCATTAGAGGTCAACATTTGAGGAAAACCAAGGGGCCACGTTTTAACTTAATACTTGCATTGTTGATCCTCACAGTTGGCTTTGTTCTTTCATTAACAGATTCTTTTTATGAATAGCCCCAGTGTAAAACAAAATGTTGGTTCATGGTCTGAACCGGTTAAAAACCATTAGAAAGAAATGCCGCAACAAACAAGGGTACGCACACTTAGCATACCAATAAAAGCCACATGCCCCAGTATATAATACTTAAGGAAAGTAGGGTGCTTTCAAATGTCTGTCCTTAATTTCTAATATGGTCTGGTTCACAGTCGGAGACAAACAGACATTTTGGTCAACTGTGAGACCCATTTGAGCTTTGCACTTACTTCCCCACATGGGCAACATATTAATAATAACAATAATAATACTGTATTTACAGACCGACCAGACCGCTGACATGGCACAAACAGCCAAACCTAGGTCAGTCGCGGCAGCACAGGATGGTTATGTCGTCAAAACATGCAGGCTATTTGTTAACGTGCAAAAGAGTGCAACGTAATTTTGACCTTAATTTTGTGGGGGAGGGAGAAGCAATGATTGTATGTTATGTACAAAACACTAAACGCTCAGCACTTAACATCAGATGGGAAAAATCTCCAGATGAACAAGGAAAAGAAAGAGTTCAGAGCTTTCAGAGAACATAACATCACCTCTAGTTCTTGAGCCAGATTAGAGGGTTTTCATTAGTGTCATAGACATGTGCTGCGCAAACTTGCAGCACCATGCTTTAGCGATGTAGTAAGAATGCCTGTGGATGCGTATATCTTAACAGTCTGAGCTTTGAAAACAGAAAAAGGAACGTAAGGCATAGTAGTTTGGAAATTTCCATCACAATCCTCTTGCTCCAAGAACAAAGTGTCATTCGGTTTCCTTCATTGTTTCTTGTCTGAAGATGCTCCTGGGTCATGTTTCTGACTCCATTGAGTGTTTGTCCGTTTTTAAATGTCCAAGTGTGTTGTGGCTTGCACGTTTACTCCCAAAACCTTTCGCTTTTTTCTTCCAAAGATGAAAAAAGCTCGACATTCAGAAGTTTGTCCTTGTATTTTGTAATGAGGCCTACATTTTGAACACATAATCCATCCTATAATAAAATCAACACAATTGCTTTACATTAGCCTTTTTAAAGACTCGGAAACCAACATTATTTCCTACACGTTCAACATTACGGGATGTGGTATTGCGGTCCCATGAAATAAAAATGAATATAAGAATGTTTTAATCCTACATGTTTTTTGGTTGTCATTGTAGCCAAACCTACAAATTACTTAAATTTTTTTATTTTCTTTACATTTATCACTCGGCCAGCCAAATGATCCACTAGCATTAACTGAGATTCAAGTGATGTATTAGTTAACCCAACTGTGTCCGTTTAAAATATCCAAATAACTCGATTAAACCTTTAACACCACTTGCAAACATGAATAAGTTATTACTAATAAATGTAGTTAACAAATCACCTCTTCAGAAGCTGAAGATAGCTTGTTTGCTCCAATTAGGGAAGCTATGCCAATCATGGAAGATCTGTTCCCTATCAGAAAGCCGGCATGCGTTTTTCTTGATCCGAACCCCTTTACATTCAATGTTCCATAGATGGAAAGATGCATGAGACATTAACTAAGAGGCTTTCAGGAGTTGGACGAAAAGAAAAGTCTGATTGAAGTGAGCAACACATCTCTCTGGGAAAATGTGATGACTGTGATGAAGCAATGAAAAAAAGGATGTCTGAAGGAGGCACAACTATGTTCCCAAATGCACGTGTAGGGCACTGATTAGAGTACATCCGGCTAGCTGTGAGACGACACATCTGAAGAACTGCTGCTGTTGCTGTTGGTGGTCTGGGCCCTCTTAATATACAGATTTAACAACTTCATCTGTGGAAATAAAAGCCAGAGGGTGTGTTTCAATACAACGTGCACGAATACTCATACAGACCTCTGACTTGTTTCGCAGATAAGAGCATGTATTTACACTTTCTAGTAGTGCTGTCAAACGATTAATCGCATCCAAAATAAAGGTTTTTGTGTATATATGTGTGTACTGTACTGTGAATATTTATTTTGTATATATAAATACACACATACAGTATATATTTTGAAAATATTTACATGTACTGTATATATTTATATTATATATAAATGTATTTAATATACAAATATAAAATTTTTCTTAAATATATACGTGCATGTATGTATTTATATATACATAATAAATATACACAGTAAACACATATATTATGTAAACAAAAACTTTTATTTTGGATGCGATTAATCGTTTGACAGCACTACTTTCTAGTTATGTTATCTTAGAAGGTCAGGGTTAATGTTTACTTTTGCATTGTGTCTAAAAATGTGAACATTTTCTCTTAAGGGCAATGTAGGTGATTTCTCAAAATAATATGCAACAAATTGACCATTTCACAGAAACAATACTCAGTCCAACACCGTATCAATATCAGTATTTTGAATGTGATGAGTGGACACTTTATGAAATTCAAGTCAATTAAGCATTAAAAAAAAAGAAGAATTCAATTCAATTCTTCAGTACTGTGAAATCAGTTATTAATGATTTATTTAAATTTTTATAGTGTTTACTCACTATGGTAGCTTCAATTGTACTCCGTTTATGTACATTTACATAAAAGAACAAAAAAAAATGTATTACAGTTATGAGAAAAGTAGAATTTGTGCTTAACTATCTTCACAAATATATTACAAATGCAAGAATTCATAATTCATAATAGAATTCATAAATATATATATATATTTATTTTTTCTAATGAGAAATTTGAATTTGGTGCGAAATACGACCTGAAAGAGTTCAGTAATTCCCCCCTCTTAGTTTTTTGGTAACACTTTATAATAAGGTCTCATTTGTTAATGCATTAACTAACATGAACTAACAATCAATATATTTTTTAGTGTTTATTAACTTTTGTTCTGGTTGGTTAATAAAAATGTTAATGTTACTGTTTTTGATTTTAAAAATGTATTAGTAAATGTTGAACTAAACCTACTGTTCATGTTGACTAATGTAGTTAACTAATGTTAACAAATGAAACCTTTCTATAAAAGTGTTACCATTTTTTATGGACTGTGCCGTGAAGCCCAAGTGCAATGAAAGTAGACCAAATATAAAAACTTGGACCAGCTAAAACCAGAGGAGGGCACAAATAAATAGAGGACTGAGTGATAAGCAGGTTGAACAGAGTGAACCTTTTGGTGGACTTTGAGTTGGCGTACATGTGAACATACCTTGCTACCCGTGAGCTGGGCCAAGTGTGGCTTCAGCTCCTCACCAATCACAGAGTAGATGGCCACCAGACAGAACACACTGGCCTTGCGAACACTACTCTCTGTGTTATCATAGCCCTGCAGACAGACAGACGGTTTTAGCATTAACATCTTCATACACACACATAAACACATGTGCACATCATCAAGAGTGCTAAAGTACAAATTGTTGCATGTTGACTATGCTCCCAAAGTTCCCAATGCAAACTATGCTAATATACTTAATACTGACCCAATTTTGACCAGTGGGGTGAACAAAAGTCAAATTAACAAAAGGGCTACAAAACGTAGTCACTGAAAATTTTCAATTCCCATTCTCCATTCTGGTACATCGAGTTCGGGTATATATGCAATGAATGTAACTACTTGCCCAGACATTCATTGATATCTCTCTGACCCTGATATCAAATTGGAAGTAATTCCAAAGTGACAGAAGCGGAGAGGTGAACTTTTTTATCATAAAATGACACCAATGTGCAATACTCACTTGTAGGAGGCCAGGGATGATGTCTGGCAGCAGCTGATGCAGCGACTCCCTGGCAATGCGCTCAACCACTTTGGTCTGCATCTTAATAGCAGCCAGGTTGATGGGATAGTCTGCGGTCTGTACGATGGGACACAGCACTTTGATGCATTGCTCTGGGTGAATGGAGCTAGCCAACGTAGAGGCAGCCTCTTCAGCCGCCCGAACCACCTGCATATATAACGTCAAGAAGGCACTTGATTGAGTTTGTGAAGTTTAACAACCTGAGAACCTTTTTCTTCACATGCCTGTACTTCATTCATTTCCTCATCTAGGTGTTGGGTTTGTTGACTTGGGTCACTGCATTTTAGATGTAACCAAGGTGCTCAGTGTCCGCAGGCGCAGGTGTTGGATTTAAAAAGGGATTAAAGAGACCAATCAGCTCGTTTTACTCTCAATGAGACCGTTACAAAGAAAAAGTCACCTGACCAGCCTGATTTTTTATTTTAAAGAAATTTAAATTTTATTTAGCAAGGATTAAATTGTTCAAAAGTGACAGTAAAGTCATTTATAATGTTATTATTATACATTTTATTTCAAATAAATGCCATTCCTTTGAACTTTCTATTCATCAAAGAATGACGAAAAAAAATGTATCACGGGTTCCACAAAAATATTAAGCAGCACAACTGTTTTCAAATGATTTCTGAAGGCTTGTGTGATGTTACTAGAGTAATAATTTCTGAAATTTTAGCTTTGCCATCAGGAATAAATTACATTTTATAATACACTAAAATAGAAAAGGAATTATTTCAAATTGCAATAATATTTCACAATATTACTTTTAGCAGTGTATTTTTGGGGAAATAAATAAATACATTAAGACTTTCAAAAAAATATTAAAATACATTATTTTATAATTATAGTATAACAATTTATGGATTTTTTTTTCTTTCCCTTCACACAACATCATTAGTATTACTATTAAGTCTAGCTTTCAATATAATAAAAATATTTGTGAAATAAAAAAAAAAGAATTTAAATTACAGAATACCCAAAACATTTCACCCCTGCTACAAGGAACAAACAACCCAATGTAGCCATGAGATACTTTATTCACAACTTTTTGTAGTATGATTTTGCAGTATGATCATCATGATGTTGTACTGCTTAAATGTCAATTAGTGGTTAAAACAGATAATAGTTTGACAAGGTGGATTCTAACCTCTTTATGAGAGTCCTTATGAGCTTCTAGTGTTTTCATGATTGTGAGTTCTGCATAGTTCTTGAAGCGTGCTGGCTGGTTCCTCAGAATCTCCTTCAAAACCCGTAAAGCCAGAGCTCGGATAGTGTGCTGAATAAACAGACAGAATGCATACTATCACTATTAGCCACTACAAATACACACAGACACAGAGAAGCAACTGGAAATTTTCCCACCGGTTAATCGACGTGTGACAACACCGGTAATACCGGTATCACCGTGGGGGCGGGGGTGTTCCCTCTTTTTCTCGCTTTCCTTCGCTTTTAAATAGCTTGTAAAAGTGGCATGCGCATTTTACTTTCACTTTCAAATAGCGGCAATTCGACTTAAAGCAATTGTTAGTTTGAATTTTCCCTCTTTTCCTCGCTTTCAAATAGCTTAAAAGCGCCGTGCGCATTTTACTTTCACTTTCGAATTAACGGCAGTTCAGCATCAGTTGCTTGAATGCAACAACAAAATACAACGTCAAACTCACTTTAGCCTATATATAAAACATAGAACTTTTATTAACAAAACAAATAAAAATACACCATGCTAAAGGTCAGGCTATGCCTAATATAAAATAACAAATAACTTACATAAAGTTTAAATAGGTATACAAAACTGGAAATAGGCTAAGTAAACATGTATAGTATATAACCAAATAAATAAGAAACGTAGAACGTTTATTAGCAAAACGAGTAAGAAAGCTTGGAGGCATGGCATACACCTTGATGTCAAATAAAATAAATAAATTACACAAAGTTTAAATAAAGTAAAAATCGGCAAACAACGTGTAACCAATTAAATAAGAAACGAATGTTTAAAAAAACTTCCAAAATCACCTTAGATAAACGGCAAAAGTCCAAATATATAATAAATAATATAAATAATCCAAAATATCGAAACTAAATCATCCGCCATAATCTTTTCTGTCTCACCTCACTCTTCTTGTCAGTCAGCTCGACTCACTCTCCTCACTGGAGAAATTAAATCTGATCTGTGATGCGACTGTCGTTTGGCACTTTGAGCAGCCGCGTTCAGTTTTTAATTGTAGTGTCTGTGCTTTTACTGAACGAAATGATTTTTATTACTACAAAAAATCAAAACGACGGTGGGGGTCGGTGCCACGGTGGGTAAGTGACGTAACCGGTGTTGCGGCTTAACACCGTCTTATCACCGTCTATCGCGGCAAGCCTACTGGATATATTAAAAAAACATTAGGTTTAAATAGAATGTGTCAATTAAGGATGCAAGTTATGTGACGCTCTGACTCACATCCTTGTCCCCGAGTGTCTCCAATAGCAGCAATAGGATTGTTTTGAAGTGTTCGTCCCACACAGCCAGGCTGTCCTCACGAGCAATCTTCAACAGCTCGATCAAAGCCCCCTTCCTCTCCTCCACTCGCTCGTTGTGATTGGACAGCTCCTTCAGTAGGTCTGCCACCAGATCTGTATGATTCAAAACGATTCAAGTATGAGCAGAAGACATGCTGCATAAACAAGCTATTGTCCTACTTTAATTCTACTGGAGCACAAATTTTTTCTGTTTTAATTATATGATATTGTATATTACTGAATCTTATGAAACCTGTCAAGAACATGTATGGGTCATATTTCACCTCAAAAGCTGAAAAAATCATAGTCTGCTTAAAAAAAACTAAAAAAAAAAAAAAAAAAAAAAAAAAAAAAATATATAAAAATAAATATATATATATATGTGTTTTGATTGGTTTTGCACCCGAATCAGACCTGTCTGTTATTGGCTGAAGCGTAGGGCTCCACCCCAGAAATTTGAAAAGTGCCCATCAAACACTGACTCGCTCTGTTTTTCCATCTGTGTCTCCTTTTTTATTTGTACTTTGTACTTTTGGTGAAAAATAAATGTAGGAAATGTAGGAAACACCTCTAGAATTACATAACATAAAGTCGCAATTTTCTGCCACTGAATAAATAATTTAAAAAAAGGTAATTGTGACATTTCTCAGAATTTCCAGATATAAACTCACAATTGCCGTTATAAAGTCCAGTGCTGAGGGTGGAAAAAAGACTTAAAAAATACTTTTTCTTACAATTGCGAGTTATAAAGTCAGAATTGTGAGATATAAACTCGCAGTTGTAAGAAAAAGTATTTTTAAAGTCTTTTTTTAAATGTCACAATTCTTTATTCAGTGGCAGAAACGGGCTTCCACGGTTTTCTATTTTATTACATTTTATTATGTAATTTAGTCCAGTCTTCAGTGTCACATGATCCTTCAGAAATGATTCTAATATACTGAATTTCTTTCAATCAATGTAATGCATCCTTGATGAATAAAAGTATGTATAACATAATATGTACATACATCATTCTTTTTCTGTATCCTAACAACCTGGACTGAAATGTTTTATCATCACAGGCTTAATAGGAGAAGAGAAGCATTGAGAGATGTTTCCGCTGGTTCAGAATCACCTGTACTTCCATGTGTTTGAGCAGATGCAGTTTACAAAGCGAGCTGTTTACTGTAGGCAAAGAGACAGCATCGTTGTGTGCGTTTGTTTGAGTGTATTAAATATAAATAATAAAATACATAACATATTAAATATAAATAAAATAACTTTAAACTATTAAATTATTAAAATGTTAAGTATCTATACATTATGGCAGTACTTCAAATTCAGTATTTCTGTTATTTAGGACTTTGTAGTGGCACATTTTTATTAGCCTTTAATTTATAATGATTTAAATAAAAAAATTAGTTATTGTAATTCACTAAAAAAATACTAGAATACAATAATGAAAATTACCAATTAAATGAAATAATACAATGGAAAAAAAAACAAACAAAAAAAAAACTTGGTCCTAAAAATAAGATTTATGTTCTTCATGCAAAATATAATTTATTTTTTCCATTTGATTTTGGGGTGAAATGTGATCTGGACATGTTTTTATAAGATTTCACCCTTCTATGTCATTATTAGCCAGCAATTTGCAAAGTGAAAGTGTTCACTTAGGTTAATCATATTTGCTTACAAGTAATGACAATGTGTTACAACAATGTGTCTGCAAACAGTGAAGCTCTGTTAGTTGTAAACCAAAACACATGTGAATCAACACTATCGTACTATTTAATTAGAACATACAGTCATTTATATGACCGTATTGCCTTATATTAGTGAAGGTGGCCTGTAGCAGTTATCACAGTGACCCTGTTAGCAAAGCAATAGTGTCATTTAAGATAGGTTGACATCACATCACATTGAGACACTGAGATGGATGGCACTGAAAGAGAGGAGGAGGAATGGAAAGAAAATGAAGAAAAGTGCAACAGTCTTGTTCAACTGTGCAGGTCTTTACCAGGAGTAAAGCCCTTGGGCAGCACCATCTTGTTCTCACCACAGTCTTGCTGACGGCCTGTAGAAGGGGAGGGACAGCAGGGGAAGTGATGACACACAAACTCCACTATCCTACATGCTACACCTGCATCTCTGGCACGTACGCTTACAGGGGGTTAATCACTTATGTTTTGTTATGGTCTCTGGTCATCATGTTGCTCACACTGTTGAATAACTTTAGAGTTGAAAGGTGTCATTTCTGCACCAACAGTGTCTGGCCACTTTTTCAGCAATCTTAAGTTAACAAAAACATCTGTTTAATATCATTTTTCACGAAGATACTTTTTTTCTCTTTAAAATATATACGTTGAGAGTGCAGGGATGATTAAAGAATGACTCGATTATGCTTATTTCAAGAAACATAAACTAAAAACCTGGGGTCTACTGTCTGACATCTGTATTGAGTATCATAAGATCCAGTACTCTATTTGAGGCCTAGTCGTCAAAAGATGCTGAAACGTAATAAATACATTTAAAAAAGGGATTTAATAACATTGTCATTGTTTTTTTTTGCAATATGCCATCTTATTCCTGGGAAATTTTAGTGTGTATACTCAGATCATGAAGATTCAGAATTTCTTGCTATTTTTGTTTTTCCACAACTTAAAGTGTTTCTTTACACAATCACAGACAATGGGAGCTGTATGGAGCACAGATGATTGTGAAAGTGAAGCTATGAGCTTTGAGCAGCGTATTGACTCACAGTCTCGGAACTGCTCCACGTCATCATCAAAAACAGCCTCCTTCAGAGCACTTTTGTCATAGGCCGTGATTGTGTCTCCGTAGCCATAGGGTGCGAACTCTCTTGACCGCAGCACAGCGAAAGACCGCGGGGACGGTGTGTTAAGTAAAGACGTCTTGTTATCCAAAGCAGTTCGACCCCCTTCCATTACGTCCAATCCCAGTCTTGCATCAGACCCCGGAGATGCCCCTTCCTTCCCAGCCTAAGACAGGAAGAGAGAAAGAGAAAGAGTGTTAAATATGTGCCAATTAGGGCTGCACAATTAGTCCAAAAAATCAAATGCGAGTCAACAAACCAGCAAAAGCGAGTAAAAAAATAATCTAAAAGGATCTAAATTACATGTGGCTCACATGTATTTTTGGAATTCTTAATAAATAACAAAATAATAATAATGTATTATAATTTTTTAAGTATTTACTATAAGTATTAAGTATTTTATTTTATTACATTTTATGACCCCATTTGTGGGTTTTTCCAATTATTATTAGTTATTCTTTATTATAATTATTAATAACAATATTATTTTTGTTTTGTAAAGACCCCATTTAATGACCTTTATGTGCGTGTTTTTTTGCAATTATTAATATTATTATAATTATTAATTTGATTTAATAATAGCAAAAAAAAAACACATTGTGTTTGTTACGTCCCAGGACGTATTTGTTACTTTTATTGTTATCTCATTTACTCGTTTTTGTTTACTATTGTTATTAACAATAATGTACGTGTTTTCTTTTACTATTATTATTATTATTAATAATGTATTTACAATTTTATTTAATAATAATAATAAAAAAAAAACACACACAAACTGGGGTCAATAATTTCCCCCATCCGTGCACTTGTTCCTGTTTCCCACAATTAAAGCACTCACAGCATCATCCTTCTTCCCATCGCGTCTGATTGGCTCATTCAGGTCCTCTTGGCTGCGGTAACTGAAGCTCTGGATGGCTTCTGTGACACCGCGCAGCGAGCTAAAGATCTCATCAGAATTCATGTTCTCTGTGTCATACTCCAGCATACTGAAGGGAGAAATAGAGCGAAAAACATTGACGTTGGATGGACTGCAAACAACTCACTTAAACAAGAAAGCTAAAGCATACAAAATATTTCAAAAAATTTAGTGGACAACTCCAACATGCATCTACGAGTGAATAAATGGATGCTGCAAACATAGTGAGTCAGTTAATTCCTGTGCAAAACCTATTTTACATGCATTAAAAAATTCCTCCACATAGTATTGTTTCTTAGTTTTACATTTTAAATCAACCACCATCCACGAGGGGAAGTCCGTATTGGGAATGATGTCAAACCACGGCAGCTAATATTTGTGCATACAAGCGCCTGTTAGGCTGGGAGTGGGTGGGAATCTAAGCACCCATCCCGCCCCTCCTCATCGTGATAGGCTAGCGGGTGAGTTACCTTGGTGAGAGCGCGCAGCGGAAGGCCCTGAGGGAGGGGCCAGCAGGAATAGAGGAGTGAGACGGAGGAGGAGGAGGAGGAGGAGAGGGAGAAGGGTGCTTTAAGAGCCCATCGACACTCCAACCCCATAACCGACTGTGCCCACAGAACGGCCAGAGAGGGAGAGAACAGGGCAGAAGAGGAAAAGAGAGGAAAAAAAAGAGTGGTCCAGTCCGAGTGTTGTGGTTAGCAGCACGAGTTAATAAGTTTAAGAGGACCAGAAACCCCTAAATTGTCATCTATAGTGTTCTGCAGACCTCTTTAAAAGAGTTTTAGACCCTTCATGAGAGGATGACTCTCTAGGTGATTTGGCTCCCACCCCAGAAATGCAGAAATTCATTTTAAGGGTTTCAGGTTATAAAGGGAAATTTTGAAGAAAACAACACAGCAAGTCCCAGTCAGACACAGTCAGTACATGTTAGTCATAAAACAGGGCAACAGGCTCTTGGAACTACTGTAGAAGGTCTTCGTGCCCAGAGTGAGATCATGCATTAGTGTGGTCAGCATATGGGAAGAGGATGTTACCTGGGTGACAGACCCCCGTGGGAACAATTTGTGGGTGAGGTGAGAGGACTGGTCCTGCTGGTGGGGTGCCGGGGTGGCGTGCGGCCCATTGTATTGCTTGGTGAACTCTGTGAAGGAGATAAAGATGAAATTGTAAGCTTAATGATTTGCTTGAACAGGCTGACATGTCAATTTCTGTCTCAGACAATAGTGTGAATTACTTGATTTACTAGGGATGCATCGATCTGAAACTCAGTATCGGTATCGGCTACTGCCATTTTCTGTCAGATCGGGTATCGGTCAGACGAGACTGATCCAAATCCGATATTGTGTTAAGCCCCACGAAAGCACGAAAACATTATAAAGCACCATAAAGTCAAAGTCCAAGTGTTCTGAAGCCGTTCCATAGTTTAATGTGAGGTACAGATAAATATTTAAGTGGTTAAATTCAAGTTCATGTAAACTATTGTCTCCGCTGCGGCTGTCTGTCATCCTCCATTCAGCATTCAAACTGCGTGTCACGTTTGGTTACGACAGTAAAGACGATGAAACTCTCTCCAAGAGCGCACAGTAACTGAAATTTAAAACTGTTACATTTTTTCATTTGTTATTTTTAATTCACAAAAGAGTGACGATCAGGTCAACACAGAAGTATAGAAATTCTACATTGATTTAAAAAAAAAAAAAAAAACTGTGCTGGTATCGGATCGGAATCGGTCGATACTTAGAATTTTCTGGATTGGATCGGATAAATAGTATCGTTGCATCGCTATGATTTACTTCAATGTAGATTTTCAAAACTGTTTGGCAAGATAATGTTTACTTCACCTCAACTATAAAATCTGAAAATGGTATCAGTTTCTTTAGCTGAATTTAGCTACAAATATTTTTCAGGCTCATCCAGTGAATATTCTAGAGTTTAAAAAAGGAAATAATAACCACAGGAAATAGCACTTTCAAAAAGACGATTGGGACTTTCATTTAACAGTTGCCATATTGAGTATTTTTCAACTAATAGTCTGTCTCTTACCCCATATAATGTCTCTGTTGTCACTAGTGGCACAAAAATTAAATGAAACTTCACCTTATTGTGACACAATATAAGTAGTGTGTATTGTGTTTTTACAACAAAAAATAACTAACACGTGTGCTGTTCAAAAGTTTGTCTTCAGAAAGATTGTTTTGAAAAATTAAAACTTTAATTCTGTAAATATGCTTTATAGTGGCAGTAAAGATATTTACTTATTGTTACAATGCTGTTCTTTTAAAACTTCTATTCATTAAAGATTAAAAAAAAAGCTACACCACAGTTTTCACAAAAATATAAAGCAGCACAACTGTTTTCAACATTTCTGATGGATCATGTAACACTGAAGACTAGAGTAATGGCAGCTTTGCCTTCACAGTAAAAAAAAAAAAAATTTAAATTGAAAAAATATTTCACAATATAATTTTTTTTTTTACAGCATTTCTGGTCAAAGAAATGCAGCCTTGGCGAACAAACGACTTATTTCAAAAACATAAAAATCTCTTGAATGGTAGTATATATATTCAATCTTTTAAAATACAATCTCATAAGAGATGTAACAAAAGATCTTACCACTCTGCTGGTGTTGCTCGAGTTCTTCAGATGGTTATGCAGGAGCTTGGTGGCTCCATCCTGGAAGGTTTTAGGCAGAGCGCCCAGCAGCATGGTGAACTCAGGAGTGTTCAGCTCAAAGAGTGAGATCAGCACCACCTGGGCGGCCTGCACAACACAGCATATACCTCATGAGACACAGTACAACTACTAACACCGCAATGAACCGGAGCGCACTTATACATGCCGAGAAATGCCGGCGGTGAAACTGAGGTCAGAAAGAGAGACTGTATAAAGAACTGTGACTGCAGTGCTACTATCAACAACTGGACCTACACACTAGAGTTTATACTGTCATTTATGAGAGCAGGTCCAGCTTGATTTCACAAACAAATTCCTATTTGTCAAAAGCTCCATCAGAGCTTTCTCTAGTGTGTAGGTGCCTTCAACATCAGGGATGGGAATCATAAGAGACGATTCTTGTTCCAGTTTTTCTTAATCTCCTAGTTTTTTAGCGATTACATTAAAACTTCTTTAGTCAGGAAGAAAGAAAACAGCAATTCTTATTGCGTTTACTGCTTTCAGTAGCATGTTGTCAGGTGTGATTATTTCAGATTTCAACAGATCAACAAACCGTGAATAAACTTTCATTTAAAATTGTATAAAATTGCATTATATAATTCTTGATGGTTAATTCTGCTTGGATAAATAAACAAAAAGAAGACAAACAAAATATCCCTTTTATCGTAATGACAACAGTAGTTTAACACAGGCGAGATTCCCAACCCTGGTTAATGCGACTCATATTTCACTCAGTTTACAAAGAGATCTCAAATGTCATCTCAATTCAATTCGGTTTAATGTTAAACGCATGCAAGAAAAATGTATTCACTCTGTTATTCTGTGAAAAGAAACTAAAATATCTTAAGCAGTGGAGCATTACAGCAATTAAGATACGAAAGGAAACTTTAAAACACACTCAATTATTAATTTAGTATTTAAAAAAGATTGCTGCTCTCTTTAGACTGCTGGAGAATTGCATGTTAAGAGATTGTATTCAGCAGTCACTTCGCAAGGCAACGAGACAGATTAGAGTGAGGAGAGGGCACACGGTTAGGTGCAGCGGTTACGTGCTGGTTGTTGGTTAGGCCGTTGGATTGGCACTACCTGCTTGCACCTCTCTTCCAGGTGACCCTCTCCAGGAAGTAGAGCTGTAGTGCTGGGCCTGCCTGACAACTCCTCACATGCCCAGTTATGAAGAGTCTGGGCCATCATGTCAGGGCAGGTGGGTAACAGACAATAAAACAGAAACTGATGACCAGAGGTTGCCTTTAGAAAGCAACTGATATTGGGAAGAAATGTCCTGCATCTGTTCATTGTGACTAACTGATGTTCAACCTACATTTTAAAACTAACAACCCAGTAACTGAGATAAAAAAAACTACACTACATTTACAATAACTAAGCATGTCTGAAGATGATTCACAAAGGGATAGTTTTCTGTCATCATTTACTCACCCTCATGTCCAAACCTGCATTATCTCTCTCTTAAATCAAACACAAATGGATAATTTTTTTTAATCAAATATGGCACCAGACAAAAGACATGAGAACCAATTAAATTTAATGTTATTGAAGTTGAACCCAATGCATCAAGTTTTACAAGCAATAACTTAACTCTATAAAGCCTCATGAATCATATTTGATACACAAGTTTTCTCTAAATTATCAACATGTTCAAAACTTTGATGAAAAACCAGTTGTACACAATCTGCTACATGTCTTTTGTCATTGGTAGTTCATACTTTTCAACAGGAAGGCCTTTAAATTTTAAAAACATCCCTCTTCAGGTTGTTTGTCATTTTTATGTGAAATCTTTACTGAATTGTAGTAAACATGATCAAGTAAATATATAAAGTATAGCAATACATTATATTGTTAGTAATATTTCATGATAAACACCTACTGAAATAAAGCAACTTGCTTTTTTTCCTCTTCAAGCATAAACTAAATTTTTTCTATATCATATCATTTGAGCAATTAAAAAGCCTGATGCATCAAATATGATACAACAAAAACATATTATTATTATTATTATTGGGATTTGTCTAAAGGTTTAATAAACTGTTCAATTAAAAAAAGAATCAGACTATTACTGTATTTCTTATGTTAGGCTTCGCAGGGTTAAATTTAGGTAGCAATTTGGAATGAGATGAAAGTGCCTAATAGTAAATGATGACAGAATTCACACAAAGAAATCTGTCAAAATCAACCTAGAAAAATCTTTTTAAATAAACAACTCAATGTCACAATTTGTGCACTGCCTGCAAGCACAAACTCCAAGGAAACTCACTTTTCTAACATCAGAGCTCTTGGGTTCTGTG
Organism: Sinocyclocheilus grahami; assembly: GCF_001515645.1. Taxonomy (NCBI): domain Eukaryota; kingdom Metazoa; phylum Chordata; class Actinopteri; order Cypriniformes; family Cyprinidae; genus Sinocyclocheilus; species Sinocyclocheilus grahami. Next base: position 381,537 of record NW_015505728.1, on the reverse strand, counting down.
GTCCAGGTGATAATGCGAGACACGGCTAATCTTGTCTCACTTGAGTTCACAAAGTCTGCAGGGTCCATCTGCCGTGCCAGGGACTCAATGTATTTCAGGATGGCCACCTTCACCTGCATTACGACACCAATATAATAAGAATTAACATACTCTGCACACTGAATTTGCAGCTGGGGCTTCGAAAGCAGTCATGGTAGGCATCATCTTACCTTCAGATTGGGGGTTTGAGTCTGATCAACAATGAATCTCATTAGAATGTTAAACTGCTGGTCAAAGGGGAAAGACTCCCTAAGAGAAGGGGAAAAAAGAGAAACAAGACATCAACCTGGTGGCACAAAAAGTTCTAAGCTTCAAAAAGAACAAAACTAGGACTATCACTTAAGACCGACCTTGTGACGTCCAGAGCCTTTTGGACCTTAGCTTGGACTGAGCCCAAGAGGTCAGCTCCCATTTTCTTCAGCAGCTGAGTGAGCAGTACAAAAAGCCAGTCCTGGAGATCCTCTCTGTGCACGGTGATGAAATCCACTAAAGTCTCTAAGAACATGCTGAACACCTGGAATCAGAACATCAAACATCATGCCAATGCTGTGCTGCAAGTCTTTTTAGAAATGTACTAATGGATTAATATGCCTGTCTCACAAATACATTAGAAAATTATATTTCTACATTCTCTGATAAAAAAATTTAACAATAAAAAAAACCGATAAAAAAACTAAATCAATTCTAAATAAAATTTAAATAATTAGATTTAAGGATTCTGAAACTTTTAATAGCTTCATGAAAAATAATGCAGTTATTGACAGGGAAATAAAATAAGAAATATCTGGATTTGTAGTTATTTTAAGAGTTTGTTTTGCCTTATTTTAAATGAATGTAAAGTCGTCTTGACGTATCATTGAAAATTTGAGTAGGCCACTAGAGGGCCCCGGACCTGGAGATGTACCTTACATATACCTAAACCTACCCGTCTCCATCCCGATCCGTAAACCCACCCATCTCCACCCCTAACCCTACCAACTCCACCCCCTAGATGTGGATCCAACTCCGCCCCCTGGATCTTTGTTCTGCAGTGAGGGGCTACTGCCTGATTGAGAACCTCTCTTCTAGTTCAAGGAATGCTTTGTTCATTGTGCCTTTTATTTTTGCCAGTTTCTTGTCTGTAAGTCAGTTCATAAATCTGATCACAAATATATAATAACATAATAAAATAATAGCACATCTCTCCTTAACAGACAGCATAGTTTGATATATCATTCAGGGGCGTGTGGCATGAGTTTCATGATTCTGTTTAATATTTAGGGTTAGGGTTTTAAAAACAAACAGTTAACCCCAAGTATGAGGAATAATTACACAAATAATTACACGGTTGATGTGATGTATATGAAGAATAAACCCGTTTATGTAAGAATAAAACATAATTCATCCATTTATATAACAAAATTTGTAATATCCACTTACTCTCTATTGTTAAAATCCACACCAAGGCAGACCATGCAAACAACAGGAAAAACACATTCCATTAGTGAAATCTCATTCCATTTTCGAGTTCAACACAAGCACACTGTTTGCCAGACAAACATGTTGAATTTAACAGGATCCATACTGATGAAAGCTACTTATTTAGTCTATTATAATATGATTAATTTAGGATAATTTCACATGATGCAACACATTTTAAAGTAATCCTTCAATCCTCTATTTGGAATGCTACCAATGCAGCCATCGTAGGTAGATTAAGTGTGATCAAAGCAGCCATGTGGAAAGGATGCATTCCTCACACAGGTTACCTTGCTGTGAGGATCTGCAAACATCCTGGTGAAGATCTCACATAGCCTCTTGAGCTCCACACGGCTGAAACGCACACAAATATGATTAAAGGCCTGGTCGCAATAAGAATGAGACAGAAGAAGCTTAAAAAGCAATTGCAAGCCAACTGGGACTTTGCATATGCATCTAACACACTAAATGAGCAACAAAAGAAAACTTGCCAGATATCGACTGACTACTTTCTACTTGCTGACTTGGAGAACAATAAAATTACACCCAACAACCAAAAGACAATTTGTGTCGCAATGAAGGCCCCCACCTGAGAATGCGCTGGCTCTTCAGCAGGTTCTGCAAACCCAGCAGGCCCTCCTTCCTCTCTGACCAGTTGGAACTGGCGCAGTGGTTTAGCACCTCAGCGACGTCCTCTGTCTGACGCAGGTAGTGAGGAATGCCTCCGTTACGGGAACTATAGGAACGCTCTGAGCAGGCGCTGGATGCGTCGCTGTTGGCATCATCATCAGACTCGTACCTCCTTCTCAAAGGCTTGCACTGAGGAGAGCATGGAGCAGATTAGGAGGTTCAAGGGAAGTTGAAAAAGCGATCAGAAGACCAACAAAGGGAATTCATTCAACAATTTACCGTGCATTACTTAAACATATAGTAAGTACGCAGTTGATATGGAAAAGCCATGCAGCATTAAAAAATAACAAGAGTTTAGGTTTGTTTAACACTAACTTTGGGTACTTTCGGCCAAGTACACACTGCAAAGTTTTAAGAGTGACAACCACGTATAAAAGTGGGAATGAATCCTCTAAAATATTGATTTCTGTGCATACAGAATAATGCAAGGGTCACTCCTAACTTGTGATGATCTTAACAATAGTTTGGCACATTGAAGCCAACATGGATGCAACAGTGTAATCTGATTGCTGCTGTTCTGTTACCTACACAATTATTTTTATTTGAAATAATATTTCACACCACTAATCTTATATTAATGCATTAATGATCAAATAAATGCAGCCTTGGTGAACATAAGAGACTTCTTTAAAAAACAAAGTCTTACCAACCCCAACTTTTGACAAAACAATTTAGTGATCAAAGATGTATTAAAGCACCTTTTTAGTAAACTACCATTGACAACGGTGGAGAGAGATATAAGAGAGTTACAATTTGTTAATATGTCAAAATATGAACAACTAGTTGTTCATTTTAATTTTCGAACACACTTTAATGATTTGGTTGCACTTCCTGGATTTTTCGGCAGTGAATCTGGTTGTAGAATTCAGTTATCATTCCCATAAATAATTGAACTCTGTAAATGGAATTAAGCAACTTTTGCTCCAGTGTGTATGTGACCTTTGAGCTCTTCACCTGTCTCAGCACTGGAGTGTGAAGGAACAATTCAGATATTTGCTGCGGCAGTCATGAATAATTAAAATCGGTCACAGACAATTTCAAGCAGTTGGCAATGCATTAACAAACACTTGAGTCCCTGTCATTAGTACAGTGTGTGCAGATGACATAAGTGAAGAGCGTGGCACGCTGGGTAATTACATCTACTTATGCAGCAAAGGGAATGTGTCATGCTGATGTATAACATCTGCCCTGTTTACAACTTAATCCTGCTGTGTTGTCACATGTGAATTAATGATGATTTACATTTTCCAAAGCAATAACACTGGATGACATAAACATAATAAAATGAAGAGATTAGTGCCAAATTGATAGCAAAATGAATGAAATGCATCTTGTGGTGCTTGTGCAGGAAATGATGGGACTGTGCAGAGGAGATGGTCATTGACCAAATTAATTAAAGAAGTGCAAATGTTTGTGGTGCACAAAATGCTCAATATTTTCTTGACAGTCCTCAATGGTCATTCTGATTAGTGAATAAAAATGGAAATACAAGCAGTATATAAACAGAAGCACTACCTTATTCCTGGAGTCTCCTAACAGCTGAAGACAACCAAGAAAGGAAGAGCAGAGACGCAGAAATTTCAAAGGGAGCAAAGTTGTTGCAGAAAAGACACAAAATCTGAAAACTGCACCCTCATTATATAGCTAGGCAGTTAACATCTAAGGACAAAAAAAGTTTTTTCCAACACAAAGATGAATACTTCTCATTTCCTAAAATATAATTTTTCTGTGGGTGTTTTCAGGGCCACATATGACAAATAGTTGAGCCATACAGAAGAATCACTTCTGTTGTCCTAGATCAGATATTGAGAATGAGGAATATTTCAATTCATCCTATTCATATCTGTGAGAGGAGACACGAATTCTTACCAAAGCATCAGCCACAGCAGCCTCCACTTCTGTGCCAGTGTTCAGCACCCTCATAGCATTGACAGATGCAGAAATGCGAGCCTGATGGATCAGGCCAAAGCGATCTGTAGGGTTTGAACATAGGATGAGAAAGTGAGAATGGTGAATTACTAAATACCTACCTTCTACGACATAACTTCAAAGTCACGTCATAAACATTTTTTCAACCAATTAGGCAAACAATTTGGCAAGAGAGACAAAAAAAACTTGAGGTTGAAGTAGAGATTGAGAGAATCAAGACAGTCTGATACAACCCAACACATAAGTTCAGAAAGGACAGAAAAATAACTATGGTTGCTTAAAACACGGCTGAAACGCACACAAATATGATTAAAGGCCTGGTCGCAATAAGAATGAGACAGAAGAAGCTTAAAAAGCAATTGCAAGCCAACTGGGACTTTGCATATGCATCTAACACACTAAATGAGCAACAAAAGAAAACTTGCCAGATATCGACTGACTACTTTCTACTTGCTGACTTGGAGAACAATAAAATTACACCCAACAACCAAAAGACAATTTGTGTCGCAATGAAGGCCCCCACCTGAGAATGCGCTGGCTCTTCAGCAGGTTCTGCAAACCCAGCAGGCCCTCCTTCCTCTCTGACCAGTTGGAACTGGCGCAGTGGTTTAGCACCTCAGCGACGTCCTCTGTCTGACGCAGGTAGTGAGGAATGCCTCCGTTACGGGAACTATAGGAACGCTCTGAGCAGGCGCTGGATGCGTCGCTGTTGGCATCATCATCAGACTCGTACCTCCTTCTCAAAGGCTTGCACTGAGGAGAGCATGGAGCAGATTAGGAGGTTCAAGGGAAGTTGAAAAAGCGATCAGAAGACCAACAAAGGGAATTCATTCAACAATTTACCGTGCATTACTTAAACATATAGTAAGTACGCAGTTGATATGGAAAAGCCATGCAGCATTAAAAAATAACAAGAGTTTAGGTTTGTTTAACACTAACTTTGGGTACTTTCGGCCAAGTACACACTGCAAAGTTTTAAGAGTGACAACCACGTATAAAAGTGGGAATGAATCCTCTAAAATATTGATTTCTGTGCATACAGAATAATGCAAGGGTCACTCCTAACTTGTGATGATCTTAACAATAGTTTGGCACATTGAAGCCAACATGGATGCAACAGTGTAATCTGATTGCTGCTGTTCTGTTACCTACACAATTATTTTTATTTGAAATAATATTTCACACCACTAATCTTATATTAATGCATTAATGATCAAATAAATGCAGCCTTGGTGAACATAAGAGACTTCTTTAAAAAACAAAGTCTTACCAACCCCAACTTTTGACAAAACAATTTAGTGATCAAAGATGTATTAAAGCACCTTTTTAGTAAACTACCATTGACAACGGTGGAGAGAGATATAAGAGAGTTACAATTTGTTAATATGTCAAAATATGAACAACTAGTTGTTCATTTTAATTTTCGAACACACTTTAATGATTTGGTTGCACTTCCTGGATTTTTCGGCAGTGAATCTGGTTGTAGAATTCAGTTATCATTCCCATAAATAATTGAACTCTGTAAATGGAATTAAGCAACTTTTGCTCCAGTGTGTATGTGACCTTTGAGCTCTTCACCTGTCTCAGCACTGGAGTGTGAAGGAACAATTCAGATATTTGCTGCGGCAGTCATGAATAATTAAAATCGGTCACAGACAATTTCAAGCAGTTGGCAATGCATTAACAAACACTTGAGTCCCTGTCATTAGTACAGTGTGTGCAGATGACATAAGTGAAGAGCGTGGCACGCTGGGTAATTACATCTACTTATGCAGCAAAGGGAATGTGTCATGCTGATGTATAACATCTGCCCTGTTTACAACTTAATCCTGCTGTGTTGTCACATGTGAATTAATGATGATTTACATTTTCCAAAGCAATAACACTGGATGACATAAACATAATAAAATGAAGAGATTAGTGCCAAATTGATAGCAAAATGAATGAAATGCATCTTGTGGTGCTTGTGCAGGAAATGATGGGACTGTGCAGAGGAGATGGTCATTGACCAAATTAATTAAAGAAGTGCAAATGTTTGTGGTGCACAAAATGCTCAATATTTTCTTGACAGTCCTCAATGGTCATTCTGATTAGTGAATAAAAATGGAAATACAAGCAGTATATAAACAGAAGCACTACCTTATTCCTGGAGTCTCCTAACAGCTGAAGACAACCAAGAAAGGAAGAGCAGAGACGCAGAAATTTCAAAGGGAGCAAAGTTGTTGCAGAAAAGACACAAAATCTGAAAACTGCACCCTCATTATATAGCTAGGCAGTTAACATCTAAGGACAAAAAAAGTTTTTTCCAACACAAAGATGAATACTTCTCATTTCCTAAAATATAATTTTTCTGTGGGTGTTTTCAGGGCCACATATGACAAATAGTTGAGCCATACAGAAGAATCACTTCTGTTGTCCTAGATCAGATATTGAGAATGAGGAATATTTCAATTCATCCTATTCATATCTGTGAGAGGAGACACGAATTCTTACCAAAGCATCAGCCACAGCAGCCTCCACTTCTGTGCCAGTGTTCAGCACCCTCATAGCATTGACAGATGCAGAAATGCGAGCCTGATGGATCAGGCCAAAGCGATCTGTAGGGTTTGAACATAGGATGAGAAAGTGAGAATGGTGAATTACTAAATACCTACCTTCTACGACATAACTTCAAAGTCACGTCATAAACATTTTTTCAACCAATTAGGCAAACAATTTGGCAAGAGAGACAAAAAAAACTTGAGGTTGAAGTAGAGATTGAGAGAATCAAGACAGTCTGATACAACCCAACACATAAGTTCAGAAAGGACAGAAAAATAACTATGGTTGCTTAAAAACTCAAAGAAGGTGAAAGTGTGTAATATCAGAATTTCAAACACCCATCCACCATTAGTTTACCAATCCGATAGGCCTCTCCCAAACTGATGCTATTAGTTGAGCCAATGTTATAATGTTTGCCCAATTCGGCAGACTGAAATTCTGTTTAGTGGCACTAGTGGCCCAGAAATTACACATTTCACCTTTAAAGCTACAAAGATGATGTAATAAATAAAGTAAATAAAGAAATAAATGAACCATACTGCTTTAATAAAGTAGTTTCTTGGAAAATCAAGTGCCAAATGTATGTGAATTATGGGTCCCACAAAACAATGATTAAATTCAAACATTCCAAAAAATTAAATGAACTTCTATGCTCACAGCACAAAAAGCCAAATAAAAATAATCTTTTTAAATTCATTACCAGCAAGACAAAGTTTTTTCTTTTCTTTTAATTAACTGGATATGGCAAGAATACAAAACTTAATATAACTGAACGCAGATAACGGAAGTGATTTTTGGCAAACACACCACCAACCGAACGGAAACGCAAATGCAAATGCAAATAAATCAACCTCAAATAGGATGGATGCTGATGTTTATGGTGAGAAAAGAGAGCAAAGACGCTGGAAATATAATTTCACAAATGAACATATACTGTAATTCGCATCTACATCTAACAATGATGTGAAGTGTGAAGATTGTAGCTTGATCTGGCAAACCCAGTCGAGTTAAAAAAATAAAATAAAATAGGATAAAATATGAATGCATGCTTGTGATTGGCCCTGTCTGGGGGGGGCCAGGGGGAGGGGTCATGCAGGTCACCTGACTGGCCCACGGGTTCGGCCGTGGACAGCGCGCTGGTGGAGCGAGAGTGACGTCGGGAGGCTGCAAGGGGACAGGAAGAGGGGTGACACCCCAGGGACGGTTAGTGCTACACTAAAACGCTGATCACCATCCGTGGCAATAACACAAAACATTCAACGTGCGAAACATAACTAGTCACTACACGAGTCATGTGAAACACTCGTGTAGTGACTAGTTATGTTTCGCATGTTGAATGTTTTGAGAAACAGACCATAGACTTATCCATCTCCCTGCTATAACATAGACCACATTCACATATGCTGGTAGCAGATTAGCAATGAATACACAATGCAATATGCATTACAATCAGTGTTATTTTAGCATTATTAGTATTTATTAATATTAAAATTTGCTTTTATTTTATATTTTCAACTTTTAATTTGAATTTTTGTTCAGGTTTTATTTTAATTTTATATTTCTATTTAGCTTTCATTTATTTTTATTTCCATTTTTGTTTTAGTAATTTCAGTAATTCAGTTTAAACCTATTTTATTTCAGTTAGTTGTGAGGCCACATCTAATATTTACTTTTATTGATTTTATTTTACATTTCACATTTATTTCAATTAACACTAAATACTTTTAATATTTGAAGATAACAATAATAACACTGATTGCAATACTTTGCTGTGATTGTTCCTCCCTGTAAAGATTTTAAAGATCAGACCAGCTGTTTTTACTCACAATTTAATACGAAATGCTATATAAATCCATTTTTATGGACAAACCATCCAAACCTTTACTAGATGTATTTACAACCTCAAAGACACAGCGGTACAGATTATTAAAGCACCTCAAGAACATATTAGTGCGCATGCATAGAGGCAAGCAAACAACAGTTCATATGCCACATACTAGGAATAATGGCCATAAATTGAGGCCAAACAGAATCAGAGGGAGAAGTTTTGTGATAGCGAATTGGAAAGGATTGGATGTTTTTGTTGTTTTGACTCCATCAGCCACTTTTGTGCTCTACTCACCAAGAGGAGTGAAGCCCCGAGTGGGGCTTGTGTCACGGCTGCTCTCGCGACTGGTGTCACGGCTGCACCCCTGACTCATGCTGGGGCGGGGGATGCGACTGCTCCGGGCTAGCGTGCGATAGGAAGAAGTGGCAGGAAGAAGAGCTTTACCACACAGCCTGGCTGTTAGAACACAATTTAGGGCATTAGTGAGGCCGTGGAGTCAGAGAAAGAGGGGGGAGGGTGGGGTTGGGTTGGCCATTCGTGGTGTCCTTCTGCTTTAGAAAGGTTAAACATTTAAAGCACAAGGCTTAAGCTGAACATTTTAGACTGACAACATTTAGGGAGTTTCTGAACATGCAGTGTTAAAGGTGCACCAAGTAATTTAGTGTATCTCTAGATTTATTTGTTTTCTCAAACACGACCAAACGACCAAAGCCTTACACTTTATACTGACACCTATAAATTATATTAAAATGATTACACGTGACACTGAAGACTGAAGTAATGGCTGCGGAATATTCAGCTTTGCTAATACAGGAATATATTTAGAAAAAAAGTTATTTTCAATTGTAATAATATTTCACAATATTACTGCATTTTTGATCAATTATTTGCAGCCTTGGTGAGCATGAGATACTTTCAAAAACATTAAAAAAATCTTACCAACCCTTAACTTTGGAAAAATAAGTACTCTTATCAGTAAAAATAAGATGTCATTCTACTTTGACAATAAATCAGTTTTCTTGCTGCTATAAATTTAAATTTGGAGTTAAATTGTAGATAAATTGTAGCAGTCCATAATGCATCATGTCATGTACAAGAAAAATGATTATCAATGCATGAATTAAGCTCTCATGAATCAACACTGACAATTTCTGACACAGGTTTCCATGCATCACTTTTGAAAAATTATATTCCTGCATGCAGTTTCTGACAGGTGACAGGTGTGCTGCGACGTCTTCATTCCGATTGGTAGTTGTTGTATCACATCACTGGTCTTTTGCATAAAGTTACATTTTACGTTGTCATGTGACTAAATATATTGATAACAGTCACTGCCACTCATGTCGCCTCAAATCATTGAAAACAAATTAATTCTGGCCACTTTGTCACTGCTAATCATTGTCAGTGTGAACGCCACTTCAATAATCTTTTTTTAGGCCATAAAAAAGTCTGGAATCTTCATTTCAACATGTACAGTATAAATAAAATATAAAAAATGAAGCACTATTAACTTTTAGGTGTAAAAACATACAAAAGACTGCATTAAGCTTTGAAGCATTAATAAACATGTGGGCGTTACAAAAATTAAATATCCTCAGTTTTGTATATACAAATGCTTTTGTGCTTATTGTTTTACAGATAATTTCCTGTCAATTTAATAACTGTTAAATAATTGGCTGGAGATTTATTGGTCAGATCTTTAAAAAGATGGGACATACACAAACATTTCTCAGAAAAATCTGACAAACACAATGACATCAAAAGAAAGCCAAAAAATCTGATGAAGAATGAAAGCCGTTAGTCAGCGCTGTCATCATTCAGCAACAGGTAAATAAATCACATAGGCCTACAAAAGACAGCAACGAGTAACCACTGAGCCTGTTTTGGAATAAACACTTGCATCAGCCATTTAAATGAATGCTGAGCTTCTTTCACACAGTGAAAAGACAATATGTCTATCTGCACTAGTCCAATTTAATAGGATTTGCAGCGAACAATGATTCAGCAAATTAAATTTAAGAAAGTCTTCTTTCTTTGGCAAGTAAGCGCTGAAAATTCCTGCCATCCATACTTACCACGAGGTCCTACCTTTTCCAACGAAATGTAGCAAATAATCTCCATGTTGTAATGCATATTCTTAAGGAATTCCTCAAGGAACTGGTTTAGGCCCACTTGAGTTTTGTAATTAAGCTGTTTTATGTATGCCGATGAAGTGTTTACTGTATGTGGCCATCCTTAGTGTTAAACTCTGACATGTAAAAATGTGTTGCCCCTACCTATGCCCAATCTGCTGGGGCTGGTTTCACGGCTGCATCCCTGGCTTCTTGGGACTCTTGAGTACTTGTCTGAGGGAGTTGTTGGGGCAGTGACTCTAGGAATTCTGCCATACGCGTGTCCCAAGAGCTTCCCTGGAGAACTGGATCTGCTGCCGGCTGCAAAGGGAAATAATATCAGGAGTACTTCAAGTAACATGGTGACTGATTATTTACCAATTACCATTGAGTCCCCTCTGCTTTGTATCAAATTTACATAATTAAAAATAAATAAAATAAGGCACCTTTATTTTGTTTGCTTACATTATTTAATGATTTAATGTTACCAAGATTGCAAGAAAATGTATACTATCATTCAAATGTATGGGTTGAGTATGTTTTTTTTTTGGAAAAAAGTGAACATTTATTCAGCAATGATTGATGGGTTAAATTGATCAAAAGTAAGAATAAAACATATATAATGTTACAAATTGTTCTGATTTTAAATAAATGCCGTTCTTTTGAACTTTCTATTCATAAAAGAGTCCTGAAAAAAAATCTATAATGAAGGATTACGTGACCCTGAAGACTGGAGGAATAGCTGCTGAAAATTCAGTATTATATTAAACAGTATTTGCCCAACAATGGTTTGAAAACTAAAACTGAGCATTTATTTCAATCCTGTCTATAAGCCTTCCTTTATTCACATGGCCCGGCTGACAAGAAAAATCTCAGGTTTAGGTGAACAAAATCACCACAAAGAAAAATTAGATGTGTATGCAAATATATGAAGACGAGACCTCGACTGAAATATATACAAACAAAGAGACAGACAAACAGAGTGAGCTTGGATCCAAGGTCTATTCGAGCTGCAGGGAAAAAGTAATCTCTACAGGCATGGTGACGTGACATAATACAAGCTACAGACACATTTGCAAACACATACAGACAGACATCAAAGCAAAAACAAATACCCAACTATCATAATGTCTGACCTCTATTTAAACAGAAATAAAAAGATTAAGCTAAAGCAGGACATGCAACATTATGGTAGACATGTAATTCATGCAGGGTTCGTATTGAGGGTATTAACGCAGCTTTATTCTGATGAACAGGGGGCTTACCACTAGTGGGGTTAGCTGATCTGGATCCTTGTGTATGGAAGCAAGGCAACGGACAGGTGAAAAGTAGCCAGTTACAAAAGACGCTTGATGTGACGCATGGTTACCCAGCATGCATCAGGCAAGGTGTTGTTTATTTGTGCTCTAGAAACTTCAATACTACACATTTAATGCCAAAGAGTGGCTTTAACTATAATTGTGGAATAAACTCCACATTCAGCAGGGTGCCAAACTGGGTTGTGAAAACATTAAATACAAAACTGACAGAGACAAAAAGGAAGATGATAGTGGTGGCAGACCAATAGTTATCTATCTGTATCTGAGCTCCTAACACCTAGGAAGGTGAATTTCATAAAAACATGACTAGGTACCATTTCACCCCACCCCCACAAAAAATATATATATATATATCTTTTTTTTTTTCAAGGGATAACTATTTAAATATATTACATTTTTTATTTTTTTATTTATTTAAATTAATTTCTTCATTACTCTAATAAAATAAGAGCTTTATTATTATTATTATTATTATTATTTCACAATCTAAAAAAATTGATTTGGCAAGAAATTATTTTATTATGTTTAAAGAAAGAAAATGTGGAGTGATATCAGACATGCAATTAACAGCTGTATATAGCAACTTAAATATAAAGTTTAGTGGCAATTATATAGAAATATATGTGGCAGCTGAATGTAGTGACAGCATAATGACTAATCAGAATAAAGTATTTCAGAGAGCCATGTAATGGTGTTTGTTAATTTCATTAACAAACATTAACATTGCAACATATACACAATATAACACTAAAGCTTTTAGTAGTAAAGCCATGGTAGATTATAAATAATATCATGCTATGGTTCTTTAAAAAAATCCGTCCACACAGACCAACGTCCACACAGACACTTACGTTGGGACTGAGAGACCACTTTAGCTCTGCTTCGACCACGGCTGTCTGTAACGGTGCTGTTGGCGCTGACCGCACTCCCTGAGCTCTGCCTTCTCGTCCGCACTCGACCTGTAGGTAAAAAAAAGAGCATGAGATGAGGTAATAAAATGCCTGAGAGGAAGGGAGATATTTAGAGTGACTGACACAAAGAGAGACAGACTGAAAGGTTTAAACAACAAGGGATACTGAGGACAAACAAAGATATTTCCCTGATGAAAACAATCAAAATATACTGACTGAAAGGAATTACATGACATGCTCTACTGAGAAGACTGGTGACTGGTGGAACACAGGATATTATTAGCTTCTGAGCAAACCTATCTATCAAATCATACACAACCGTTCAAAAGTTTGCGGTCCATAAAATTTCATTTTTGGAAAGAATTTAACACTTTTTTTAATCAAGGATTCATTAAATTGACCATAAGTGACAGTAAAGACATCTATAACATTGTAAACGATTCAAATAAATGCTACTTTTTTGAAAACTCCGTTCATCAGACTCCTAAAAAATGCATCATGGTTTCCACAAAAATATTAAGCAGCAATTGATAAAAAATAAGTAATATTTCTAGAGCACCAAATTAATATATTAGATTTATTTCTGAAGGATCATGTGACACTGAAGACTAGAGTAATGGCTGCAATGAAAACGGTTATTTTAAAATGTAGTAATATTTCACAATCTTACTATTTGTACTGCATTTTTTATCAAATAAATGTAGCATAAGAGATCTAACAAAAATATTTTTAAAAACACCACCAACCTCAATCTTCTGAACAGTAGCATATCTACTGAGTTCTTGTAAACCAAAAAAAATTAGTTGATTTTTTTTTTTACACGAATTTCCTGTATGAAACTGCACAAAACAGCAATTTTATATGCTCTATGCTAACCTCAGAAGAAATCCTTAACTAAACCAATACCACACCTGTATACGTGGTTCCCACACTTTTGACCAATTCATTTCAATAACCTTTTTTAAAGCATACAAGTACAAATGACACAACAGATAATATGAAGTACAAGGGACCATTTTCATTTCACTGAACTACTGTTGTTATTTATTGTCAAGAGGAGGGGGGGATATATCATGCAAAACAGGTCATGCAGACCACTAGCATGGACAGATCACCAGGTGTACAGTTGTTTATTGACAAATGGGACAGAAACACTGCTCGAATCCCTCCGACAGCACAGAGGGTGGACATTCACGCTCACACACACATATACACATACTTCTTACCATCTATTTTACCAGGTGCACCGTCTTTGGGGCAAAAACACAAAAACAAAAGCAGGGGAGTGCAGGGTGGAGGAGAGGAGAGGCATAAGAGGCAGAGGTTAGAGTTAGATAAGCCCATGGAAGTGTGGAAGACAGGGATCTGCTCAGAAACGGGCCTTGTATGGAAGCACACGGGAGCTAGTGAGTGTGACTGCGGGTAAGGAAATAAAATCTCTTTGATCATTTTTAAGGAATCATGGGATTAGAAAACATTATACAGTCAAAAGTAACAAGCAAGTTAGTGGTCAAACATTAAGTGGTGAGTTCTGGGATGAATACTGAACATTTCTCACGAAGGACCGATGCATTATTAAGCTCCAACGTTCCCTTGTGCACTCTGCTGAAAAACTAACACTGAGAAAACCAGTGATAAGATAACTGAAGTAATAAGCCACAAAATAATGTGTGTCACAGTGATTTTACACTGTAGTGCACAGGGTTTGGCTTATAGTTTTCATAAAATGGCAGAAAGAGCAAAATGATCAAGGAAAATGTAGCTCAAAAAAAGAAAAGAAATTATAAAAGACATGTTGAATAAATAATTGTATTATTAATAATACTATTATTCCAGGAAGTAATTTCTAAGATACTTCAAACAAATAGTCTTATCCAATCAGAATTTGAAGTCATAACACAGGATAATAAATCTGTGGCACACACTCGTCGTTTGTTCCTCATCACAGAGCAGCTTAATAGCATCTATGCTGCCCATCAGTATTATTAATGGGCCGCTGCAGCCATAAAAGCCACTGAAATTTATGGCTGTTTTATTAAAATTCCTAATTAAGGATGAAAGAGGAGAAAAGATGGACAGAGTATGATGGGGTCTCACCCAGGGAGGCATAGGAGCCTGGAGGCAGAGCTGCAGCGGAGCTGAAGGGAGATGGGGAGGTTGCGGTGGACATGCGAGATTTGGCACTGGAGGCGGCGTTCACATCTATGTCACTGCGGGAACGCTGGAGGGCACCAGGGGTGGAGGACACCCTAGAGCCGATCACTTTACCTGAGGAAATGTTACACACACAAGATTTACAGACATGGCAAAATGGCATGTTTGTATATATGTGCTAAGCAACCATAAAAAGTGTTACTTTACTTACTTCTTGTAACAGGGCCTCCAATGACACTCTTCACTGACAGCGGTCGACTGCAAGAATGTAATTAAAAAGATTTTAGCAACAGCAGTACAATAAGAATAGAGTGAATAAAATGGCAATGAAATTAATCAGTAATTTTTATTTAGGAAGCAAATGTTTATATTGTGTGAATAGTGTTTGCTGCTTTTGATAGCAGATTGTGATCATTAGAGCTGTCACTCATCACACTGATGCTAACACAAGATGATTTCACAGAACAACAAGGAGACAATGTAACAGATGCTGCAGTCTAATATTGAAGATGAGATAACTGCTTCATGCTCAGCATGCTAGGAAGCATAATCAACAATCTGTCATCAGCCAGCTGGCAAATATTTCAGCAGCTTCAACAGGGACAGCCATAACTCACAGTTTTTGATAGCATGGGATAGCAACCACCACAGAGCCAGCAGTATTATTTAAAATCACTGAACTACATAGTTATACATTACCATTCAAAAGTTTGGGTTCAGTAAGACCAGAAGAGTCAGAAAGACTCTTTTGCTGACCAAGGCTGAATTTATTTAATCTAAAATGCATTAAAAGACTTTATAAAAGACATATAAAAGACCAGTTATATTGTCAAATACCATTAAAATGTAAAATTAACTGTTTTTTATTTTAATATATTTGAATATGTACTTTATTCTTGTGAGGGCAAAGCTGAATTTCCAGCAGCCATTACTCCATTCTTTAGTGTCACACGGTCCTTCAGAAATCATTCTAATATGCTGATTTGATGTTTAAAAAACTATTATAACTTTTTTGAAAACAGTTGTGCTACTAAATATTTTTGTGGGAAATGTGATAAATTTTTTTCAGGGGTACCATTTCACCCCACCCCCACAAAAAATATATATATATATATCTTTTTTTTTTTCAAGGGATAACTATTTAAATATATTACATTTTTTATTTTTTTATTTATTTAAATTAATTTCTTCATTACTCTAATAAAATAAGAGCTTTATTATTATTATTATTATTATTTTTCACAATCTAAAAAAATTGATTTGGCAAGAAATTATTTTATTATGTTTAAAGAAAGAAAATGTGGAGTGATATCAGACATGCAATTAACAGCTGTATATAGCAACTTAAATATAAGGTTTAGTGGCAATTATATAGAAATATATGTGGCAGCTGAATGTAGTGACAGCATAATGACTAATCAGAATAAAGTATTTCAGAGAGCCATGTAATGGTGTTTGTTAATTTCATTAACAAACATTAACATTGCAACATATACACAATATAACACTAAAGCTTTTAGTAGTAAAGCCATGGTAGATTATAAATAATATCATGCTATGGTTCTTTAAAAAAATCCGTCCACACAGACCAACGTCCACACAGACACTTACGTTGGGACTGAGAGACCACTTTAGCTCTGCTTCGACCACGGCTGTCTGTAACGGTGCTGTTGGCGCTGACCGCACTCCCTGAGCTCTGCCTTCTCGTCCGCACTCGACCTGTAGGTAAAAAAAAGAGCATGAGATGAGGTAATAAAATGCCTGAGAGGAAGGGAGATATTTAGAGTGACTGACACAAAGAGAGACAGACTGAAAGGTTTAAACAACAAGGGATACTGAGGACAAACAAAGATATTTCCCTGATGAAAACAATCAAAATATACTGACTGAAAGGAATTACATGACATGCTCTACTGAGAAGACTGGTGACTGGTGGAACACAGGATATTATTAGCTTCTGAGCAAACCTATCTATCAAATCATACACAACCGTTCAAAAGTTTGCGGTCCATAAAATTTCATTTTTGGAAAGAATTTAACACTTTTTTTAATCAAGGATTCATTAAATTGACCATAAGTGACAGTAAAGACATCTATAACATTGTAAACGATTCAAATAAATGCTACTTTTTTGAAAACTCCGTTCATCAGACTCCTAAAAAATGCATCATGGTTTCCACAAAAATATTAAGCAGCAATTGATAAAAAATAAGTAATATTTCTAGAGCACCAAATTAATATATTAGATTTATTTCTGAAGGATCATGTGACACTGAAGACTAGAGTAATGGCTGCAATGAAAACGGTTATTTTAAAATGTAGTAATATTTCACAATCTTACTATTTGTACTGCATTTTTTATCAAATAAATGTAGCATAAGAGATCTAACAAAAATATTTTTAAAAACACCACCAACCTCAATCTTCTGAACAGTAGCATATCTACTGAGTTCTTGTAAACCAAAAAAAATTAGTTGATTTTTTTTTTTACACGAATTTCCTGTATGAAACTGCACAAAACAGCAATTTTATATGCTCTATGCTAACCTCAGAAGAAATCCTTAACTAAACCAATACCACACCTGTATACGTGGTTCCCACACTTTTGACCAATTCATTTCAATAACCTTTTTTAAAGCATACAAGTACAAATGACACAACAGATAATATGAAGTACAAGGGACCATTTTCATTTCACTGAACTACTGTTGTTATTTATTGTCAAGAGGAGGGGGGGATATATCATGCAAAACAGGTCATGCAGACCACTAGCATGGACAGATCACCAGGTGTACAGTTGTTTATTGACAAATGGGACAGAAACACTGCTCGAATCCCTCCGACAGCACAGAGGGTGGACATTCACGCTCACACACACATATACACATACTTCTTACCATCTATTTTACCAGGTGCACCGTCTTTGGGGCAAAAACACAAAAACAAAAGCAGGGGAGTGCAGGGTGGAGGAGAGGAGAGGCATAAGAGGCAGAGGTTAGAGTTAGATAAGCCCATGGAAGTGTGGAAGACAGGGATCTGCTCAGAAACGGGCCTTGTATGGAAGCACACGGGAGCTAGTGAGTGTGACTGCGGGTAAGGAAATAAAATCTCTTTGATCATTTTTAAGGAATCATGGGATTAGAAAACATTATACAGTCAAAAGTAACAAGCAAGTTAGTGGTCAAACATTAAGTGGTGAGTTCTGGGATGA
The DNA here is from genome assembly GCF_001515645.1 of Sinocyclocheilus grahami. NCBI lineage: Eukaryota > Metazoa > Chordata > Actinopteri > Cypriniformes > Cyprinidae > Sinocyclocheilus > Sinocyclocheilus grahami. The sequence goes on along the minus strand of NW_015505728.1, from coordinate 363,346 downwards.
ATACTGAACATTTCTCACGAAGGACCGATGCATTATTAAGCTCCAACGTTCCCTTGTGCACTCTGCTGAAAAACTAACACTGAGAAAACCAGTGATAAGATAACTGAAGTAATAAGCCACAAAATAATGTGTGTCACAGTGATTTTACACTGTAGTGCACAGGGTTTGGCTTATAGTTTTCATAAAATGGCAGAAAGAGCAAAATGATCAAGGAAAATGTAGCTCAAAAAAAGAAAAGAAATTATAAAAGACATGTTGAATAAATAATTGTATTATTAATAATACTATTATTCCAGGAAGTAATTTCTAAGATACTTCAAACAAATAGTCTTATCCAATCAGAATTTGAAGTCATAACACAGGATAATAAATCTGTGGCACACACTCGTCGTTTGTTCCTCATCACAGAGCAGCTTAATAGCATCTATGCTGCCCATCAGTATTATTAATGGGCCGCTGCAGCCATAAAAGCCACTGAAATTTATGGCTGTTTTATTAAAATTCCTAATTAAGGATGAAAGAGGAGAAAAGATGGACAGAGTATGATGGGGTCTCACCCAGGGAGGCATAGGAGCCTGGAGGCAGAGCTGCAGCGGAGCTGAAGGGAGATGGGGAGGTTGCGGTGGACATGCGAGATTTGGCACTGGAGGCGGCGTTCACATCTATGTCACTGCGGGAACGCTGGAGGGCACCAGGGGTGGAGGACACCCTAGAGCCGATCACTTTACCTGAGGAAATGTTACACACACAAGATTTACAGACATGGCAAAATGGCATGTTTGTATATATGTGCTAAGCAACCATAAAAAGTGTTACTTTACTTACTTCTTGTAACAGGGCCTCCAATGACACTCTTCACTGACAGCGGTCGACTGCAGGAATGCAGATAAAAAGATTTTAGCGACAGCAATATAATTAGAATAAAATGAATTTAATCAGTAATTTCAAAAAGATATATTTGAACATTTTTCAGCCTTTTGACAAGTTACAATATATTTTACCAATATTGTTGCCAAATAGATTTTCACCTAAAACAGTAAAAATGTTGTTAAAAACACAAGTTTAAAAATAAGACATTTAAAAAAAAAAAATCTAAACGCTGTCATACTCACTTACTAAAAGACAAAGAGGGATTTTGAAACTACTAGAATGACATGCACTTTTGGGAATTTAATGGCAAAATAAAAAAAGCATTAAAACTATACTCAGAATATTCACACTTGTTAATTTATTATAGGAAGCAAGTGTGAATATTGATTGACTCTACAAATCATAAATCACAATCAAATTACAACATTAATTTGCTTGTAACCCCTTCTTGGTCACACTTTTTTCTTTCCATTTTTGTGATTATGACACAGCAGTGTTTGCTGTTTTTTGATAGCAGATTGTGATCATTAGAGCTGTCACTCATCACACTGGTGCTAATGCAAGATGATCTCACTGCCTCTGAACAACAAGGAGACAGTGTAACAGATGCTGCAGTCTAATATTGAAGATGAGATCACTGCTTCATATCCAGAGGAGACTCAACATGCTAGAAAGCACAGTCATCAATCTGTGCACGTGGTCCATCAGCCAACTGGCAAATATTTCACAGATTCCAACAGGGCCAGCCATAACTCACAGTTTTTGTTAGCATGGGATAGCAGACACCACAGAGACAACATTATTGTATAAAACCACTGAATTATATGGCTATATACAACTGTTCAAATGTTTGGGGTAAGTAAAATATGTTTTTCTGCTGACCAAGGCTGCAATTATTTAATCTAAAATGCATTAAAAGACAGTTGTATTGTCAAATACAATTAAAATGTAAAATAACTGTTTTCTATTTTAATATATTGTAGCATCATTACTCCAGTCTTAAGTTTCACACGGTCCATCAGAATATCTTAACCCAAACATTTGAACGGTAGTGTACAGTATATACAGCTATTTGTGAAAATATTGTCAAATCAGCAATGCAGATAATAATAATAATAATAACGTACAAATTCATGTATGGTGGTAAGTGAAATGTGTGCATGTCTTACTTGAGGCTCTCCTGCGAGCTTGAGGAGGAGCGGTCAGACTGCGGTAGAGACACTATACTGTCAGAACTCTTCAGGTGAGACTGGAGGGCCTTCTGATTATATACAACTGTTCAAATATTTGGGGTAAGTAAAATATGTTTTTCTGCTGACCAAGGCTGCAATTATTTAATCTAAAATGCATTAAAAGACAGTTGTATTGTCAAATACAATTAAAATGTAAAATAACTGTTTTCTATTTTAATATATTGTAGCATCATTACTCCAGTCTTAAGTGTCACACGGTCCATCAGAATATCTTAACCCAAACATTTGAACGGTAGTGTACAGTATATACAGCTATTTGTGAAAATATCGTCAAATCAGCAATGCAGATAATAATAATAATAATAATAACGTACGAATTCATGTATGGTGGTAAGTGAAATGTGTGCATGTCTTACTTGAGGCTCTCCTGCGAGCTTGAGGAGGAGCGGTCAGACTGCGGTAGAGACACTATACTGTCAGAACTCTTCAGGTGAGACTGGAGGGCCTTCTGATAGGTCGACTCCAATGCCTGAAACAGGTGCTCTGCCTCTCGACTGTAATGGCCATGGAATCCCCAGTAACACCTATAAAACAAACGGACATGTAAATGATCAAGACTGATACAAACGTTAAATGCATTATCAAATCGAACAATGCATAAATTAATATCTCAAAGTACTGCTTATGCTACATTTAACCAAACAACAGAAAAAGGCAAACGGACTTACTTTCTGGCCACAGATCTGGCCTCTGAGTCAGCGTCATGGATCCCCTTCTTGATGGTCTCAGTGAGAACTGCCACATGCCTGGGGTAGTAGGGAAACATGATGAATACTGTTTCTTACAGTCTGCAGAACCAACAGTGAATTCACTTTGTCTCCTTTGAAACTTTCTGGACCAGATGCCAGACCTTTCTCCCAGTTCTCCAAAGGCAGCACAGTGGGAAAGAGAGGATAAGGGGAGTCCAGACCTTCTTATAAAAGAGCTCTTGGCTATATTGCCATGGAAACGGCCGGGACGCATGGTTGCCACACATCCCTGGCTCATCAATTAAACCCGTGAAAAGAATCATCAGTTGCCCGTTCAGCCGAGCTTTGATAAGTAACACGTTTTCACCAGTTAAATGTCACAAAAACAGGAAAGGGAGGGTGTGACAGTTTTGTCCGGAGAAGGAATAAACACAAACTAAATTCTATGAGCAAAAAGCACTTCACAAAAACGAATAACTTCATTCTCAATACAACATCAATCATTTTCCACTCACCTCTCTAGAGTGTGTGTCTGCCATTCTTGCAATAACAGGTCTAAAAACTCATAACACCGTCTGATGGGGTGAAAGTGAACAAGCATTTGTATAAGAAGACAATGGCTTTCTAGTTTATGCTCTGCAAAAAAAAGAAAGAAAAAAATTATTTCCAAACAGTTCTCTCAGGAAGCTCTAGTTTACCTTCGAACAGCCACAGATTTAGAAGTGCAGTTGCTGGTGATGATCGGGATAAGGCGTGGGAAGTGTGTGTGCTGGGAAAGACAAAAGTGCAATTACAAATCTTGGTGCTAGAATATTAAACAAATAAATAAAATATAGAATAGAATATACACGTTCAAAAGTTTGGGGTTGGTAAGATTGTTGTGAAGTCTCTTATGCTCACCAAGGCTACATTTATTTGATCAAAAATACCGTAAAAACAGCATTATTATGAAGTATTATTATAATTTAAACTCTATTTGAATTCATTTGAATTTTTTTTGCAGAAAAGTCACATTTTAGTGACTTTTCTGCAGTCACTACTTCAGTCTTCAGTGCAACATGATCATTCAGAAATCATTCTAATATCCTGATTTGGTTTTTAAGTAACATCTATTCATATTATTATTATTATCAATGTATTTTTGTGTAAACCAAAATTTATTTTTCAGAATTTTTTTGATGAGTAGAACTTTCAAAAGAGCAGCATTTATTTGAAATTGGAACACTTTTGTAACGTTATAAATTACTTTACTGACACATTTGATCAAATTAATGTGTCCTTGCTGAACAAAAGTATTGACTTCCTTCAAGAAAAAAAAATCGTACTGACCCCCAAATTTTAAAATCACAAAAATGCTGTTGAAGCCTCTGAAAAGGTCATTAATAGTGAGGTACATGTGCATATTAGCTGCTGCAATTCTAATGAGCTGCCAACCTAGACAGCACTTTAAGGCTTCATATCTCTAATGTAGAGTCTGTTCCAAAAGGTTCATAATTTTTGGTCAAGCCACTAAGGCAGCTTTCAATGGACTATTTATGATTTTTGTTGTTTTCTTAACAACATACTAATATCAAAACTGAGTCACTTCATATAAGGAGCACTATGTGTGAAGTTGCTGCCTATGTAGAACATCCCAATTTTGTCATTTATGAGGTTCCAAGTAAGGTAGGTGCTACCTTAGAAGGTAGCTGGCTGCCTGTGTAGACAGTAAACAGCGAGGTAGTTTTTGTGTCACTTTATATTTATTTATTATAGTGGCTACTTAAAGCACTAATATAGAGAAATTAGAGAATTAAAAGAATCTAACTAGAGAAAAGTAAAATGTAAAGAATTGTCTTTTCATCAGACTCACTCGCAAGATGAGGCGGATGGCTGCCATTCCAGACGTGGCCATAACTTTGGCGCAGTTGGGCACCAAGTTGAGCAGCGTAGGCATGATGTTTTCAGCCCCATGATCAAATTTATTCCCCAGCACTGAAGACAGATGCCTGAGAGACAAAACACGAATATAAGTATACGTTAACTTCGGGTCTAGATGGAAATGAATCAAATTTGTTTGACATTAAGGCATGGGACTTGTTTAGATATCCATCAAATGGCTGCACTTTAGAAGAAGATCTGTCCTGCATGCTCCAGTCAGCTCGGTTCCACTTCATTAGAAACACATTAAGACCCAGAATAATTAAAGACCCACACTGAGCCATGCTCAATCACAGAGACCCGCACAACAGCTTCATTTACCCCTTTAAACAGCACTTTCTAAAGCTGTATCCCGATGATATTTGAGATAAAACATGAAGCGGAATATGATGAAATACCTGTACGACTGGATTTGTGATAAATTGGCCTGCTGTTGAAGTGTGTCTTTGATCAATGGATATCTAAAGGTGGCATCCTACTAGCTGACCGTAAACAAGTCGATTTTGGTAGTGGATGTCAGACTTGTACACTATATTAAATAAATATCCTAACAGAGACTGGAAGAAAAAGTGTTATGAAAGAATGGCTTCATACCCTAATGTGATACAGGCCTCTCGAACCACTTGAGACCGAAGATCTTTAGCCGACAGCTTGAAGGCAGCTTCTAAAAGCCGTAGATGTTGAAGGAAACCCTCATGTTCGGTTGCACCAGCCAGAACCAGCGACCGCACTTTCTTCAGCTAAATACATGATAAGAGTTTTTTAGTGCCTTGCTGAAGACGCATTCTTCAAGTTGGGGTGTGCATAATGTCGACAAAAGTAGAAGTGAAACAGATCAGGAATAACTCACAGCAGTGACACGGTGTTCCCAGTCTTGCTTGTCATCGGACAGAACTTCACGGATCTTATTCAAGGAGTCCTCCAACTCCTTACTGGAATATATCTGAAAACGAACAGCATATTTATTTCTTGCACTGTGTGTTTAAATGCAAGGAGTCCATCTTTTTAGTTTTCACGATGCATTACCTGAACTGCAGGTACATCTTCAAAAGCCTTGATAAAATCCTCTTCATCCACAGCTCCTGCACTGACACTATCCTTCACTGAGGAACCGCAATCACAAAATAAAAAAAATAAAAAAAGATTTAGCGGTCAGTGCCAATATTGGTGAAACTGTACAATTCTCGATTTTGATACTAAATAATTCGTTTTTAACAAATCTATTGAAAAATTTAACAGACCATTTAATTTAAATAATCATACATTAATATTAGTACTTATTATTATAAATTTTAACTAAGTAAATCAAACAATGGCATGTAGTCTTTTAATATTTCTCAGTTAAGTAAATAATGCTTGAAGCTTTTAATGTAATTGTGTATAAACATGAGGCTGGATTTATTTGATCAAAATATATAGCAAAATATTAGTACAATTTAAAATAACTATTTCATGTATTTTAAAATGTATTTTATTCCTGTGATGGCAGAGCAGTCACATGATCATTCAGAAATCATTATAATATGCTGATTTCATACTCATACATAATAGAAACAGTTATTATTATTATCACTTTTATATCATTTTTTAAATATTTTAGGGGATTGTTTAATGAATAAAAAGTTGTAATTTTGATCAATTTAATGCATCCTTGCTGAATAAAAGTATTAATTTAGAAAAAAAAAATCTTACTATATGTATATGTGTGTGTGTCTGCTATTTAAATCCATCACACAAACCACACAGAAATTAGAGTTTAATTCATCAAAGACTGTTATATAATGTAGAAATCTGCAACATGCCTCTTACCCAGCCAACAGAATCCTTATTTATCTCCACTCATTTCTCAATGTCTCTTCTGCTTTTTTTGAGCTACAAGCTTTTCAATAGATAATCTCTCTGTGAACAACTAAATTTCTCCTTGTTCAACATGTTTATGTGCAGTGTTTATGAATGTCTATAGTGTTTACTGTGATGAGTAATCGGACTTTAGTTTTTCAGTGGTATCCTGGGGTTGAGCTGTAGTCTTACCTGGAGCCCTGGATCCAGAGGCAGAACTGGGTCGTCTCATTGAGCCCATGCTGCCCCCTCTCTTGCTGTTGGAGAAGCCCTTAGAAGAGGAGGAGGACCTGCCCCCATCCACAGAGTCCTCGTCATCAAAGTTCTTATCTGTAGGGGACACAAGCAACATTGATCAATGGTTCAAATATTTTCTTTGTACTCTCAGTCTTGTGGGTTGTCTGAATAAATACAGAGTTCTGGCATGAAACTCTAGATGGCGCAGTCCAATAGGTCTAGCTCAATCTGACCTGGCGACATCATTGTCACATGGCAGCTGATTGGTTCTCTCCTGTATCAGTAACAATGAGCTCGCTGCTCAATATTCAAATACCTGACTTTTGTTTGCTGTAGCAGTTGGCAGCGCACTTCAGAAACCCTCCACCTTCCCCAGCTCCACCTGTATAGATCTGCTACGGGGTGATTCATGTATGCTATATGGGGGTTATTCATATGTCTTATATGTGCAGCAGCAGTATTTCTTACATGCTTACAGCAGCATGCTGTGGATGTATTGGCAGTAGCAAGTCTCGGTATTTGCTCTGCCGCAGCAGCAGCAGCAGCAGCAGCAGCGTAGCAGATCTATTCCGCCAAGTTTATTTATTTATGATTTAATGCCATGTCAGCAGTGGCTATATTCATGGCAAGAGGAAACATTTCAATTTCACAATTCAATCGTATATATAATTTCAAAACAATTATATAACAATTTTGTTTGAAAATTATATATATAAATAAATAAATAGGTACAAATATACAAAAACATACATAAAATAAAAATAATAACAAGAACAAAAGTAATAAGAATAATTATATAGAGTCTTTCAGCTTAATGCACGACAAAAATTTGAAAATCGGCCCAGGATAATTCTTTTTTAAAATGTCCATTAATATATTTTTTGAATAAAAAAGTTTCTATTCCGCCAAGGCCAAATACATTAACATTGTCATGTACATTACCATGCCAATCCTTCTGAGAGTTGTCATCACAGAACTAGTTTGACTTAAGAAATCACTGTATCACCAATCGGATGTTTCTTAGGCCGTGTTCAGAGATGGTAAAACAAATGTATCAGATGGAAACACAATTGTCAAGCTGATTTATCTTATCTGGAATAGCAAACAAGGAACACCACAGGAAACACTGTCTTCCTGAGAACACAAGGAAAGGCTCACATGTACTTTTCCCAATATCTCCCTGGGTCAACATTTCCATAATTTCATAATTGGTCAAACAGACGATCATAACATCATGCCAACTTGCATTTTTTGATTATAACGATGTCGAATGAACCTTCATACTACAAATCCAAACCACGTTCACACATTCCAGCAGTCTGAGAGGAAGGGGGTGGCACACCAATCTTTCTGAACAGGAAGGAGCAACAGGATGAATCTATTCTGCTGCCTCATTCTTGCAGAGCACCAGTGCTGTCCATACAATTTTGTCTGGTGATTAAATGTCATGCAGATTATTGTGAATAACAATCCAAATTTGTTAATGTCAGCTTATACATATATTTTTTTAAATTATATTTTTGGCCATTTCATTCATTTACTGGATAGGACAGTATAGAGATCAGACAGGAAAGCAGGGGAGAGGGGAAAGGGATCGACAAAGGACCTTGAGTCGGGAATAGAACTCAAAGACGTCTGCGCTACATGTTGACGCCCATGAAGCCATCAACTCCGACAGCTTACACACATGATTTACAAGTCATTTATTCACACTGAACTTGGAAACATCAATAAATTGCTTGATATCCTAGATATTTTTGTAAACAAATGTTGTAAACTTTAGAATGAAAAACTACTCTAAATTATATAAATATATGCAGAACATATATTCTGTAATTCTAATGCTAATTTGAAAGAAAAATAAATGAAAGTGTTCACTTACTCGACTGGCAATATGTGATTGGGAGTTCATGTGCACAACGATTAAATCAAATAATTACGATGAGGCGATTATATAATAATCCTGACAAGCCTACAGAAAAAATATTTCAATTGATATGTTTGTTCCGTGGCCGTGGAACACTGGACCAGCTCTATACCCTCACTCGGGTGTTTGAGGGTTCATGGGAGTTTGCCCAACCAGTCCCATATGTGTTTTGTGGACCTGGAGAAGGCATTTGACTGTGTCCCTTGTGGCATCCTGTGGGAGGGACTTCGGGATTATGGGGTTCAGGGCTCGTTGCTACGGGCTGTTCGCTCCCTGTATGACCAGAGCAGGAGCTTGGTTCACATTGCCGGCAGTAAGTCAGACCTGTTTCCGATGCATGTCGGACTCCGCCAGGGCTGCCCTTTGTCACCAATTCTGTTCATTATTTTCATGGACAGAATGTCTAGGCACAGCCAGGGAGCTGTCTGTTTAGGCTGCAAGATATCGTTATCGTCTCTGCTTTTTGCGGATGATGTGGCCCCGTTGGCTTCATCAAATCAAGACTTGCAGCATGCACTGGAGATGTTTGCAGCCGAGGGCAAAGCGACGGGGATGAGAATCAGCACTTCCAAAAACGAAGCCGTGGTTCTCAGTCGGAAAAAGGTGGATTGCTCCCTCCAGGTTGTGGGGGGGGGGGGGGGGGGAGGAGCTCGGCACCTGTTTCGGATGCCTCCTGGATGCCTCCCTGGTGAGGTGTTCAGGACATGTCCCACTGGGAGGAGGCTTCGGGGCAGACTAGGGATGCAACTATTATAGATTTTGTTGGTACGATTATTGTCTGAGGAATAATCACGATTTCACGATTATTATGATTATTATACATTTATTAATTTCACAAAATTATTATTTTATAAATTCACATGGACACTTTAGATAATAAAGTGTTATTTATTGCTGCCTTTAGAAACAGAAATAACACAGTAACCAATAATACAGCACAAAATAATAATAATAATAAAGACAAACAAATGTCTATCTTTCCAATTGGAATTAAAAAGGTGACCTCTGCTCTATAAACATCCATGTCAGTATTTCCCTTTTGAAAATAACTAGTGAAAATAGATCACAAAAGTATTTAGTGTTTTCAGTTTGTACATTCTTTACACCTCTTTTGGACCTGAGGCAGAAAACTGGAAGCATGGTGAAAAGATCTTGTTGGTTTTTGACTAATGCATAATACTATAAAAGGGATCATATATAACAATGTTAATAAGTATTATTAATATAGGACTATTAACTTTATTTATCCCACAGGGGAAACTATTAATGATGAGGGGAATAAACTGAACTATTATAATCAACTGTCATCCATACATATTCATTTTAATAATTTTTATAATAATTCATATGATTTTACATGTGGCCTGAGAAAATCATGTCTATTATTTTGGTTTGTGAGACCGGAGATCGCGCTGCGCACACATGCAAACATTCAGGAGGACACAAACTTGTTGTGAACCCTGCCCTTTGACTTTTTTTTTATAAAATAGCTTAGATACTGAATTGCTACATATTCATCAGCAAGGAGAGGGTAAAATCACAGTTTAAGTAACTCACGTTTGTTGAGAGACGCGCTGACGCAGGTTCACACACACACACACACACACACACACACAAACACACACACACACTTCTCTCTCTCTCTTGATCGAATAATTAATTCAAGTAACTAAATGTTCTAATTAATTCAAATAAATGTGATCTTACCACACTATTTCATCTGTCTGACCTGAAGTGGTTAGAATACTGAGTTAACAAGCCGTAGCTTCGCGTCAGTCTTGCCTTCACGTCCTGCATTAAAACAGTTTAAAGCCGTGTATTCGCTATTTAGCAGCAGTTTTTACGGCAATATTTAAATGACACCCTGGTCATTCTTGGTGTACCCAAAATAGTCCCACACTACCGACTAATATATATATTGAAATAATAGCCTTATATATATTAGGCCATTATATAGTATTATAGTGGTTCAACGCATTATATTGTGTTTTTCTGAGTCACAGATCGGATTATTTTTTCGGATAAGCAAGAAAAAAAAACATTTAAAGCACAATGACAATGCCGTAAAGCGTTTTCGACATAAGCTAATTTTATGAGTACATATACACAACTCGGTATTTTCGTGCTGTCTGAAACACGTCTCTATGCGTGTGTGCGCTTTGTTTGTGTGCGCTTTGCTTGTGTGCGAGAACAGCGCGTGAGTATCGAATTGAGCTCTCTTTCATTTCTTATTTTTGTGGTTTAAAATTGCTTGTACGTGTAAATTGGCAAATTAATCTGCGAATCACATGCGTGCCGAACAGTATAGGGTCTCGTCTGTACGTATCCCGGATGCGATCCGTTTAACCCCTAATATGTGACAGATCAGAGCAATCTTTCATTTACTTAACACGAAATTGTCAAATTGCTACTCCATATCAATACATACAACGAAAATACTGAATAAGAACAATCATTAACAAGCAATAAATAACAGAGCGTCATATCTTTACTAGGGGTTGCACAGACTAATCGACTAGTCGACTTCAATGCTCTGCCATGGCGCTTTAAGCTTGACCTCGACTAGTCACTGGTCCTATAGAGGGCGCAACAGGATAAGAAATCTTTGAAGGAATTCCACATTTACGCTCCGTTTCCAAACAGTTCAAATGACAAATAAATGCATACTCTGAAAGCGCTCCACAAGACATGTGTGATTATATTACTGGATGCTCGAAATTGAACGAGAGAATGCACGTTTTAAACAGCTTATTGTACAGGTAAATTAATCGCCGTTCTAATCTAATGTGCTGCTGCACTGTAAATTAATGCACACACATAGGCTACAGACAGTAACGCACATCACGCGCATAGAATCATTCAGCGCGGAAATGTATTGTCAACACCGTTCTGTGATTTTTTCAATAAAATAGCTTAGAAACTGAAAAGTTCAAGCATATATTTCTTAATAACTAGTAAATTCCACAGTTTCACTACTAGTAGAGAGACGCTGCCAGCAGTGCCAGGTAGAATTAATTCACACACACAATCGCTGTCTCACTAATGCATTCATATTAATGTAATCTTTACTGTGCTCATTTATCTGTATCTGATTTAGAACGAGCAGAAATCTGTGAGAAATATAACGACCCAAAAACAAAAGAACTGATAAAAAAAGCTGTTATAGGATCAACAGCCATGTGGGCAGCGCTGTGTCATATGCCATAGCTGTGCACAAGGTGTTTGTCACAGTCCCAGACTTATTTGTTCATTAATGACGTCATCAGCGACTAGTCGACTTCGACTCGACTTTCATAACATAAAAGTCGACTTAAAAAAAAAATCAGAAGTCATTCAACCCCTAATCTATACACATTTTTCCCAGAACGTTCTTGCGACCCGGTAGCAATTCTTCCACGGCCCGGTAGTGGGTCGCGAACCGGTGGTTGGGGACCTCTGATTTAGTGTGTGTAGCAGCCTCAGTGTCTCTGATAAGCACAGAATTTTAAGATGGTGCACCACTAGAGTAATTTTGTTTTAGTTTTGTGCAAGTTGCAACTGTTCCGTTCTGTGCAACAGAAACACACGGTGTAGCGGAGCTTTTACGATTAATTAACCGTGACATTTTAAAGCACGGTTAATTGTGAAACCGGTTAATCGCTGCATCCCTAGGGCAGACCCAGGACACGTTGGAGAGAGACTTTGTCTCCCAGCTGGCCTGGGAACGCCTTGGGGTTGCCCCAGAGGAGCTGGAGGAGGTGTGCAGGGAGAAGGGCTCTGCTCGGACTACTGCCCCCGCGACCCAGCCTCGGATAAGCGGAGGAAGATGAGATGAGATGTTTGTTCCAAGTAGACTCTTGTCTCTATAGACTTTAATAAACACACACACACAACAGGAAGACAAAATACGCAAAAACATCACATGCAGTACTACAAATGTATTGCACTGTGGCTCTCTATGGAGAGACAAACAAAAAAAGAGTGAGAGAGAGCTGACAGCTTAAAATGAAAATTATGTTTAAAAAGCAAAAATGTGCAGCTTATATGTTTGTTAAAACTCTTATACAGTATGTGTTACAACTAAGTAACAATTTAAAATTAACCATTGTCTGTGGTTATCAACAGCAAAACATAATAAAAACAACTCAGAATATTCCTTTAAGGAGATGTATTCAAAATAATCACACAGACATCACACAGTCCTAAACATTACGGAGATAAATGCATTATGTAAAAATGTTCCCACATTAGATAATTTAAGGTTATGGCAAGCAATTCCAAAAATGTATGCAAGATGCCAGCTCAGGTCCCACTCAGACTCCCCAAGAATGCCAAACTCAGAAAACATGCAATGTATACTACAACATATCCTTATATGACAATTCTTGTTAGATGTCTTAGTTAATTACATCTCCACAGGAAGGCCTTTGTTTTCATGCCACTGTTTTACTATGGAACGGAATCCTCTTTTATATGCCTTCCCCAAATGTATGATTATTTAAAAATTCATCGTTTTAAATTCAACCTTTTGGTTGATGGCGAAGTCTGCAACAGATGTGTCAAATCAATGCACATGCATACAAAAACGAAATAAATGTGTTGGATATGTCGATCAGAGAGAGCCAATGTAGGCGGAGGAATGCATACGCAGTCTGTTCTAGTTAAACCAGCTGAGAGGTATGCTGACTGCTGAAAAATACAGCCCAATATCATTGGTGGGTGGTAGGAACAACAGAACATGTGTATGTGTGTAAAACATCCATAGACAGCGGCAATATGCCCACAAAAGACATTTCATAAGACCGTATGTGGGCAGATAGCTATTGACAGTCAAAAAATGGCACAAAGGCATCATTCACGATACTCTGATATCCAACTATCAGTTTTAGCTGGAGATCAAGCAGCGAGTTCAATGTTTCATTTCACTTAATGATAACAATTTTCTTTGATTTGAGAGACTACAGAAGCAGGCCATCACTGGCTCAACAACATGCTCCGTAACTCGGTTTGGCCTAGAAAATCAAATGGTTCATCATAAAACTGCTGTGCAAATCAATCTAGCAGCAAGCTCTTATTCAATTTAATAGGAATGTCTCCCTTGGAGCAGAAATGGCTAATCTGAATTGGACATTTTTTCTGTTTTATACTGCCGGAAGAATGTGAAAGGCACTTGAAGATCAAAGTGGCAACCTGTCAAATGAAATAATAGGAAAGACCTAGTCATACCTTACCAGCACTGGCTCTAACAACAGCCCTAACACACACACACACACGCACGTCTGGTTAGCTATCCTTGTAGGGACTCTCCATAGGCGTAATGGTTTTTACACTGTACAAACCATATTTCCTATCGACCTACACCTAAACCTACCCCTCACAGGAAACTTTCAGCATTTTTACTTTCTCAAAAATAAAAAACTCATTCAATTCAAGTTTATTTGTATAGCGCTTTTCATGATACAAATCGTTGCAAAGCAACTTTACAGCAAATTAAGTTTCTACAATATTTAGTAGTAGCTTATCAGTGGTGACTGTCAGTTAATGTACATATGGCAGAAATGTACGGAAAAATCAATTAAAGACGTAATCAAACAGACGATGAACACTATTAACAGCAATTATTTTATGATGCAATCAAACTGATAGCAAAATGTGGTCATTCTGTATGATTTATAAGCTTTTGTACCCATGGGGACCTCAATGTAGGTCCCCACCGTGACACGAGTCCCCATGAGTCTGTGTGTATTCAGGTTTAAGTCCCCACCAGGATATATAAACCTGCACGCACGCTTGCTGCATAAAATTGAAATTCACCTTTTTCTTTACCCAAAGATTCTATTAATCTTACTGTGAAAGATTAATCCAAGTATGTGTTGTATTTTCAATAAAAAAAAATTTAGCTTGTAATGTTTAATCAAAATGTCATAATCTGAACTTCCAGTGAAGCATCAAACTTCTCTCTAGTGACATATGCAAACATTTAGTTCGCTTAGCGTTCTGCTAAACCTCTAGGATAAATTAAAGGGTTAGTTCACCCAAAAATGAAAATTCTGTCATTAATTACTCACCCTCATGTTGTTCCAACCCTGTAAAACCTTCGTTCATCGTCGGAACACAAATTCAAATATTTTTGATTAAATCTGAGAGCTTTCTGACCCTCCATAGACAGCAAAGTGACTACCACATTCAAGGCCCAGAAAGGTAGTAAGGACATCGTTAAAATAGTCCATGTGACATCAGTGTTTCAACCTTAATGTTGTGAAACTACGAGAATACACTGTGCGAAAAGAAAACAAAAATAACGACTTTATTCAACAATTTCTTCTCTTCCATGTCAGTCTTCAACGCGTGTTCGAGAGTACCACGACATGGTTTAGAACGACATGAGGGTGAGTAATTAATGACATAATTTTCATTTTGGGTGAGCTATCCCTTTAAAGTACGCCATACAGGTTTATAACAACATCAGGGTGAGCAAACAACAGATATACAATTTTTTGTTGGACTATATCTATCCATAGTCACCATCTACTATAACAGCACAATTTGTAGGAAACACCATCTGTACAATTTACATATTTCTCTATTTTCCAATGGAACGGAGTAAATCAGCCTCTTTCAATAATAATTCTTCACAGAGCTAAAACTGACCACAAAATATGGATTTATTCGGAAGGGCCGTGTGGAGATGTTGATATTTATTTACTCCTGCTGCTCTCAGAAGTGAGTAATGTCCCCTTTCAAGAGGACAAACCCCTGGAACGGGCCTTAATCTCCTTGCCACTGAAGTTTTGAGTTTGAGAGATGTGTCATTTCAACTGGGGAGGAGAAGGAGGATATAATCTTTTCTGCATGACCTCCTTGCCACTGACGTTTTGAGTTTGAGAGATGTGTCATTTCAACTGGGGAGGGGAAGGAGGATATAATCTTTTCTGCATGACCTGCCAACTTTGAACAAAGTGCTTCCCCGGCTCCTAAATCAGATTTTTCACATGCGACTGAAGACAAACTATGTTTTAATCCAGAAACAATGTCATTTGTTTACCACAGGAACATGGGATGCTTACAGACCTGTGAAAAAACCTGTCAAAAATCAGTGCTAATCTTCATAGCCACAGTACCTGCCACTGTGTCAAGCGACAACTTTCTTTAGCTGCTGACTGGACTGAGACGATGACACAGCATAACATGTCAGAGTGACTTTGAACATGTCAGCACAAAAAAGCTTAGAACCCAAGCGACATGTTTACATAACAGTGCTGTAGGACATGAACTCACACACACACACACACATACACACACAAACGCCCCGATCCATTAATTCCATTCTCAAACTGTGCTGCCGGATCCAATATCAAGTGTGTACTGTATATAAAAAAAGATGGACTGGTAGTGTAAAATATCCATCCCTCGATCACCTCTACCTTTCTGAACACCCCCTGCAGTGTGTCCTGAGATAAACACAGGGTGTCCTAGACCGCACTTCTACACTAACGCACGTGACTCATAACCTGTATTATGTTGACAGTGTGTGCATATTGTGCAAAGGTGACAACAAATGGTCAGAGCAGAGTACTTTGCTGAAGGTGAATGAAGGTTTATGCTCCAAACAGAACACGAGTCCTAGTTCTGTTGTATCACCAAGTATTCAGAATGGAAAGGAAACATGCTGTCAATCGGTATTAAAGCAAGCCAAGGAAGTGTTATTGGTGGATTCATTTTATTTAAAGTAAACATGAAAGCAGTTATACAGATTCCTGGTCTTATTCCAAAGACAAAAATAAAATTGTCATCATTAACAATGTAATAACTTAATCTGCAATGGCTTTATTTTTGGCTAGCGTCACAAAGGCAAAGAAAAATATTTTTAACCACCACAAAATTTTTATTTGAGCATTGTTTTAGGCTAATGTTGTAGGTTTAAAATTGCAATGCTCATACTGTGAGACGATTAAGAAAACAGCGAGGAATGGTGCAACAATCATAGACATGCATTGGATCCATATGCTAATGTTAAAAAATACAAAATAGCACAAAGTCACTCCTAAAACGATGAGCAAAATAAGCAAATTCACATCCGTAATGCAGTTATATTTACTAAATGCATTGCAAGAACATGACAAATTGTAACAGACTGCAGAAACGCAGTCGCAATTCAGGTGCGAGATATCTTGAGTGTTCGATACATGTCACAAATCTAGTTTATACACATCTGAATTCATGACAATCTGAGCGATTAGATGTTTTATTTTTCCAAAACGACAACATCTATAAACGGATACACTTCCTTTCCATGTCAAAATGCTTTAAAATCCAGCTAAAGAGACCGTAAAAATGGGCGAAGCAAAAACACGAATATTTAAATCTCAGAAGCGTTATCATCTGTAAACACGAAAACACAGATAAAAACATGCTGTCCCCTTGGCAGAACAGCAGCTGGAGGTTTAAGGCTGCTAGTGCCCAGCACTGCTTTTATTCATCCCTGACATTAAAGCTGCCATTCCATTCCAATTCTTACCTTCTCCGGTTGTCATAGAGCAAGTGTCTCTTCAATTCACACAGAGACTGCAAATACAACAAAGCTCCAGCTTTTTTTTTTACAGTCTCTCTCTTGGGTCTCCGCCTCTCCCTCCCTTTCCCTTCCTGCTGCTGTGGTCTTGTGACTTCACCAAAGACAAAAGCCACCCAACTCTTTTAAATAAAGGACGTAGAAAGCATTTCCCCTGTAAAGACTGAATGTGATACAAACAGTTGATCTGGGGCCATTTGCTTGTCATTTATTTTCTGTCCCTAAATTTTTCTGAGTTTATGTTCACAGAACTTGAAACATCTTCCTTATACAAACTAAAATCTTGACACAGGAAAGAGACTCCGGATACTGTGGCCCTCACACAACAGAATTACACGAAATATTACCAGTGCAAATGAAAGACATTTCCTATTATATAATGCTATTAATATTTGTGCAGAGACAGCACTTATTAAAAAAAGGAGCTGTGCTGCAAGTGCTGCATCTACAAGAAGATGACAGAGGTATTTATACATAAAGTTACCAACTCTAACTCTAGACTAAATTGCCAACAAAATATATTGTAACTACTATATGTAAAATCACAACTCCATTGCTCCAGTATGAGGTAGGAAAAATGAAAAAGATCCACCAAAATATCTCCAAAAAAATCTTCCGGTATTACTTGGAAATCTCTGATTAAGGCTTCTCATCACAGTGTATCAAAATCAGTGTCTGCCAAAAGCACACTCAGACCATTCGTTATCATTCGTAAAACTCTCACAGTTCCAATACGGCAACAAGATTCTTGACAAATTACTTTATATGGAGCAGTGCGAACCAAGGATCACATCAAAGCTTTTCAATTTCAAAATCAGCATGACATTATTCCATTAAATAAATCAAAATTCAGAAAAAGAAGACAAAGTAAGTCCCTTTGAATCTAAAGTCAGACAAACACACAAAGTGAAAGCACTGCAGCATAAAACATGAAGTGTGTCGTTCTCTTTTTCCACTCTTGCTCTATTTTCCTCTCTTTCAGGTGTAATTCTAAAGCTAACCCTCACCCTAAAAATGATGATATATTCATGTTTTATCTCAATACATTACCTCTGCCTGATTTCACTGACAGTTCAACCAGATTTACAAAGAAAACTAAAAGTCAAAGAGGCGATCACCCAAATAAACAGACAAAAAATCCTTATGCTACAGATGCTGCTTTCAACCACCCACTGAAATGCAAAATGAGCCCAAATCCTGCAATATAATGTGCACAGGGGAGAACAGGAGGAGGAGGTGGAGGAGGGGGGGGACTCAAGACCTCCCTAATTCTGGATTTCAAACAAATCTGTTTCATAGCCTCTATTACTTATAGATCCGCAAATGTTGTGATTCAACTAACTAAAGGGTTCATCCGACAAAAAAAAAAAAATCCCTGCCCTAAGACATCATCATGAATTTCAAAGAGAAAACAGTTTAAAAAGCTAGAGAGCTGCCTATGTAGACAACATTTTATATCATTACAGACATGCTTCTGACATGAATGTAGTTAGACATCTTAGTTTGGACTAAAGTAGCATCACATGTATCCTTCACTGAAAAGGCAATCCCATAATGCACCGTGATAAGCGCAGTGAATAAAATCCATCCAAGATGGTGGATGATGCAAGAGAAATGTTTAAATATAATTCATCAATCTCCAAAAGTATAGATTAAAATAGCAGTTCAATCTAATTTAAAAAAAAATCCACAACATGGTGTCTATGTAGACTGTTACAAATGGGTCACTTATGAGGGTAGGATGATGTAGGCAGTAAGTTTTGGAACACAGCCAGGGTTAACACCAAAGCTATGATGTTTAAAAGCCTGTTTAGACATTTGAATTCTTGGAATTTCTAAATATATAAATCCTACCTGAACCTGAGGAGAGGATCATGTTCCCAGATCTTTGGACTTCATCAAATCTGCTGAAAATTACATTCAACCTGTAAAAAAGAAAAAAAAGCAAGACATTTTTTAAAGTTAAAGATTGCTCAGTTACAGAAAAAAAATAACTAGACCTTTAGAAAAGTAACTCCTGAAATTGTGACTCTCGGTGCTCACAAAACAATCCTCAGAAACAGGTGTTGCAAATCTGACAAAAAATGCTCTCACCAAGCAGTGTGAATGTCTATGAAATGGAAATACCTTTCATTCGGTCACTCCCTTTGTTCTGAGATACCACCTGACTACACTACTATTTAACAAACGCTTATTACAGACTATTAGCTATGGACATAATGACATGGTGACCTAACTCATAAACTATGGACACAACAGACAGTAAAGTACTTGGTTGCTTAACATGTCGGTTAGGCGGTCTAAATGTGCAGTTCAAGGCCAGAACAAGCTACAATGAGGACCAGACTTTTTGCTGTTAGCCATAAGTCTGGCTGAGCGAGACTGGTTGTGATGTAACAGTTGATGTGTCACATTTCAGCATGGATGGTTTTGTGATCCTGTCAGTGTAATGCAAGCTTTGCACCAACTATATTTGACTCCAAAGCAAACCTGCAAGTCCAGAAGTTAGTGCAATATATGTGCGAAGAGGTTAGCCAATCATAACAGAGTTCATTTTCAGGTCTTAAAGGCATAGTAGCCAAAAAAAAAGCATCTTGTTTAAAGTGCCCCTATTATGCCATTTCCAGTATTGCCTTTCATGCAGTGTGTAATGTAGCTGTATGTGAATGTAAATGATCTGCAAAGTTGTAAAGCTGAAAGTGCACGATAAATAAAGTTATTGTCTCCCAAAATAAAGAATCGACTCTGAACAGCTGAAACGTGTCGTTAGTAATTCGAATCCCACTTCCGTGATGGCTACACATCATGAGGTAACACATTTGCATAATGCGCGCCTATGTTCCACGCTGGCCGGCCGCGAACAACTTGACCCCGCCCACAAACACATCATTCTACTGACGACTGCTTCTCTAATCTCTGAGAGTTCAACACGGGATTCACAAAACGCTTGCTGTTGAAATATGGATCAGTATCCTGTTTATTTGGTCCAGCTGCTCCACTGAATCACAACCTGTAAGTATGATAAATAATAGATGTTTATATTTTCTATAGAGCATTCAAAATACAGAACTATGGCAATGGGCGTATTGTTTCCGACACGCGCTGTACGTGGTAGACCAATCACAACAGACTAGGCCATCTGACCAATCAGAGCAGAGCAGTCTCACGGAAAGGAGGGGTTTAGAGAGACTGAATCTTTGAACTGCTTCGAACGAATCATTTGAGAATCGCTGGAAAATGAGGTGATATTAAATGCATATTTTGAGAAAACGAAAGCGTTTTTTT
Source organism: Sinocyclocheilus grahami (assembly GCF_001515645.1). NCBI lineage: Eukaryota > Metazoa > Chordata > Actinopteri > Cypriniformes > Cyprinidae > Sinocyclocheilus > Sinocyclocheilus grahami. Next base: position 342,778 of record NW_015505728.1, on the reverse strand, counting down.
GACTTTGCATGCATGTAATCCTATTGTAGGAGACTCCCAAAACAATATTAGGAACCGTATAAATGGCATAATAGGGGCACTTTAAAGGTCAAAGAGATAGTTGAGTACAACAATACTATTATTCAATGAAAGAAACATTGTAAGTGGATCAAAGGAATAAAATAACGATTTTAATTATAGTATGGCCTCTAATGAAGCAACAATTTGGGAAACATTTAAGCATCCTCAAATGAGAGAAAACCCTGTGAAACTGAACCATGTAGCACTGCTCTCTAAAACTCCTCCCACTGCGTATTCACAAAGCTGCGGATGTTTTCGTCCTGTAAAACCCTCTGAGAATCCTTCATCCTTTACATCCCTCTCAGAAGATTGTCTGTACGAGTCAGAGGCAGATCCCCAGAGCCCTGCGCATCAAAGCCAATTCATCGTCATGTTCTCAGCTCCCTGTGAGGGGATTCAGATTCCATGCTGAATCTGGATGGGCTGCCACATTTCTCTGCCTTACAGTGTGGCAAAGAATCATTTTAGGTCATAAATAGGGCTGAGTGATAATTTGAATACTCAAAACATGCATTTATGATATTGATTAAAAAAAGTAACATTGTGAATAGTGTGATGATGTTAATGTTCAAAGCTCTTACTGACAAAGTCATTAAATTCTAACAAGGACAAGTAAGTAAAGCCTTGTAATATTAATGTTTAAGAGGATGTTGTTTCCAACAATCATGCTGGTAGGATTTCATTTTAAATAAGGGCATCCCTGCTGACAACCAATGACAAATGCAAATGTTTAATCCTACAAGTCCATCATTTCTGCTTTACAAAGTGTCCCACAACAGAATTTTGAATTGCAAATGAGACGGGCTGCCTTTTCTGCAGTTTGAAAGAAGGGAAATGCTGCTTGCTAAACCCTTATGCACTATATTGTTCAAAAAGAGATTTCTTCCTCTATTCACTTCATCCATGCAGACTGACTGCGTGCCTCTAAATTAAGCTGAGAAGATTTGAATTTTGCAGATACATCCATGGCAGCCTGTGAAAAACAGCAGCGCTGAAAAACTGTCAGGCTGTCAGTGCGCTTAAGACTGAAAAAGGATATTGAACATTTGGAAAATTAAAACTTTGTTGTGCATGCTTGATTTATGCTAAATGTGGACTTTAGTGAGAAAGCAATGAGAGTTTGATTCTTTCATAGATCCCTCCAAGGGCCATTTAAATTGTGTGGTTATCATTTTTAGTAACAGGATTGGGTCTAGTCCCAAAGAATTTGGGCACAGATGCGCATGAAGCCAACTGAGAAGGTAGCACGGAAATGATATTAATCAAATAAATCAAATATAATGAGTGCAGCTCTCGGAAATGGAAATGAATTAGCATTAGCTTAAAATATTTTTGAATGTCCCAAATGATTGTATTAATAAGATCTGGTGAATTAACTCAAAATTCTGCAGTACACATACTTGAGCCTCGATGCTCACAAACGAGTTGCCGGTTTGACGTTGTGTCCGAAGTCACAGCAAACTGTTTTCCCAAGGCATGTTCCAATTGAGCCTGCCCTCAAAAGTCTTAAAACTATAACCACTGAGAAGATCAGAGAAACATATGCCTGCATGGTCCCTGGAGACATGCACAGATTTGAAGTGGGAGGGACATCTAACAGATGTTACAACCAAATTCAGACCACAAGCAAATGCTGGCATGCCTTTCTCCTCTCCACGCACTTCAGTCATCTCTTGCTGTGCAGTATCATGGCTGGACACTTTCTTTTGCAGGCTCAAGCCCATAGAGCAAAACATCTGAGAGCGGCACTATGAATGCCATACTTTTCTAAATGCTAAATCACAAATTCAGGAGGTTTAATCTGAATAACATAGGTGGTGTGCTGTAAGCACACAATTTTATCCGCTAAAAGCATATTAGTCTCAAGTTAGAGGGCAGAGCCTGATTCTGGGTCTACAGGGAAATTAAGACCTAATGACCTGTATGAATATCCACTTTAGCCCCTTAAGTGAATAAGAATCATTACAGCACTAATAGCTTGTTACAGCACAAATGGTTCATGAATGTTTTCACTCTGTTTAGAAACACTTACTAGTGGGGAAAAATATCTGACTAAATTTATCAATGCCTGATAGAAGTAAATGAACAGATGCAGTGTATAGTGTATCTAGAGGGGAAAAACCTTCAAAACAAAAACATGAGTACAAAATTAAACAGAAATCCATCTGAATTAGAAAAGAGCCTGGGAGTGACCTGAAGACTAACTAATATTGTAGATGTAATGCTGATGCATTGTCTGTGAATTGGCAGAGAGTTAATAAAAAAGGAAGAGCTTACCTCGATTGCGGCAGTCCTTTTTTACTAAGGTCAATCCTAACCTTCTCTCCAACATGTCTGTATATTTCCACAAGGCAGTTCATGGCCGCATCCCGAACCTGGGCAGATAATTGGTCAACTTCATATTTTCCATAAATCCACATATTTTAAAACAAGTCTCTAAACTGTGCACTCGTAAAAGTGGAAGCTTATATATTATTATATATAAGCTTATATTAATATATATTATCAGTGATAAGAATAATATGTAAATGTTTTAGGAGGACAAACAAATGCAAACAACGTTGATGGAAGAGTCTTAAATGCAAAGCAATTACATTGCTTTTTTAATGTTTATTCTGCTATTTGAAATGCTTTCCACTGCATCTGTTAGCAGTATTCATTCATATTGTAAAATTTATATTCACTTAATAAAAACAAATGTATACTTGTGTTATATTTTCACCAACTCCACATCCAAAATCACCACCAGAGGTCACTATAGCTTTGTGTAATGTTGCTACCGTCATCCTTTGTTCTGTAAAAAAGCCATGTCATGCAGATCAGAGTTTAATCTTGAATGTCTTCGATCAAGACAAATGCACATACCTGACTTGTGGGGTCTCCGAGTAGATTACATATATGTGGTACAATTTTGCTCAGGGTTAAGCCTTGGGCACCGTATCTGAAAAACAGAAGCGATAGCGACAGGGTTCAGCCAAGTTCAGCGTTAATGGGTTATCCTAAAATAATGTGCTGCTTCACTTTCATTTTAATAACTTAATATCTCTATTCAGCATAGAAATTCAACTACAAGTGGAAATTTAAAGGGGTCATATGATGTTGCTAAAAAGAACATTATTTTGTGTATTTGGTGTAATGAAATGTGTTTATGTGGTTTACGGTAAAAAAAACCACATTATTTTCCACATACTGTATGTACATTATTGTTTCTCCTCTATGCCTGAAAAGCATCGATTTTTACAAAGCTCATCGTTCTGAAAAGCGAGGTGTACACTGATTGGTCAGCTATCCAGTGCGTTGTGATTGGCCGAATACCTCAAGCGTGTGATGGAAATGTTACGCCCCTCACCATACTGTGATGCTGGCTCCCAGCGCGATGAGACAAAAACATTAAAACCCATTATAAACGAGGCATTTGTTGCATCCAGTGGGGACATAATTATGGATTATAATTACTTACTCTCAGGGGTTCACATAAGTTTTTCAGCCTGGTTCTCATATGAGAACCTGGAGATTTGGTTTGGTCCTCACACGGCACATGGTGTGACCCATCAAATATAACTATAAAAAAATACATGAATAATAGTGATAATATTATTGCACTTAATTTAAAAAAAATTAAATAATAAACTAAATAATAAAGTGTGATAATACCATTTTATTTTAAAATAAAAAGGGAGTATTAAATACAAATACAATTATTTTATAGTGAACTTAAAAATAAAATGCTAATATTTTTATTATTATTATTATTATTATTATTTTAATTTGAACCTTAATTGTTATTTTTAATTTGAATTATTTGAATTTTTCACTTTCAAACTTAAAATCAGCAAGCTTTTATTTTGGCGGGTTGCCGGCAAGTAAGTATATGTGCTTCCGGGTTCCGGGTTTAGCGCTGCTGATTGTAGAGCGTCAGTGAATGAAATGTCACAGTTTTGCATTGTGCTTTGAAAACGTTAGCGGGTAGCCTAGATTTATGCTTTCAGTTTGAATAGAAATCTTATACAGTACAGTTTGTCGATCTAAAATGGTAAATGTGTATTAGCTGTCAACCATGTCGGTAAGCAAACGCGCGCTCTGAACTAATTTACACAGTGCATTTCTTATTTTGGTCGCGCATGAGGACCTGAGTACCGCTTATGTGCACCCCTGCTTATACTGTCTTTTTACGCATTGCATCGCGCCGCGTAAACATAAAACCCTTGTCTGAATTTGTGATCGGAGAACCGAAACTCGCGTTTGAATCGTCAGTGACAAATTCTGTAAATATGAAAATGTACTTACAGTCTGTGAGTCAGAACAGCCGGCAATGTAGTCTACTCTCCCCAGATCAGGAAACAGTCCTCCATAAAATGTGCCGCAGACATCTGAATATTTGGGTTGAACTGTTTTGGAACAGTGTTGTAAATACAACTTAACAACTGATTTCTAGTCGTGTCCTCTTTTGGAAGGCCAAACAAAGTAGTTTCGATTTCGCAACGAAACACACAGCGTCTTCACAACATGGTGGCGGCAGCAACAATAAAGTTACGCCTTCTTTCTTTGTGTGAACATTTGGGCGGTGTTATGCAAATCTTCCCACATCGTGACGTAGACATGTGGGGGCGTGTCTAAACGAGGCGTTTTAGGACGAGTCTTAACTTTTATAAAGAATATCTCTTTGGGTTTGAGACTTTAGTCTTTGCAACTTTAGGGATCTTATCTATTCACGAACAGCATGTAACACTCCAAAGAGAAAGGAAAACTAGAAATCGCATCATATGACCCCTTTAAACATAAGTCAATGTAAGTTGTATTTCTGTTGAATGAAAGCTACAATATCTTGACTGAGAGGACAATGAGACTTACGTGTTTAGAGTTGAGATGAGACAGAGACACACTCCCTCTCTGGTCCGGTTGTTTTTGTGTTTGAACCCCCCCAACATTCGGTCCCATATGTACTGTGAAGACAATCCAAATGTAATACTTTCAATCTAATACAATTAAATGGCAGCTAATCTCATTATGAGACCTCCCATCAGCCTTTTCATGGAGCATTCCTATTCCAATTCAATTCCTAATTCCAATTCATTAACTAAATGAAATCCCATTTAAAATGCCACAAAGGCATCTCGCAAGTGTATTTCTGAATGGAGCAGGTTGTTCAGACCTTACATTATAAATATTGTTTAGGCTGTCATGATATTTTAATACAAAGACAAAATACAGAGATGTATGTTTGCCAGCATAATGCACTGTGTTCACACAACAGGACAGCAGAGTTAGCTTTAGAATGAACTGACCATCCTGGAATTAATATTTAGGCTAAATAAAGACAAATACTACCTGAGGAGTAGCTGCCTGCTCCATGATCTTCATCAGAAGGGTTTGATCATGGTCTCTGACTTGATCTTTGGCATCGCCTAACCGATCTATCAAGCTCGGTAAAACTGGAGATGGACAGAACAAAGATTAGATATTAGGGATGTGCAAAGTTATTTTCAGTCAACTAGTTGGAAACTTCAAATAATGAGACCTTCAGATTACGTAATAACGGGCATATTTCTCACAGCAGACAATCTGAAGAGTGACAGTGATTGCCTTGAAATTCATTGATGAATGCAGTGAATTTGTAACAAAAGCAGCGTTTGATGACTGCAGCAGCAATGCATTTAAAGCGGATTAATTGTAAGAAGCAACTTCTCAGAGGGTTTCAGTGTATGCTGACAGTTTCAGCACTTCAAGTATAACACTCTGTCAGCAAACTCAAACTTTCTGCAGGAAGTTGTTTCTCTTCATTTAAGCACCGCTGCTTAAAAAGTAATAAAAAAACAAATCTTCAAAATTTTCTTTAGATAGACTATAATATGAAAATAAATGGTCACACAACGACCCTTATTTTTTGAGGTAATAAAATCTGACAGATACATTTTTACACATTTAAGATATTAATATTCCTACCTGTACCAACTTGGGCCCGAAATCGGTCCTGTAATCTCATCACTAAGGCAGACAGAAGGTCCATTCCCAACAAAGCCAACTAAAGATAAAAAGCATAAAATTAAACGGAGACAAAAACTATGTGTGCATTTTTATTCAATTTAATGTGTTGTTGCAATATACAAAAATATTTAATTAGCTTTAAAATCTTTAAGCAACATTATAATGTTATTGTCAATTCAAAATATCACAAAGAACAAAGGAAATAAAAAGGTACAATTAATGAAATGGCCGCCCATCCCCCCAAACCGAATGAGTAGAGCAGAGGATTATGGGTAACAAATAGGACATCTGAGTCTAAATTAGCAATGCAATGGACTATGGAAAACAGACAAATTTCAGATGAATCCAAAATAACATATTTCCATATTACAAATATGAATACTAGTATTAGAAATACAACACATTCACATACAACCTTAAGATTAGCATGCTAAACATAACCTTAGACTGAATGAGTAGTGCAAAGGATTATGGGTAACCATCTAGAAATCCCAGTCTGACTGCGTATTGCAAAGGATTATGGGTAAATCCCTAACATCTCATTTATTTTCTCCTTTCTCATCTTTTTTTGAAATTACAGCCACAGTGTTCCTTTCCTGTAAAGTTCATTACACATATTTAAACATATTTCACGCCAATGGTCAACAATTTGGTCTCTCTTTTATTCCAACCATCACAGAGAAGATTGGCACAAAACAAACATACTGCAAATGCTCCACCCAACCACTTAACTTTCCTTGTCATGGGGTTGAGGACTGTTCAATGAGCGTATAGTGAGAGCAGGCCTGCTGACAACATATCAACACAAATGTATCACCTGACTTCTTAAAGTCAGATAATGGTGCAATTTTTGGAAACCCTTACATAAGGTAAATGATAATTGGAAATCTTCACAAACAAACAAATTTTCAATAAAGACTGGGACTACCGGTTTGCTCCACCAGTGGAAAAAGGGGGCGTATCTGGGAAACCAATTTGAACACAGTCATTATTTCCTTTAGTGTGTCATTTCACGTTTAAAGTTTATCTCCTGTCATTTGTTTAGTACTGCCCTCCTGATTTATTTTATGTATGCATTTAAGCAGCTGGGTTTGACTCTAATATATCTACTATAGCAAAGTCCTGATCCTTTGATTTCATCCATACAGAAAATGACTGTAATTATGCTGGTGACACCCAGGACTGAGACACAGATAAACCACATCAGTTGAGAAGAGTATTAAATGCCTTAAGAGGAGGTGTAAAAAAGGCAAGTTGTATCATGAGGCACTGGATAGCACACAGCTGATTTCTTTGTTGTCCTCCTCAATTTCACACATCCTCACAGATGGAAACAGATTTAGCCACTATATATACCGTTCAAAGGTTTGGTGGTCAGTAAGTCTTTAAAAAAAAAAATAATATTAATACTTTTATTCATCATTTTATGCATCAAATTGATCAAAAGAGACAGTAAAAGCACTTTTAATCTTACAAAAGGTTTCTATTTCAAAACAGTGCTGTTCGTTTGAACTTTCTATTCATCAAACAATCCTGCAAAAATGTTCTTAATATTTCACAATATTATAGCAGCAACTGTTTTCAGTTGTTTTTATAATAATAATAACAATAAGAAGAAATGTCTCGAACAAATCAGCATATCAGAATGATGATCATGTGATACTGAAGACTGGAGTAATGGCTGCTGAAAATTCCCCTTTGTCATCATAGGAATAAATTATATTTTATTACAACAGAAAACAAAATTGTAATAATATTTCACAATATTAATGTTTTTTCTGTATTTTTCATCAAAGAATTGGTTAGCATAAGATATCTCCTTCAAAATAAAAAATAAATCCTTTTAAATTGCAAAAAGATATGTACAAAAGCACACAAAATAACGTCGGCAGATCTGAATGCAAGCCAATGGTTATTTTTCTTCTGCCTTTAATTTTTTATATTTCTTATAAACCTTTTTATGATTTAATATAAAATATTTGTTTTCTGTAGAGCAATCTGAATTACCACGGTGTATGAAATGTGCTAAATACTTGCTTTGCCTAATGATAAGAGTCCAGCCAGTTATGAAGATATGACCACACCCACTATTTACACAAGGACCTCCCACTCCTCCATAATATTGTAAGCCCGCCTCCTCCCGATGTGCAATCCAATCTATCTTCTCACAAGCAACCTCCTGCTTCAGACCGTCTTAGGCTGCCAAATTTAAACATACCCTATCCCGCTATTTATATCTTTCCTATCCACCACAATCAAACAAAGGAGCCAAGAACTACTGTTGTCCTTGCTGAGCTTTTGTTTCATATCTGTGCTTTCTTTTGCTTTATTCCTTCCTCTGTTTTCTTGTTAACGGCTGATAGCAAATATACAGGAGCATGATCGATCATTTCAGCTTCTGTTCCAAGCTCAAATCAATACCAAAATAAACTATTACATAAGTCTATGCAGACTCCGTCACACCTGGACAGACGAACGGTGAATAGCAGGAGAGAGGAGGCATGTATCTGTCAGAAAACACTAACGAGATGGATATGTGCTCATTCCCCTGGTTTCGTCGTTTTCAATTCATACTACTTTGCTAATCAGTCCAACAGCGCCTGTACATCCCTCGCTAAGACAGGGGTGTTCAACCTTTTTTGGTGCACGTCCCATTTTAAAATGGGTCATGTCATGAGGAATCAGATTTCCTTGATAGTTCATTGCAGTAATAATAATACAATTTTCCAAAATGGAGATTTTCAATCAGAGGGTCAAACACAGGTTGAAAAATGGTCATGTACTATTAAACTGACTGTTTCATCGGCTAAATATATATATAAAATATATATTGCGCATGTTTGTTTGTGTCACTCCCTTCCTCGTTACACAATTCAGCTATAACACAGGCAATTTTATTACTATTGACTTTTCTTTTTAGCATCTTGCACCCTGAAAGCCCTGTTATGAAAGCAAAAACTCATTCTGCATGAATGTCTAACTTGGATCAATATTTGTTTCCTATGAAAAACTGCATCAGTTCTGCATCATTAAGTTCACCTTTGCATCTTTTTTATAGCCTACATTTCTGCAAAATTTTAGCCCAAGACCAACTGCATATTTTATCAACCACTGCTCAAAGGTTTGGTATAACAAATATACAGTAAAAACAGCAATATTGTGAAATATTAGATAATGGAGAAGATAATGGAGAAGAAAAAAGAGAGAACATACAAAACCAAAACTATAAAAAATGCTATAAAAAAAATTGGAAAGTATCTGTAAATAAGATACCACTCCATGAAAAACCTCTGCACTGCGATTTCTTTGGTGGTGTGTTACCAGGATCATTCTAGATTGATGTAGCTGGTAAAATAAGCTCGTCCTAGATCCTCACAGGAACAGCGTCCTCATTAGGCCTGTCCAAATGGGAGGAATTTATCCAGGCCAGTGAGACCGCAGGACTAAATGATCTGCAGGGCACAGGGTGAACACTGTCTGTTGAGGTAATAATCAGTGTTCAAACTGAAATACTACTGAAGACGATGCTGAAAGACTGTATGTAAAAATAAATAAATAATGCAGTGTTAGTCTACCAAAAGTCTTACCAGTCAGGATGCATTGCTAAAGCTATCAAGTCTCTTAGTTGCATAAAACTGAACTCTAGTTAACTTTGTTTCATTGCCAACAACCACTATCGATCATTATGTCAACTCAAACAGGAATCTAGTTTTGCTTCTACGCTGGTTTGGTCGTTGGTGCCAGCTTTGTGAGCATTCTCTGTGATTTTCCACGAGTCAAAGAACAACAGCTGGGATGAAGTCAACAAGCCCAGACACGGATGCAAGAAATCAACATATGTCCGCTCTCCATGTGCTGGGTCATTATTATTATTATTATCATACCTGCCACCGCACCACCACCACGATTAAGTAACGGCTATGCACTCTACATTAGCTTCATATTTTGGGAGGATTTTGAGTTCAAAGGCTTTTATTAGATAAGCTGGTCTCAGGTCAGTGCTTGAGGGAGATTCGAGGCCATCTGTAATATAAGACTAATGTTGCACCACAGCTGTTCTCAAGTAGTAGAGTGGCTGAGGGATGTCAAGGAGCGACTAAGAAACAGAGACTGAACAGAGTCCGAACAGAGAAACCGCCTACGATACTGTAGGATAAATATAAAAGTCACACCACAGCAAAAGAAGCACGGATAGTGAACAACACGTGTATCACCAGACGCTTCCCTGCTTTAATTTCTTTTAGAGAAATGCCTGAAATGAGAAGTCTTCTCATCCTACGCAATATAGATGCCTCCCACTACACTTTTGACTGGCTCTTCCATTACTGTACTGCACAGTCATGTTTTTTTAAATTATAGCATGTTTCGCTGCTCACAAGAGCCCTTATGATCATTGATCACTGTGAAACTCCAAAAAGAACCCGCAAACCATAAAATAACCATAAAGTAGTAATCATAAAAAAGTAAAGTAAAAGACATTATCCACTGAACTATCCCTAAAAACTAATATTAGTTAGTAGGCTAAATCATGGTTTCCCAAACAGGAGTTTGTGAGGGAACTGCAAGTGGTTTGCTAGTTGATGTAATGCAAATAATTAATTGAATCATAAAAAAAGTAATATTATATATATTTTTTTAATTAAATTTTTTTTACATTCTGTATTTTGTTTTCATTTTCTAAATTTTTATTTTAAAAGCAAAACATTATTAGGTCAAAGACGAAAAAGGGTTTAAGCATAAAAACAATAAGTGT
>NW_015505728.1:265506-331949 GCF_001515645.1 Sinocyclocheilus grahami | reverse complement strand
TCTTGTCAGGCATATTTACAACAAAAATCAATTTATGACATATTAAAAGACTAATTACTTTCACCCCAAATGCTAATTAGTTGTAATTTAACATTGAAAAAATTTGCCACTATCCTAGGTTTTGCCCATTTGTCAGTAAGAATTTTTTACTAACGTCAGAATAAGCATGTTGTTTGAATTTTTACAGACATATTGGTGTTACACTGAATGACAATGTAACATTATTTCAACCAAATGTTGACATTTTATCCTCCAAAAACTTATTTGAAACCTTAAAAGTAGACACTTTACTTACATTTAATGTGCTTTCTATGGACATAAAATCACTTTTGTAAAATTCTTTTGATGCGGACATCTTAACGTCTTTGACCCTATTACAAAAGTGATATTATCTTCATTTTTTATAATTGGTTAATAATAATAATATTATTATTATTGTAAATAAAATATATAAATCTAATATAAATAATATAAAACATAATACTAATACAAAAAATATGTTTATTATCCTGTATAGATATTATGTAGCACTCCCCTTTTCAGCACAGCACTGATTGTCTTCTCTCTTTCGGTTTATATTTCCACAGCATGAAGGTAAGATCATACAGATTTATGAATTAATCAATCATTTTAAAATCTCCCCGGTCTACTGACATTTATGTTCATAGTTAACTCTACAATCCACTTTACCAGCTAATTACTATTTGACAGCAATTTCACAGAATATATATATAAAAAAAAAAAAAGTTCCTGGGCTCCATGTGAGTTGTTGGACCAACACTAGCATCTCTAATAGATGGTATTGGCTAGGTAAAGGAGTGCAATTATTCATAATACAACGATGGACTAAAAACACATCAGGGGAGCTGTTAAGATCTTCAGAGAGGAGAGAGCTCATGGGACCGGTTACTGCAGGCATGATCTCTATCAAAACAACATGCACAAGCCACGAGGAACTAAATAATCTAGCTTGCATCAAAACAAAAATCACTGCAACATAAGAACTAATGTAACTTGTTTACTGTTTGACACCAGGGCTGAAAAGTTATACAAGAATACACAACCAACAATAATAGCAAGCTAATTAAAATGTCAAATTAGAGTGAGGCATTGTTCAAAGTACCAAAAACATCACTATCCCTTCTGTGACCTGTGTGACCACTATGCAGCCATATTTAAACATGCATGAATTTGAGAGAGCTTATCAGCGCCGCCCTGATCCCGACCCCATCACCTTCCTCTTTATGTAAGAGGGAGAACACACAGCAACGTCCACACACACACTGTCCTCACAGAGATCACTGTGGTTCACTGGGCTGCAGAACTGTCTACGGGCTATTTAAAACCTTCAGAAAACAGCTCTCATATATGAACAGCACTGAACACACTATCCTCTGTGAAATGAAAGAAAACAAACAAACAACAAAAACAATCTCATTACTTGTTAGTACAATAAATGTTGCTGTGTTACTCTAAAGCCCTTCAAATGAACCAGCCCTGCAACGCACTAAACAGCTTGTGGATCTTGATAATGGCGTCACTAAGAAACTGTCCTCATAAAACAGCATACCGTATTGACCCGAATATTAGACGATGTTTTTTTCTTGGAAATACATCTGAAAAAAAACGCGGTCGTCTTATATTCAGTGTCTAGACTTTGACATGTCAATAATACACCCACAACAATAGGTGGAGCCAAATAAGCATAAAACGAGTGTGCCATGAAAAACGTAATGTAATGCGTGTTGTAAAGATCGTGAGTAATAACAAAAGAAAAAGAAAACCTTACAGCTGCATGAGTCGTGACTGTCATGTTAGCCCGATGGGACCAAACTCCCTTTGTGATTTTAAAACGTAAAACAGTACCCAGATTTGAAGACTACAGTAAGATTTAACTTCTACTGTTAATAAGATTTTGGTAGGCTTTAGATGGATAGCCTAAATGTCCTAATTCAGATGGGCTTACCCGTTTTTTATGGTATATCAAAAAGTGTATATTTTTTAAATGTGATTGTTGGTACATTTTACCAGTTTTTACCATACTTTCAAAACAAAAATTAAAATAGGAAAATTATGCAATATGAAAATAATTGAAGACAAAATGTGTTTTACTGAGAAAAAACAAGATTTGTTTTTCTTGGTCGTCTTATAATCGGGCCAATACAGTATTTTCAGAGAAAACAAAAACAGCTTCTGAAGAAACACCCTGAGGGAAAGAAGAAACTTCATTTTCTGAACATTAACCCTTTACAAAAAAGTACTATGGCAGTACCATACAGAATTTCACGTATAAACATAGTTCGTCTTCGTGATGATGCCATGCACAGTTTTGGGTTTCATTTTTAACTTTATGAAAGCTTCAAATGCAGTTAATTATTTGTACGTGCATACAGACGATGGCGGTGTTGAAGCTCTTTTATTTGCCGTCAAACGGTTAACCACTGCCGTGTGTGTATCCTGTCGCAAAACACGGTGAAAAGTCCTACACAACGGTAATAATGTGATTAAGGTGTGTACATGTCTATTCTGCACTTCAGTAATGCGACTAAAATAGGAATACTCCACATGTCTTAATTCGATTTCTGTTTACTTCGATTATGACTTTAGCCGGATTAAGGTAATCAAAAATCTCTGTTTACATGGTAGATTCTTATAGTATTGTCTTAATCGTATTAAAATCGGAGTATTGTTGTCCATGTAAACGTACTCAATGTTGCTGTGCAAGTAGACTGACAAGAAAGTCACTGAAAGTCAAGCAGTATCAACTGGGTCCGACTACGACAACCCGAGCATTTCCTTTTTCCTGACAATAACATTCCACACAAGCCTACACTTAGAGGTCAGAGGAAACTTTCAAACTACTTAGAATATACACTCAAGAATGTCCTCAGGGCGAAGCGGGGGCTGTCTTAACACAGCGAGAAAGGAATGCGGACAATCCTTGCCAAAAAAAAAAAACGGAAACCTGACGCAGACAAAACAATTACAGCTGATATCCAGCAAAGAGCATTTCCTCTTATCAAATGCACACATGCCGCTTTCAAGACAGCAGGTGCTGACCAGCGCAGGAAATCTGAAGTCAGCTGAGTGTGCATGAGTGTAGTGTGTGTGTCAAAGGCAACTTTCTCTAATCCATTAAGTTGTTGGGGTGTCCAAAGCATGTGTGTGGTCCATACAAATATTGGCAAAAAGGCACGGCATGGACGCAAGCATGGTTCCATTTTTAGATTGCCTCTCTAAATAACACAACTTTGATTACTTCAGCAGTGTGAGAGTGATGGTGGCTCGGCAAAAGACTGTAACATTGTAGACAAGTAGCATATAAGTAAATGACAAAACATCGTAGACAAGTAGCATATATGTAAATGACAGAGACATAAACATCTGTCTAAACACTCTCACACTCGCAAGAAGGGAGTGAAACTAGACTATAAAGGCCAAACTAAAAGCTATATTCTGAGCACTGTATTATCTTATAATGCCGGGTGTGTGTGTGTGCTATATATATATACAGTGGGGCAAAAAAGTATTTAGTCAGCCACCAATTGTGCAAGTTCTCTAACCTACCGTTCAAATGTGTGGGCCTAGTATGATTTTGTTGTTGTTGTTTTGGGAAGAAAAATAAAAGATTTTCCTATGCAAAGAATCCTGCAAACTGAGGGGGGGGGGGATTGATGTATTAAATTGCTCAAAATGATAGTAAAGACTTTTATATTAGGCAAAAAATTTTTTAGAAAGGAATTCCATTTATCTATCTATAGCTTTCCACAAAAATATTATGCAAAAGAACTGTTTTCAACAGTGCTAATAACAACAAATGTTTTTTGAGCACCAAATCAACACATCACAATGATTTCTGAAGGATCATGGGACACTGAAGGAGTAATGGCTGCTAAAAATTCAGCTTTGCTACCACAGGAATGATTTTTAAAGTGTATTTTAAATTGTAATAATATTAAAAAATTACTATTTTTACTATTTCTGATTAAATAAATGCAGCCTTGGTGAGCATAAGAGACATAAAGCATTAAAGGATCTTCTAATTTCCTGCCACTAAAAAGACACTGTTTGTGCATTTCAATTAAGGGCAGATCCGTGGCCTTGATCACTGCTGTCCAAGTCAACCATGGGAAAGCACAATAATCAGGTTCTAACGGGACAAACATACTAATGCACAAGCTGTACTCTAAAACAAAACATAAAGACCCTAACGGACAATAGCAGACAGCTTAACAGACAGGTGTCCTTGGCAGAAACCAAGATCCTGTAGCTAAAAAAGAAAATAATTACTAATAACAATGAGACAGAACTCAGGAGACTGTGCTTGACACTATGTGGCAGTGGAAGTGTTTTGGTCATTCGTGCTGTTGAAGTACAGCTGAATTAACAGCTCTTGACACTCCCTCCCCTCACGTCCACATCAGCACCTCTGCCACATCCATTCCATCTCACTGCTCAAGTAAGACTGACAAAGAGATGTCTGCACCAACAACAAAGACATGCGTTATGCTCAGCGATCAGATCAGCCGTACGGAGGGCTGAACTCTATATGGGTGTGAAGTTCAGCTCTATTTCCTTCATAAGCCTGGATGAGTTGATAACACACTGGTTGTCCTGCTGTGATGGGGGTTGTTTGAGATACACCATACTGTGATCCAAACTACTATCTCTAGGACTGACAAAGTGCTGTTTCACAATAATTTAACAAAGCAACTAAATAAGTAAGATCTAAAAATGTAGATCTAAAAATTTTAAACTTCATCAATAACAGTAGTGATAATAATTCAAGTAAAATAAAAATTACATGGGTAAATGTACATTTACAATAAGGTTCATTAGTTAACTATAGTTGACAAGCTAAGAATGAACAATACTTCTAATCTTAGTTAATGTTAATTTCAGCATTTACTTATGCATTATTAAAACCACAAGTTGTGTTTGTTAACATTTGTTAATGCACTGTGAACTAACACGAACAAAAAATGAGCAACTCTATTTTTATTAACTAACTTTAACAAAGATTAATAAATAGTGTAATAAATGTATTGTTCATTCATGTTAATAAGTTAATACATTATCTAATGTTAACAAATGACACCTTATTGTAAAGTGTTACATTAATAAAATTAGTTTATTAATAATTTTGAGCATAAATTAACTAATTATAATTTTCATACATTGACTTTGAATGAAAAAAAAACACACACACTTGGAAGTCAATGGGCACCCAAAACGTTTTGGCTACCAACATTCTTCAAAATATCTTCTGTGTTCCACAGAAGAAACAAAGACATACAGGCTTGGAACAACATTAGTAAATGATGACAGAATTGTAATTTCTGGTGGACTATTCTTTTCAACACAAACAGTCTATTGTTTTTCAGTAATGTGTACAAACTGAAACATTTACAGAATTTGACAGGCTGGTGTTCTTTGCACAAACTTCAGATTTTTGTATGATACCTCCTATGAAATATAGTTTCTTTGGTCTGATCAAGCACGAGTCAAATGAATGAAATGCTAATGCAAAAACAAATGGATGCTTTAATGTTCTGTTTGCCAAGTAGGCTTTGATGGTTCAACATACGTTTCAGATTCTGAAAGCAAACCATTGATGGTCTACAAGTAGGTTTATTGTGGCTGTTCAGCACCAACAGACCTCATTAGATGCCTCTTCATAAAGGGAAGCATTGATAAAGCACAATGGCAGAAAGAAGACAGAGAGAGAGTAGAGCAGAGCGATACAGAATAAGAGACAGAAACAAAGAAAAGGCCGGAATTAGAAAGAAATCCAGCTCAAACAAGCCAGTAGAATTTCAAAAGGTTTGTAATCTCAGGCCAAACAACGTTTTAAACATATAATTTGCTGAAACAGAATATAAAAAGGCACAAATGGAATCTGGTAAAACATCCCAATTCTGCAGAAATTTACAGAGCTTTCGGTGTGCACAAATTTGTTATCGACAAAAGTGAATTTCTGACCCTAATTGGTGACTTACGACTAAACACCGAGATCAATATAAAGGCCAGGATCAATGCTTGAGATCCTTATAGCCCTGATTCTGCAATTAAATACATGCACACATAAAGAAACAAAGTAATAAAGTAGGGATGCACGATATTGGATTTTTGCCGATATTTTTCATCTAATTTAGGCCGATACCGATATATTTCCTTTTGTTTGGAAACAACACCAAGTCTATCTTACATCTAGGGATGCACCGAAATGAAAATTCTGGGCCGAAACGGAAACCGAATATTCTGGATGCACTTGGCCTGAAAACCGAAACAAACCATTTACAAAAATGCTTTGTCATGATTATTTTATTCAATAATATAAAGTAATTTTGTAAGACTTTTTAAAATTGAACTAAATTTTAATGATACTGAATTTTATATTATTTTTATTCACTTCTATGTAACAGATTAAGATATAAGTTTTTATTGTTTTTTTTTACTAATTATCCAAATAATTTATAGTCCTACAAAGCTATTATTATCAGAGCATATGAGCAGAGCATAGCGTCACTGAGGTAGCATTATTTTAGCAGCGTTGCCCAGTACAGCTGAACTAGCCTACACCATGTTACAGCGCAGTAGCGCTACTGCAAACCGGAACAAGTAGGCCTATACTGCATAGAAATTTCCTGTCAGCGCGTTATTTGGGTGGACTTTGCTTTTCCGACGAGCATGAGCGGTACACGAGCGAAACGCACATTCATAGATCGGAATATTGAGCGGAGCGTCGTGATGCGGAGAGTGAAACAATGGCGCTGAACACGGCGGGGCGCGCCATATTTATTATTATATGTAGCCTATATTTTCGGTGCATCCCTACTTACATCCCCTCCTTGTTTACAAATCTGAGGTAAGTCCATACATCCGATTTAAACACTAACGGGGCTTTCCTGATAACGTTCCGCGAAACCGCCCTCTTTATTTTACTAACTTACTGCATGCTGAAGGTGACCCAGCTGACCTCACCAGAAAAAACTTATTCTGAAATTCTGAGCTTATGATTTGTTTAAAAAATAAAACCTATTACACATTAATGAATAAATCAGTATATATACACAATTATTTAATTTACAAGTGTCATGTTTGTGATTTTTTTTTCATGTAAGCTATAGCTTCTGACCTTTAAATCAAAACTATCTTCCATACTAATAGTATAATAAAAGATCGATACTTGGCGTTCGTGTATCGATACAGTATTTGCCGCGGAAAATATAGCGATACAGCATAGTATCGCTATATTTTCCGCTCCAGACGATCTTGTCCCCCACCCCTAGAAATTAAGCAAAATATTTTACATTTTGGTTAGTTTTTAACATGAACTTATTTGTTAGAATTAAATAAACATATACACACACACACACATATATATATATATATATATATATATATATATATCTCAATTGCTGCATTTTTCCCCCCAGAAAGATGCAGTGTTAACCCTAAAATTTTATTTTAAGATTTAACATTTGTAGATGGTCTAAAGCAAAAGAGTTGTAAAAATTCTGAAAGCTTATTCTGAAATTCTGAGCTTATGATTTGTTTAAAAAATAAAACCTATTACACATTAATGAATAAATCAGTATATATACACAATTATTTAATTTACAAGTGTCATGTTTGTGATTTTTTTTTCATGTAAGCTATAGCTTCTGACCTTTAAATCAAAACTACTCATTATTTTATGACATCAATTACTGCTTTATTTAATCAAAAACACAGTCTAAATGTTATTTGTGTAGGCTATTTTACTTTTAATTTAATTAGAAGTAGGCCAACAGCGTCCCCTACAGATTAAAACTCCTTACGGAACGGGCATTAGGACCTGGGGGAGGATGCCGATGCTGCCGCTGTAGGTGCTTACAGTTTACTCTATCACACCTAACGCGTCATTCTGTACGTGCATTCTCAGTTTAAATGCAGCGAATCTAATCATCATTCAGACAAAACTTTGCTTCAGGAATGAGCCACACTGCTGACTTTATTTACATTTAAAGCCATTATCGGCCGATTCCGGTATCGGTCCGATAATATCGTGCATCCCTATAATAAAGGTATTCTCTTGGGTGTATATATGTATATATTAGGGGTTGCACAGACTAATCGACTAGTCGACTTCAATGCTCTGCCATGGCGCTTTAAGCTTGACGTCGACTAGTCGCTGGTCCTATAGAGGGCGCAACAGGATAAGAAATCTTTGAAGGAATTCCACATTTACGCTCCGTTTCCAAACAGTTCAAATGACAAATAAATGCATACTCTGAAAGCGCTCCACAAGACGTGTGATTATATTACTGGATGCTCAAAATTGAATGGGAGAATGCACGTTTTAAACAGCTTATTGTACAGGTAAGTTAATCGCCGTTCTAATCTAATGTGCTGCTGCACTGTAAGTTAATGCACACACATAGGCTACAGACAGTAGCGCACATCACGCGCACAGAGTCATTAAGCGCGGAAATGTATTGTAAACACAGTTCTGTGATTTTTCAATAAAATAGCTTAGAAACTGAAAAGTTCAAGGATGTATTTCTTAATAACTAGTAAATTCCACAGCTTCACTACTAGTAGAGAGACGCTGCCAGCAGTGCCAGGTAGAATTAATTCACACACGCAATTGCTGTCTCACTAATGCATTCATATTAATGTATTAATGTAATCTTTACTGTGCTACTTTGTGCTCGTTCTGATTTAGAACGAGCAGAAATCTGTGAGAAATATAATGACCCAAAATCAAAAGAACTGATAAAAAAGCTGTTATAGGAGCAACAGCCATGTGGGCAGCGCTGTGTCATACGCCATAGCTGTGCACAAGGTGTTTGTCACAGCCCCAGACTTATTTGTTCATTAATGACGTCATCAGAGACTAGTCGACTTCGACTCTCATCACATAAAAGTCGACTTCAAAAAATCAGAAGTCGTTCAACCCCTAGTATGTGTATATACAGTATATATTTATATATTCCAATAAGAAGTCATAAGAGAGGATATGACATCCACTCTAACCCTATGCTTATATAAACAACATGAAAAATGTGAGGATTTACACAATTATGCACAACGAACTCAGATTAAAACTAGGTGATTATACATCTGTGGGAGGAAAATGATTTTGAATCCCATTCACTGATCTTGAATAATGATGATCATGTCTTAACATGATCTGAAGCTCATAACTATATCTTTTCTAAGTTTCCAACACAAAAACAAATAATGGCACATGATGAGCTATTATTATGACATACAAGCACATAGGTCTATTCAGAGGACAGAAACCACTCATTCAGTAAGACTGACAAAAGCACAAGGCCAAAGAGATGGGTTACATAAAACGATAGCGCAATTTCCCCCACTATTTAGTTACAATACACCCGTACACAAAACCACAGGCTGCTCTGTTCATGCTCAAGCAGTGGAACAGCACATCTAATACAGTGGCATTGAAAAAAAAAATCAAGCACAGGAAAAATGGGCAAATCAGAGCGCCTTTGTGAGATGTTGTTCATGTGAAGTATACAATAATAATCATTTTTAAAAAGAATTAAAAATAAAATCTAACTATAAATAACAATTTAGGTATTTTTTAAACAACAAAGGAGTGAATTCAGAACATCTTTGCAGGATGTTGTTCATTTGTCTATGTAAAGTATGCAATAAAATGCAGAATAAAATAACTAAAATCAATAAATATAATTTTTAAAATACATGCAAAATAAACAAAAAATTATATACATATGTTAAAATATATGCAACTGGAACAAACCAGAAAAAGTCCTGCAAACTGTCATAGTTTGCGAATTTTACTCAATAACAATGTTTAAATGTACAGGTTGTCTGAAGAAGGCCTTTGACTGAAATGTTTAATAAAAACAATGCAAAATACAGTTTCATGGATGTTAAGAAATATTTATCAGAAGTCAGAAAATTGGATTAACTGATAAGAGCTGATCCAGTTTAATCCATTCAAAACTACTGATAATTATGGAAGTTCAGGAAGTTAATTTTGGGCCTTAACTGCAACGCATGTGGTATAATATAAAAGGGCACTCAGAGGTGTACTAAACTCTCTGATGATTTTAGCAATAAATATTTGAGAGGTTAAAAGCTGTGGGAGTTTGAGGAGAGAGGAGGAGGGAGGGCAACAGCTGGGCAGAGAGACAGAGGTGGAACATTGCCAATTAAATCAGAGTCTCGTCTTCCGGAAGCTTTAGTAGCTTAAGAGAGACAGACTATAGCAGCCGCTCTCTGCATGCAATCATTCCCCCACTGTACTCTGGTATCCCATCACCCCCTGCGTCAACAACATCATGGCGCTCTCCTGCTGCCAGCCTGGCTCCGTGCACATCACATGCAGTGACAGGCAAGTGGGCCGCACGTGCTAGCTATCTCACTGCAGTGAGGGAGAGGGAAAATCAGCCGCAGCTGGGGACTGAAGAGTCTGCAGTGCTGTGGTGTTCAAAAACAGAGGATGGAGTGATGAAGTAAGGTGAGGAGACAGAGAGACAGAGACTACAGGAGCTTGAATAATGCAAACTGACAGGACAGTAAAAGCATGAAAAAAGAGAGGAAAAACAGAACAGATGAAAGAGACAGTGAAGAGATGATTAGCCGTTGGATATACTGCCATTTAATTAAACTGAATGTATAAGAGGATTGCTGGTCTTCACTTCTAGCTATCTACTAACATCTAGCATTGTATTTATATTATGTATAGTGTTCAAGCAATCAAGCAATCTTTTTTTATTTAGAGCAAGGGTACTGATAGTCAATATAAATTAAATATAATACAATTTAAAGGTATAGTTCACCCAAAAATGACATGAAGGTGAGTAAATGATGATAGAATTTTTATTTTGGGGTCAACAAAGCATTTAATGAATGCAAATAAAATGTACACACAATTTCTCAATTTTATTTGATCAAAAATACACTGATTTAAAATAACTGTTTTCTATTTTAATATATTTTAAAATGCAATTCATTCCAGTGGTAGCAAAGCTGAATTTTTAGCATTATTACTCCAGTCTTCAGTGTCACATGATCCTTCAAAAATCATAATATGCTGATTTGGTGTTCAAAAAACGTTTTATTATTATCAATGTTAAAATAGTTGAGGAAATATAATTTTTTTTAACGATGTTAAAGTCTTTACTGTCACTTTTCATCAAGTTAATGCATCCTTGCTGAACAAAAGTATTAATTTCTTAAAATCTTACTGACTGTAGTGTATCTTACACAATAGCTGATCAATTCATTATCGATGCTGATCATTCCAAAATGGTCAAATATCATTAGCCTTGCACATATCAATCAAATAATATTTATGAGCCATAAAAATGTTATTAAAAATGTCAACTGTTCAAGCAGAAATGTGAGAAAAATCAAATTTAAATAATCACATGGAAAAACATTTTAACACCATTCGATTCTTATCCTATGTCAGTTTTTTTCCTGTATTCATTCTTGCACAAGCTGAAGCATGATGACATAACGTACAGGGTCCACATGTACCACCTACCAAATATAGGATGACTTCACCAACTCAACATTCCAGTGCACGCTGACTAAACAAACATTACAAGAGGTTGTGCGGCCTACTAAACTTTGAGCCTAGTTCAAATGACAACAGCAACATTCTCCACATATTGGACATATTGTGAACACATGGCAATGCTAGTTAAATGGATATTTCGCTTATTTTTGTTTATTATTATTATTATTATTATTAAAAGAAAGCCAGTTGCAGGAAGACTTCCCAAAAATCGTCAAAACATCATGGCGCTTTCAAAAGCATAAATTTTTCCAGTTTTGCTAGAGGCACATAAGTTAATTCCAACCCATTTCAATTCTATAATGTGACATTTCAGAATGAAATGGATATTAAATGAGTAAGAATGCAGGGTGGGACTTCTTAACCTGCTGGGAATTGATTCAATTGGGAAAAGTGGTTTCTATAGTTTTCCTCTGGAATAATGTCCGTAGATGAACCGTTCACAATAAGACCAGGGCTGCATTTCCCAAAAGTATCATAAGCCTTGCTCTTAGAAACCATATACACCAATGTTCTCTATGGATCAACTAAAGCTCACAATGCTTCTGGGAAATGTAGGCATGTGTATGAAGTAAATGTGGTCAATTTCCTAGGGATATTAAGGTCTAGGCTAATTTTCTACCACAAAACAGCATAATGTATGAAACAATAAACTGTTTACAAATCATTTAAAGTGAATTTAATTAGGCTGGCAATAGCCATTATGGCTTTTGTTTCAAAAATATGGAAAAGAGTATACAGACAGAAAAATCTAAAATGTTTTTGTTCAACTTCGGAAGCAAAACATAACACTTAACAATAAAGGGAGGTGTCATACACAACAGTTGCTTTCTATGAAAGTCACATCTACCCCCCACTATTACGAAGTCCAGGGTGGTACAAAAGAAAAAAGGGCTTACATCATCTCATGAACAAAGAAAAAAGACAGTTTCTTGCCCTCCTTATCTCCCCACTCCATTTTCCTCTCTCTCCCCAGTCAGACACATTTCCTCTGTAAGCTGCTTAAAGACAGAATGTTCTGCTGATCTTAAGCAACTTGAGGGGTTTGCTACAATTTTTATTTTATTTTTTTACATACATTTACAGGACTGTGTGACATATATCAGGTCTCATTGTGTGAAACCAGAGCTGTGTGTCTTTCAGTTTAACTGAGAATGCATACATTTGAAATGAGTTTGAATAGAGGTAGATGCAGATAGATGCAGAAAATGCAGATAGATGCAGAACTGTAATTCAGATATAAAAATATAAGCACAATTAAAATGGAAAGAAATTATATTAGGGTTGGACGATGTCTACAGTGAAACATTGCGATGGACGATGACATCGCGGGGGGTGGGTTGTAGGGTTAGGGGGTGTGCCCAAAGCGTGAATCCGTATTTAGAAAGGCACAGAAAACAAATAACGATTGCTAGTGGTTACCTGTTAAATTACAGTACATAAAATTTTACGTAGCCTACCACATAAACAGAGTAAGGAGATGTGACTGAGGACGATGGCGAATGATTTGCAGATCCTGAGCACCACTGACAAACATCTAATCTTGTAAAATATGTGGTAAGTACTGCCGCTCCATAGTATAAACAGACTACGTGCGATCGCGAATCTCGAAAGTGAAAGTGAAACTAAAAAGCGATCATGCATTCAAAAGCAGTTTCAATGCCAGGCATAATAGAATAAATTCATATACAGTATAATTACCCAATGATATAACTGCAAGAGAAAGTATTGAAATATATATTTTCCTCCCATCTCGGGGGGAGATCACGATGCCGGCTCAACATTGTGATGTCTATCGCTGATGGCATCGTCTATTGGCCCAACCCTAGTATATAATAGTTGTAAGTGTAGTTTGCCACAACAAATTTAATTTTTCAGTATGATTTACCCATACACATATTATCATATACACAACATATGGCATATGTCCAGGCACAACATACATTCATTTTCGCTTATTTTTATAAAAGGTGCCAATAATTCTAGCACTGCTTTATATCTCACTAATCAGCATAGAAAAACCAACATAGAATTAATGAAATATGGAACCTTTTGATACACAAATTTGCTATTAGTACACTTGTAGCTCAATATTTCACATAATGTACATTACATTTTTATTTCTATAAAGTAATCTGAAAACATTTTTGTGCTGTTATGGCAAAATCAAAACCTCTTTTGATGATCACATAGGTATAAAATAATATATTCCACATATTTGGGAATAAATAGGTATAATTAGTTAACATTAATGATTAAACTTGTTCTGGACTAATTAAACTAAAGAAGTTAAATTCAACTTGCTAAATCCCTCTTTGAATTGCAATGCAATAAATCATTTTTCCTGTCATTCCAATTGACCTATCGGTAAGCCCCTCTCCTCGAACGCAGATGAGCCAATGGCAGTCGAGTATCAGTTGCACGGGGAGCGGAACTCGGACATCTGTAGGTTTCAGCGCCATAGAGAAACATTGGAAGATCCGAAGCTCGCATCATTTTTTTATGGGGTTTATGCTTCAAAAATGGAAAAACAATGTGCCTGGGGTACTTGTAACAGTGATTACAGGTATCCTGAGAGGATAGGCAATGGAATTTATTTTATTCCATTTCCTAAACCTAAACAAAACGGAGCAAAATGTCCCAAAGCATTCACTCCCAATCCCAATGAAGACAAAAAAGTTAGTTTTGGTTGTCATACTCTCATTAAGTTACTATTTTCATCTGCTCAAGCAGAACGTTAATGTCATCTTGTGCTTTAGCAAGGTGTCTCTGGCTAAAACTAGCTAACGTTAAAGTTAGTGAGTCCATACAAACCTAAATAGCAGACTGTTCTCACGTCTTGTACAGTGTAGAACAAAAACACATAAACGTAGGTCTCTTTATATTAAACTGGTTAAATGTATATAATTTAATCGTACCCTGCTATACATGAACAGTGTTGATCCGGGATGTTGTTATCTGCGATTGTGACGAACGTAACATGAGGTTTCTCCCGCTTGCATTGTGATCTGTAAACCCTCGCTTCCAAATTAATATCCACAATATTTATTTTAAAATCTTTTAGATATCCCTCCATGGCATATTTAAGTCCCACTTGAATGGTGGTCATTCTGTGTCCAAAATTGATCAACAAGATATGGGGAGCAAGGTTTTCGAACTGACAGCTGTCATTGTAAGACAGTTAGCAACTCCGTTTGTTTGTCTGAGTTCGCAATAGTAACTAAAGGGGCCACCCTTAGTTACCGATAGGCCAATTCAAATTCCAATGTATCATACAGTGGGGTGTGGCCAATTCAATACAAATTCATCATGAACGGAGAGAGAATTTTTAAATTCTGAATTTTGCCCAACCCTGGTCCACTGGGTAAGAGTGACATTCTTTACACCTCAGTAAATAATTTACTCACTAATTTTAAAAACGGGCAGGATGCTTGGGTTAAGATGAACAGACAATTGATTTATAGGCAACATCTAGAGGGTTAGTGCTACATATACTTTCCAAAACAAATTCATCTAGATCCTGCATAGTAAAAGAGTGTTGACAGCATTTTGTCCTTCACTGGCTAAACAGGTCCTTTGGATTGAAAGTCTAGACAGCATTAATGATCATATAAACAGCACTGTGGTGCAAACATGTCAGTACATGATTTACTCTTTGATGGGGCACAGAAGCCTTTATTAATCAGTTTTAAGCTCTGCAACAACACCATTAGAATAGAGATAACCACAAACGCTTTTAATTTAGGTTAGCCTATCACTTATCAGAAATGTGAAGGAATAACCACAACAAGACAACAACTTTTCTATAGTGTACAAACCACAAAGTGGTGAATTAAGAAGAATATGCAACTTCTGGAAGAGTCAATCAATTCTGTTTTACTACAACCAACACCATGGTGAAGCCAGGGCTGTCAAAGCTTGTAGAGTAACCGAGTCAGCATTATTTCAAAGGCAAAACTGTTTTCTGATACGGACACATCACACATGAAGAGCCAACCTCACCCAAACCCTGCCCGAATACTTTCCACATTACTCCCAACATCAATTGCTGTCTCTGTCAAGGCTGGTGCTTGTCAATAAAATGCGGCGTGAACAAATTAATTTGTTCTCAGGCAGTTGCAACTTGCAAGTGAGTACTTACTGACATCCAGCAAAACCTGACGTTGAAAAACACTTTCCTGAAATAACCCTCCTAGCATTATAAGAAAACTATTAGGGTTGGGCGATATATATATCAAACAATCATAATATATTCACAATGATCTTGCTGACAACATTAAATGAAGAAATGTTGTAAATATTGCAATGATTTTCATGTGCTTTTTATTTGGCCATCAAGTTGCTATAACACAAGTTGTACAATCCTTCCTTGTCTCACGAGTTGAAGAATACGACAAATGTTTAATTAATATCTCTGATTTAAACCTGACAAACCCCCAACTGCTGCCCAGGCACCACAGCAAAAAATGGCTGCCCACTGCTCCAGCATGTGTTCATGGTGTGTGTTCACTGCTGTGTGTGTGCACTTTGGATGGGATAAATGCAGAGCACTAATTCCGAGTATGGGTCACCATACTTGGCCACGTCACTTCACTTTTCACTTTAAAATATATACAAAACACAGCAGAGCTAAGCTTCATGACGCCAGACGCTTGACATAACTGCTACTCTATATTTACAAGATGCTCAAGGAAGTGACATCAAAGATAAACAGGCTCTGAACACTGTCAAAATAATATACCACAATCAACAAAACCTATGCAGAAAAAAAAAAAACACTCCGTCTCAGCACTGCAATGCTATAAGGTCAAGGAGAAATATTTGAAATACAAATCTCACATGGATGCCTCTTAAGAGGATTTTGGCATGATTCCCATTAAACACTTTATCTCCATTAATTGCCAGTGTTAGCATTTGATATTCTAGGACAGGGTTCCTCAAATCTTGCCCTGGAGGTCCAATGCGCTGCAGAGTTTAGCTCCAACCCTGATCAAACTCAGCTACCTGTGATTTTTCTAATGATTCTGAAGACATTGATTAGCATGCTCAGGTGTGTTTGATTAGGGTTAGAGCTAAACTCTGCAGGAAAGTGGATCTCGTGGGCCAGATTTGAGGATCCCTGTTCTAGGGCATGAAACCAGTAATTGAGTATAAGCCATCTTATTTCACCCTACAGCCTTCTTAAATGTCTACTGTAGACAGCATTCAATATAAGACGCCTATTGCATAAATAATCATGTATAAATATAATAATAAGATTATGGTTAGTCATGTAATTTAATTTTGGTCTGAATTCTTCGAGCACAAGACCAGAGCAAAAATTAATACCAACAATTAGCCTAATCATCTACACCTTTGAAGGCACAATATGTAATTTTCGCCACAAGAGGGCGCGTATTCAAAATAAACAAATAGACAAAGGCATAGTTAGATGACATGTCTGAGTGTGGAATCATGGGAGTTGTGGTTTTCATCCCCACAGCCGATGCAATCCGACGGGACTCGGGCAGAACTCATGTTCATGGATGAGCTAATGATTTATTAACGTAGTAGAATGAAGCAGGGTGAGGCCGTCGAAGCGAAACGAGGCCGCTGAACGAGCGTGACACACGGCTCGAAAGCAGCGGAGCTTTTATTATGCCACAGTCGACTGCTTCCACTCCTTCTGGTCGTGCGTATGTAGGAAAAAAAAGCAGCACTGTTTTATCATACTAGATACATTTGAAAGTTCTGTTTTAATGCTACTGTTTTAATGTGCGGTCATCACCGGTCTATTAAAACGCACAACATATTAAAGCGTCTTTGGTGTTTCCATGTTTTCTACAAAACAAAACCCGGAAATCAAAGGGTTATGACTTCATTGGCAGGCGACACAATGACACAATAGACACGGTCCGTGTCACTAGTTAAAATTGCTTATTTCTCTGGATTTAAACATTCTTCGAAACATTTGGGATAATGCAAATACACAAGTCAGCAAAATATATAACACTGTTCTAGTGGTTTTTGGATATTTTAATAAAAAATCTTACATATTGTGCCTTTAAAAGGCCCAGGTCAGCAAATAAATAAATACGTTATTTCTGATCTTCACTTCAATCCAAAAGGACGTACTTTCTTCCATGAGGAACTATGAAAACCTTTTTGCATTAGATGTAACTACACAGAAAACAAATGCACAGACATTTAACTAAACTATAATTTTGTGTGTTCAACAGAAGTAAGTCATACAGGTTTGGAACAACATGAGGGGAAACAAATGATGACCAAATTTCCATTTCTGGGTGAATGAATGCTTTAATCTTCATTTAAAGACGTGGACACAAAGTGAAGCCTCTCATTGTGTCTGATCTTGAAATATGTCAACATGAAGGGCTGTAAATGTTCCAGTGACCTCAAAAGCCTGCTCCGTTTCGCTCAAGGGAACGATTCAGGCCCTCAATTCTATGCCAGACAACTGCCTGAAGGAGAATTCCAAAAGAAAGGCCATTGCTTTATAACCCATACTACCCAATCCAATTGAAACACCACCCTGCACCATTTACTGCCATTCAAACCTGCAGAAAATTATGGTTAAGCATCTAAATGTTATAAAAAAGCCTCTTACCTTGAAGTTACTGGAGTTAACCCAAGAGGTGGCGATACCGTCCACCATTTTATCCAGTGCAGTCTGGTCACTCTCCAGGTCGTGACACTTGTCAGCATCTGTGATGTAGTCGATGAGCTCCGGACCCATCTGCAACCTGCGGGCCACATCCTTCTGTAGAACCTGGGTCAGACAGTACTCTATATTGGGCTCCATGGCCTATGATGTCCTGCCACCACCCGTATGGCAGTGGAGAGGAAAAACAAAATAAAAAAATAGGCCTTTAGCGTGTACAATCCAGGCAAAACAAGAGCACACGCTTATTAATATCCCGTGTTGATTAACACTATGAGTGCCACAGGCTGGCAAGAAGCTGAGAGGTAGGGATGTCGACTCGGGAATGCAAACAATGCACCATATGTGACTAGACAACAGCTGATGAGGACTGCGAATTCTCCTTTTTGTCCCTTTAGGAGGCAGCCAAACCACTAGCAGCGGCAGAAGCGCTTTTGGTTGCGGTGGAGCAGCAGGAGTTGTTGTAACTAGAGCAGGAGAGAGAGGGTCCAGCGGAGCATTGCTTCATAATTCAGAGGTCCTCCCTGCTCAGGATGAGAAAAGAGAACTGTTAGCCGAGCACCACCTCTGGATATCAAATGCCAGTGCGGCTGGACCTGCATTTTTGTCAGCTCAGATCAGCAGCCACTTACGAGAAAAGCAGAAAAGCCCTTTGATGGTGACATAACTCAAAGTCCGGCTTGCATTCTCTTAACTAGTTATTTGCTGACCACACATCAGCTGCACGGCTTTGTGGGATACAGCAAGAGAGAAATTCCACTCATATTAAAGGGGTAGTTCACCCTAAAATGAAATTAACTCATCTCTGTCATTTTTAACCAATTTGATGTTTAACAAAAAGGAAAAAAAACACCATAAAAGCACCACAACAGCAGTCCATACAGCTACTAAACTACTAGATAAAGTCCTGACTGTGTTACACAGCAGTAATGCCATCACTAGGATACTTGCCTCCCAACTGCATTGAGACAAAAATCTGCTAAGGCATCATGGGAATAATCTGGCTGCAATCACAGTTGGTCACCGCAAAGTGTATTACTCTGATAAGCAGATTACCTGATGCCCGGACTCCAATTTTTCTGAAAGACTTCATGAAATGAGCAAAAGATACACTGTCCATTGATCAAAGCAGAACATTGAAAATGATGAATGTACTGGTCACTGAGGCAGTTAATGTGTGCGTGTGTAGAGTGGAGTACAAAATGAAAGTCTGAGACCTAAAATATCAGTTTCTGGATCCCAAACTAATGTAAAATAAATACAATAATACTACTAATAAATACATTTTTAAAAAGAAAGAACATTTTCAAAGTAAGATAAGAGATATTTAAGATTCTGCACACAAGATGCTCTTCATAACACGGTCAAATAAAATGGATCATTAGGTTTTGCACAAACTAGTTCATGCAGCTCATCTAAACAAATTTAAACAAATCTAAAGAAAACTCATTTTTAAATTCAACTTTTTCCATGCAAATTATTATGCAGATAATATTATGATACAATTTAGAAAAATGCAAAATAGAAGAAAGATTCACTGGTGATCTCAGACATTTGGTCCACACTGTATTTGTGTTTTCTCTCTTCACTGTCACAAGCGGTTTTGTTTTTGCATTACAAATCTGTGCCTGTACTTCATGTATCTAAGCTACACAATGGTGGGAGGAGACCTTGCCTAGTCTCCTAATTCTCCATAGATCAGAATCACAGGAGTTCATCATTTATGAACTGTGATGTCACCTTAATGTAAAACACACACACACACACACACACACACACACACACACACACACACACACACACACACAAACTACACATGATAATTCATTGATGGCAAGCATTATTTACATGTGCCTCCCTCAAACCACACATCACAAGCCTCCAATTACAGCTTAATTCATCTCTTTGGTGTTTAAAAAGTAACATATCAATCGATTTTAAAACTGGACAATTAGCAAAGAAACTAACCCTGCTGTACACAAGCTAAAACGATCATGCAGTAACCTAAATCCTCACCAGAACTGGGTGGACATCTGATTATAATTCAAAGCAAAATATACTACAGAACTGATGTACTACATAAAGAAAAATATATATCAAAACAAGTAGACTCAAACAGAATGTCATTTCAAGTGAATGACAGGTCCTATATGAGCATCATTGTAAATATATTTAACTTGCATTAACGCTCACGTAGTATCTGTCATTCACCCTAAATGAGATGCTTTACTCCGGAGGCTTTAAAAGACCGCATTGTCTTTTATATACGTTAACAATTCAAATATCAAGCCCCTTTTGTTGAAATCCTTATCAGTGTTTAATTACCAACTGTTTTCATGTCATATCTTGATGTATTTGTTTCTTTTTCATTGAACATCTAGCCGGTTATGCTAGCTCTCACTAGCCGACCGAATAAACTGTCAAAACTCCGGCGATTTACATCACACTGGTACATGTAAACGACAAGCTTGGTTGAAATAATAGGTTATATACTCACTCTGCCAAATCTAGCGGTGGTTTCTGTGTGAAATGACACGGGCTGGGTTATTAAAGGTAAACGAGGTTTGTCTCTCTAGTGCTGCTCCTGTAGACACAATGATGGAGCTGGAATGCGCATGCGCTAAATACCTCTGCTCTATTACTGAATTAATGTAAAATCCGCTTACAGATTTGATACAAACGTTTCATTTTATGTCATTATGACTGCTAGCCATAACGGCTAGCTTGTACCCCTTTATTATGTATGTAATGTACAATATGCGAGTCATTTCTCCATCTATAAACACATTTACCTTTGTAATTACCGATATTTGCTCTTATATTTTGAATGTTTTTCCACACACTAGCCTACAGATATGTTGTTTACACCCGCATATTAGAAATCCTCTGGTGTCCTTCTGTCTCGCTGCCACATGGTCATTTTTCCTTGTGTAGCTAAAACAATGACCTTTATGGCAGGCTATTTTAACATTGATTCCTGAAAACTAACCTATTATTTGATTTTAATTGCTAGCAAGTAATCCAATAGCAAACAGCATCTTTTTTTTCAACTAGCTCAGAGACACTCGTTACTAGAAATTACTCAAATATGTATTTAAATTGTATCTGGTAAACTTTTATTTAATCTTCTTTCCTTATAATTTTAACTATGCAGAAATCAATCATATGATTAGCAAATGACAAAGCAATTGAAACTAGTGAGATTGAGACTATATATAAAATATAATCAGAATATCAACATGCCCAATAATTATGCATGCAGTGTGTGTATATATATATATATATCACGATAGACAAACCAGCAAGAAACGTTGTTTAAGTGGAAAAAAAATCTAAATTTGCCATTAACAGAATAGCTAGGATAATGACTAGTAGCAAAATAATACGAAAGTATTTCAGACTATTTAAGTAGATGCAAATCAGTTTAAACAAGTGAGAATATAATTAATGAAACTTAATTATATTGGTTCACTTAAGCCAATTAAAATATGTGCTAGCAAAACAGATATTAATACATTTTAAGGAACTTAATGTTAAAATGGCTTGCCATATTAAATTCAAGGCGATGAAAAACGACTCCGGGCTCCATCTAGTGGTTATCCTGATAAATGCATTTCTATTGATCTCCATTTCTTCCATAACGCCCCTCAACTTACATGCAAGTTGTCAGTGACAATTTATACAAATTGTTTACTCAAAATAGCTTTAAAAAGCAATAAAGACATTTATTTGATCCCCTTTTGTGGGTTAAGCACATGTTTTGCCAATATGTCTGAAGATAGCACTGGACAGAATACATAACACCAAAATAATGTGTCAGAAATACAATGCAATCCATCCTACCATTTAATTTTCAAATGAACACAATATACATTTTGTGTATTACAAAGTCAATCGGATCTTATCAACCTCTGGAAGACCACATTGCACCCCACGAAGGTAATTGGTGGATCTGCATAAAACACACATCAAAACAGATGCCTGATAATCAGGATAATGTTTGTGATCCTCTTCTCCAGCCACAGGGGAGGACTGATCTAATCACATACAAATGGCTCAAACAGTGAGTCCAGTGTCCCATCTAAAACAGGGCTTGAAGTCTATTTATTAGTCATTAAATTCTCCTTTTAAGTCGTATGCTCCCCTTCAGCCGCCTCCTCTTCTTCACCAGACTCTTCCTCACTATCTTTCACATCATCGCTGTTTTCTGGAACAGATTTGATGATTATTTCGTCATCAACATCATCGTCCTCAACTCTGATCGACTTCCTCCTCTCCAAAACTGATGGTGTGCACACTGGTGTGACATCCTAAATGCAAATAAATTGTCTTTTAAACACTAGTAGCATAAGATTACATATCCTAGTCATTTTCTATGGTAAATGTTGGCACATGGGTTTCATTGTCAGTCACAGTGACTGACAATAAGCTTAAAATGTACCAGTTTCTGTTGGCACAGTAATCTTACTTCAGTCAATGGTTACAACTGAGGTAATTTTCAGTGTGCCCAGCATATGCCCACAAAATCAGTGGAAGAAATGCATACATTTACTGAAATACTTAATCTTTAGGGGTGTAATGATACACGCATTCGTATTCATCCATTCAGTACGAGGCTTTTGGTTCGGTGCGCATTACAAACCGAACGATTCAATGGACTAATCCTATTACATTTTGAAAATAAAACAGCTTAAAGTGTGTGAAAATGTTCTCAGTGCCACTGCGTTCAACAAGGCAGCCTAAATGACGTAACGGGCAACGTGCTGTCTGTCCAGTGGCGTAGTGGAGCGAAAGACCTTGCTGGGTTGCGTCGAAAGACAATGATCTTGTATCGACAATAGCCAGAAATATTGTTCAAAAACAACAATTATTGGCAATATTAAGAGGATTTGCCATTTCCAATTAATGTAGGCCTGTTACATTCTTATTTTTATTAGGCCTATTATTATTATTAAGAAGTTACTTTTATTAGGCCTATTAAATTAAAATTACAATTAATTTGCCCCGCAATAATTACCAAAAAACTGACGTGCTGCGAGGATAACAAAAGATTAGGTAGGGCTGCACGATAAATTAACTACACAGAGCCATTGTTCACTGACGAGCTGCGCAAAACCACGTTCATATTCGCATGATTTTTTGCGCAGCTCGTCCGTGAACAACGACTCTGTGTAGTTAATGCTGCTCAATGTGAAAGCCCACAGGCGATGGAGATTTACTGCTGATTACAGAAACGGCTTTACTGACAAGATGCACATTAAATATCGCATGCGATTTATCGTGCAGCCCTAAAATTAGGCTATATATTTACTCAATAAAAAAAAAAATAAAAAAAAAGGTATTTTAAAACAGGTCTATTATACAATGATTTATAGGCCTACAATTAAAATATTAACACTGCAGTCATCAATCAAAATCAATGAAATAAAGATTTATTTCAAGCACCGACTTTCAAAAACAACCAGTTTAACACGAAATGTTTCTTTTTTTTTTCACTATGTAATATTAGAAATATTAAGGGAATAAATAAAAACAGGTAGCTATATACCGTTATTAGTATAAGTTGAAGTAGATTCGTCTCTCGTCGTCTTTGAGAGAATCAAAATCAATGAAATAAAGATTTATTTCAAGCACCGACTTTCAAAAACAACCAGTTTAACACGAAATGTTTCTTTTTTTTTTCACTATGTAATATTAGAAATATTAAGGGAATAAATAAAAACAGGTAGCTATATACCGTTATTAGTATAAGTTGAAGTAGATTCGTCTCTCGTCGTCTTTGAGAGAATATGTGGCGTCAGATGCCGAAAGCTCAGTTATTACTCCGTCATTTCGTTTTTACTTTCACTTTCTGCATAGTGAATTGACTGAGATTAAGACGCATAACTCCTGCACAAAGTTTGCACGTTGCTTGTGTGTGATATCCATTTGGCTTGCCTTCATGGTTTAAAACAGAAATATTTCCAACATTGCGACGTAACCAATTACCCCCGTACCGAACTGAACCGCGACACCACTGTGTCGTATCAAACCGAAGCGTGAATTTCGTGAACCGTTACACCCCTATTAATCTTACCTCACTGCATACTGAAACATCGGCTTCAGATTGGGCTTTCTTGGCAGGAATCTGAGCTGCCTGAAAAAAGAAGGGGAAAAAAACAACATGGTCAAACTAAAATACAACAAAAAGCATTTTAAAGGAATAGTTCACCCAAGAATAAAAATTAGCTGAATATTTACATAGGACTTTGTTTCTTCTTTGGAACAGATTCAGAGAAGTTTAGCATTACAGCGCTTGTTCACCCTGGTTTCACTGGAGGAAGTGTTAATATGGATTTATATTAATTATGGTTATTAGTTTGACCAGAAGTGATGGTCAAAATATGAGATAAAACGCCTTAATGAGGATTCACAAACATGCAGCTTTTCAATTCACTGAGATTAAGTGATGGACTGGAGCCATGTGAATTATTGTTTTTATCAACTGTTTGGACTCATTCCGACGGTATCCTTTCTCTGCAGAGGATCCATTGGTGAGCAAGTGATGTAAAGCTAAATTTCTTCAAATATGTTCCGATGAAGAAACAAACCCATCTACATCTTGGATAGCCTAAGGGCGAGTATTTTTTTTTCAAATTTTCATTTTTGGATTATCTATTCCTTTAAATGATCTGATTAAAAATAACAACATAGTACTTACAAATCCTGGGAAATCATAGTCAATGCCCTTTGCCGCTAGTCTCTTGCGTAGCTTAGACTCTTTGCTTAAAAGCTTTTCACCAAGTTTCTTCAGATCTTCTTCCGCATGCTGTTTGTTATGACGAGAAACTGCAGGCTGCGTTGGCTTCTTGAAGACCATCCTGGAACCTACAAATAGCTTTTCATGGACCTTCTCAGGTGGCATCACATGACCTATACAGGACAAAACACAGTAATGTTTAGACAACATATGTAAGAAAATATACATGCAAAATCATTTACACAACTCACACTTTATGAGCCGTTCTCCAATAAGATAGTTGTTCATGGTCTCAGCCACAATCTTAGCCACCTCATCACACTCAAACTCCACAAATCCATAGCCTTTGCTCCTTCCAGTCTGTGAAAGATGAGTTTAATAATACTTGCATTAAAATCTTTAAAGCAAGGTATTATCCACTAGTATGACTCTTGTGTGTTTACAGTGTTGGCACATTGGTTTTATTGCACAACAACAGAGTTGGCGATAAGCAAAACGTACCTTATTGCTGTCTGCACAATTATCTTATCCAAAGCAACAAATGCCAAAGATAATTTTCAGATTGTGCCATTATTATTTTATGTTAAACATAAATTATATGTACATACAAGCAAACATCCCAAATTCTCAAGTCTTTATTTGAAAATATTTGGAAGCCATCCCTATGGGATCAAACATGTTTTCTGGATCTTATGTGTTTCTTTATAGAACTTCTACTATAACTCAAATTAGTTTAAAAAAAATTATAGAAATTCCATCAGGATTCCTTTAGGATTTGTATTCAGCCACTTCATTAATACTTTCAATATATAATTTAAGAATCGGTTGTGTAATAAATACAGTGCACTAACCCAACTGATTGTATACTACAAGAACGTCATACCTTTTTACTCCTGGAAACTCTTATTCGTGTGACTTTGCCAAACTGTTTAAAATAAGATTTTAACTGGGGTTCAAACAATCCTCGAGGCAGATGGCCAACATAAAGCACTCCAGGAGAAAGCGACTGACCCTGAGGGAATATAATTAACATTATATTCAGCTCAAAATAATAAAATATGCAAGTCAACTAACGTTAAACAGAACAACGTCAAACAAAACTGAAGAACGTGCAAGCTTTGTAGAACAAATTAGTGTCGAATAAAGAGGTTTCTTCTATTCAAATAACATAATTATGTCTAACAAAGATAACTAAATAAATGTCAAATGTAACTTAAATACTTTTTCAACGTGAAGATAAATGATGGTTGGGCTGAACTCCAGCCACATGGTCAGCCCTCATACCGTTTTAGGACGATTCTTCACTTGCTGAACCTTCTTCTGAAACTCTGCTTCCTCCTTTAGATTCAGAGCCAGTAGGTTTTTCGCCGGCTTCTCTGATGATTTGCCCTCTGTCATGATTAAATATAAGATTGCTAAAATACATATATCTGTACGTTTCAGACCAAGTGTTGTGCTATCTCTCCTAAAACCACGTTGTGCTTCGTTCAGGAAGCTCTTCTTCTTCTTCTTCTTCTTTTGTGTTTAATGGCGGTTGGCAAACCAGCTTAAGGTGCATT
Organism: Sinocyclocheilus grahami; assembly: GCF_001515645.1. Classification (NCBI taxonomy): domain Eukaryota; kingdom Metazoa; phylum Chordata; class Actinopteri; order Cypriniformes; family Cyprinidae; genus Sinocyclocheilus; species Sinocyclocheilus grahami. The sequence goes on along the minus strand of NW_015505728.1, from coordinate 305,424 downwards.
TCCGCCACCTACTGGAATGGAGTGTGAGGCCTTCTTTTTCTTCTTCTTATATTTTTACGGCGGTTGGCATCCAGCGTAATTAGGTGCATTACCGCCACCTTCTGCTCCGGAGTGTGGAACACTAATTTACATTCTATTTATTAATCCCGTCCTTTTAAGAAAATTAAAGAAAGCTTTACTATTTATTTCACTTGCCCATTTTATTAAAGATTTAAAATGTACCACCTGAATTCCATTCTTCTTGATTTCAACTATCATATAACTTCCTCATATTTCTTACACTCAAGAATTGCCTGGGTTACTATTTCTTCTACTTTGCATTGTTCACATAGTCCATTTGGATGCTTCCCTAATATTTTGAGTGTACTATTAAGATTGGAATGTCCCAACAATGTTCTATTATAGACAACCTCTTCTTTCCTTGTTTTACCAATATGTCTTATTTTTTTACTTACTTTAACTAAATTGTAGAGAAATCTACCCTTTTCGTTGTTGTCCCACTTTATTTGCCATTCTGCAATAACCCTTTTCCAGATTAAAACCTTAATTTCAGATTTGCTTAGAGGAATTTATCATTCTATTTCCGCTCAGGAAGCAGCTAAGGTTCAAGAAGACAATTCACAATAAAAGTCACTACAAAATAAAAGTCCACGATATTTACCTTTTTTAATAAAATCATTTTTATTCATTGCTCTCATTGGGCCTCATTCATGAAACATTCGTAAATATAGGAGTAAATTCGGAGTAATTTACGCGTAAAACGGACCTTCCCGAAAACTCTCCTCCGGATTCACAAACACTTCGTACACATCAGATTTGATAGTTAAATGTGTGTATGTTAATGAAGTCCAATCATTTGTAAATAGGGCGCTCGTGCGCGCTCATTCACAATTAGCATAATCCCCGCCTGAGTGTCAGGAACGCAGTGGAATATTCTGGTCTACTTTCTCAGGTTTGGCTCCAGTATATTGCATAAATGCTAAAAACACTAATAGGCTATATGCCTAACAATCAATATTCAATAACGTGTGTCCACAAAAGCGTTTTTAGCCAGCTGAAAAACTGTCAGGCGCTCTTCTTAAAACGGCCAGCTGGTGGCGCTGGAGGACGCTTTGGTGGCACAGCGTTTTTCTAGCTGAGCCTGAGAGATGCTTCGGTTGCTATGATTTGAAATATCCACGGCAGTAACATATTACTAGTATCTCATTTTAAGAATATTACTGAATTTAACAATTCAGTAACCAGCAATATGAACTTCTCTATTGTTGTTTTACAAGTAGGATGATTGGTCGGTGTAGTATTTGTCCCGCCCCTCCTCCATTGATTGGACGGCTGGGTAAAAAGTGACACAAGCAGTTTATCAACTCCCAGCTACCAAAAAAAAAACCCGGAGCAAACAAACTTGTAAAATACTATATGATGGCGGTGCATCAAAATTCAGTTGCATTAGTTTGCCAAAAAGAACACAGAACGTTTTACGCAGTATTTACACGTGGTAGGGAGCAGGTGTACAGTTCTTTCGTACCAACTAACATTTTGAAAATACGAACACTTTCACGCATCTGAAAATTTACGTCAGGACGGCTTTATGAACGATTTACACAAAAATTCGTTCTGCTCGTGTTTCATGAATGAGGCCCATTGTTCTTATGATATATGTTGATAACATAGGTTGCTATTTTATTGTTATGTTTTAATTAATTCATATTTTTTCATCTACTTAAATTAAAATACTACTACTACTACTACTACTAAAACTTTGTTTGGTTAACGTTTGCCTGACTGGCAGTGGGTTTTTACTTTGCTTGTTCATCATTTTACTAATAAAAAAAAAAACACTATTAATACTAATTGTTGTCATTTAATTAAAAATACATTTAATAAAAACTAAATCAGGTGCAAAATGAATAACTTAAAAAAGATACATTTAAGGAAATATTAGCTTGTATCCATATGAACAGAAATACAGAGCAGGGTAGAGGATGAAGGGGGTGGGCCCCACACAGATGGGGGTTTGAATGAATGATAGGTTGAATCACTGATGTAAGGCTGTACACACACATAGATCAGCAAAAGTGAGAGTGCAGCAGATTATCACCTGACATGGCAGCTAAAATCATTTATTTTACTGTGAATGGAAGACCAGAACAAGCTGAGTTTCCCATTGACTGTCCTGCACAAGATGTTAAAGGTAAGGATTGTCTCAAATTATATATTTCTTCTAGTCTAACTAGAATAGTATACTTTTATATCAAATGTATAATATTCTTTGATTAAAAAGGTCAAGTTTTTGATGTGCACACAGAAATATAACACTGAAATGAGATGAATGTTTAACTGCTGAACCAATAATAATAATAAATTAAGTTTAAATTACATTTACGTAATGTAAATGATTCAATATATAAATGTTCAGGTAAAAAGGGGGTTGTCTTTAATTCGTGTATCAACATCAAATAGAATTTCTTCTATGAAAAGGTTTTTTTGTAATGACCAAATTGGTTCTCTGCCCTCATTAGCATTTATTCTGCAGAAAACAAGCTTGAGGACTGTTCTCATTTTCAAGGGCACTAACAACAGCCAGGTTTCTTTAATCAGGTCCTCTCAATTACAGCGAGCCCTTATGAAGAGCTATTCTGTTGACCTGGATAGCTAATACAACATAACAGATGATCTCATTTTTTAATCTTTATTTTTTTTATATAAGACTCCACTTCTCTAGAGAACTCTCAGGCCACTAATTAACTTTATATCTTCCATACTGACTCGATGTGCATGGGTGAATATGTAGTCACAGATTGTGAGTCAGAAACAAATAAACCGTCATACTTCAGTTAGACAGCTTGAGTCACAGGTGGTGCTGACAGTCAGTCAGTCTTCAAGTGCCAAGCAGTGGACTAAAGGAAACATATGGCGTTTTCAGCATTAATCACTCATATTAAAGTGCATTCATTTCCATGTACCTCAGTTATGAAGATGAGAAATGTGATGATGAAGTATATCTGCAACATTAACATTAATGATAAATGTTTGTGTGTGTGTTTGCATCACAGATCTTTTCCGAGCTGCAGCTGAGGCTGGACCTCATGACATCTTAAAACTCTATAATACTAAAGGCAATATCATTAATATTTCCCCACAACTGGCTCCAAATAGTCCACACTCCTGCTATAAACTGGAAGTGGTCGCTGCAGACTGTAACAGTGAGCTGATAGGTATTCTCCACCTTAGCACTACTGTATTGATAAAGTTATGAATAAACATAAATGTGATAAATGTCACACGTGACCATTTGGATCATGTTGAACTCTATCTTTTAGGTTCAGATCTGGCTGTTGCTCTGGGATTTGACCTCTCTTCTATGGAGAAAAGGTAACGTTGGGACATTTAAAATGCACACTTTCTGTATGGCAAATTAAATCAGAATTTTCATTTTGGTGATATTTAATAGCCATCAAAGTAGTATGCATGCTTAAAAACGTCCTACTACCTTAAAGAAATAAGAAATCACACTTGTCTGTGACTAGCACAAGAAGAGTCATGATTCATGGCCAACAGCAATCTAGCACAAAATTGCATTTTATATGTGCCACAAACTCTGGCTCTTATTTAACCCCATAAATGAGTCGAATAAAATGTCTTTTAAACAGGTTACAGAGCCTGGAGAAAAGAATCTTAACTGAAGCAGCAGAGACTCCTGCCATTGTGTATGAGATGAAGAGACAGGTGGAGTCATTCAGAGAGAAACTGGAGGTATGAACACTGAACTACTGCATTTGAGATTTTTCATCTGCACCGGGAATTTAATGGATTCCATATATAGTTAAATATTTTCATTATTTTTTATATTTTAAGGGAAACAAGAATGCATTCAGTTGATCAAAGGTGACAGCAAAGACATTTGACGTTACAAAAATTATATATATAATGATGACGATGATGACATTGTAAGGTCCGCGCACCTGGTCCAAGGAAGGTATCCAGTGGCGGATGAAGGTCTCTTGCGTGTTCGGTCTTTTCAGCGTGCAGAGTTATTCAATTTAGGTTTAACTCAATCTGACTCCATTTTAATATCTGAATTCTAATTTAGGTTGAAAGGCACATTGGTTGTTTGTCGGTCTCTGATTATTCTTACATTCGATTATTCTAATTAACTCTTTACTTTGTATTTTTTTCTCGTTCATTAGGAATCTATGTCGCTTAGGATGCCTCACGGCGCCCGCTATGCGTGGGCTCCACGATCACCATATATTTATGGAAATATATATTTCCATAAAATGCCGTTCATTGAACTTTCTATTCATCAAAGAATTCTGAAAAATATATATATAAAACGTTTTTGTTTCTACAGAAATATTTTACACAGCAAAAATTGTTTTCAGCATTGATAATAATAAGAACCATTATTAATAATTGAGCACCAGTGATTGCTTATAATAACTGAGCACCAAATCGGCATTTTAAAATGATTTCTGGAGGATCATATGACACTGAAGACTGGAATAATGATGCAAAAATTTTAGCTTTGCCATCACAGGAATAAATTACATTTTAAAATATACTAAAATAGAAAGTAGTCCTTTTACATCTGAACAATATTTTGCAATTTTTTCTGTTTTCACTGCATTTTTGTTAAAATAAATGCAGCCTTGGTGAGCATATAACTTCTTCAAAAAAGATTTAAAAATCGGATTTATTCCAAACGTTTTGTTGGCAGTGTTTATATTTAATATTTATTTTGTGTGTTTTGTATTTCTTTCTTTTCTTATTGTTTTTTTAAAATTTTATTTTGAAATTAAGGACTTTACTATCTCTATCAGTAAACATAAGGAACATTTACCAAGTGCATGCATATTTCTATCCCTATAACATGATGTCTTTCTCTTTAGAGTGTTGAGCACCTGAGCTGGTTGGGACTGTTTAAAGACATATCAGAAGGCACCCACAAGCCCTCCCCTTTCTACCATAAAAGAACCCTGCGCAAGACCCGAGAAGAGTGTGAGCACGTCAGGCAAAAGTTCCTCCAAATGAGGTGACATTCCCAAAATTCATTATTTAAAATCTAATGTGAAAAAAACGATTTTTTCATGATTCTCCTGTATCTGTATCCTGTTATTATTGTAAAAGTTCAATAAACAGATTTAATAATAAAAAAATATATTTAAAATTGCTTCTGATTTATTTTATCTAGTTCTCTGGAGGTTTCTGAAGAGGTGAGACAGTATCTTAAAACACCAACCTTTGATAACTGGTACGTTTTTCACAAAACAAAGCATGCTAACAGAAATGCACTTTCTTTTCCTTATGTTCACTACACAGAATAGTTTTGACAATTTCATATAAATATTTAAACCGGATATGACTTGTTTTTTTCTAAATAAATGGAAAAACAGGAGTCTTCACAGTAGCTGCAGCCACATCAAAGTCCTGCACCTGTCATACATGAATAGGAAATTGTTAGTGAAGCAAAGCACAGCACTTCTAAATTAAGCATAAAGAACATGGCAGAGATCAGGCCTTTCATCTTCCCGAAGGGCCTCATATTAATTTCAATGGTGCTGCTTGAGGTTTACAAATCAAAAGCACTTCTTGTGAGCAAAGGGCTGGAGCTCCATGTTCATTAATGCAATAGACTTCCGAGTGGACTTGTTGAAACCAGGCTTCAGCTTCAGATTAATACAACAAGATATGATTCCTTTTAAGGAAAATAAAGATTTTGTGCTGTTGTAGGCAATGGGAGGACGCTGAGATCATGGTGCTGCTCCAGGTGATGTACACAGACCTGGACTTCATCTCCACCTTTAACATTGAGCTGGATGTGCTGCAGCAGTTCCTTTATGAAGTGTACCGACGCTACAATAACATCCCCTTCCACAACTTCAAGCACTGCTTCTGCGTCACTCAGATGGTAAGAGCGTGTGCAATCAGCCTCAGGATTTCTTCCAATCACTCCAATTATCCACTTCTCTATCTGCTTGATTAATAGATGTCATTCCCCAGACAGCCATCATTTCACTCACAGCGCTGCTGCCAAAACGTTAATTGTAATTTTACTGGAATCAGTTGTCTGTTTCCCTTAATTGTCCCATTAAGTGTCTATCCACAGGGTCATCGTTGTAGCTTACCAAAGCCATAAAAAGAGAAAATTATTGTGTATGTGTTCATGTTTTTGAAGGTCAGTGAATGTTGAAGGTCAGTCTTCTGTCCATCCATCCAAACTTGTGGGCCAGTTAAAGGCACAATATGTAATTTTCGCCGCTAGAGGGCGCTTATTCAAAATAAACGAAGAGACAAAGGCATAGTTAGATGACGCCGTGACTGAGTGTGGAATCATGGGAGTTGTCGTCTTCATCCCCACAGCCGATGCAATCCGACGGGACTCGGGCAGAAATCATGTTCATGGATGAGCTAATGATTTATTAACGTAGTAGAATGAAGCAGGGTGAGGCTGAAAGCCGTCGAAGCGAAACAAGGCTGCTGAACGAGCGTGACACACGGCTCGAAAGCAGCTGAGCTTTTATTATGCCACAGTCGACCGCTTCCACTTCTTCCGATTGTGAGTATGTGGGGTAAAGCAGCACTGTTTTATCATACTAGATACGTTTGAAAGTTCTGTTTTAATGGTACTCTGTGCGGTCGTCACCGGTCTATTAAAACGCACAACATATTAAAGCGTCTTTGGTGTTTCCATGTTTTCTACAAAACAAAACCGGAAATCGAGGGGTTATGACATCATTGGCAGGCGACACAATAGACACGGTCCGTGTCACTAGTTAAAGTTGCTTATTTCTCTGGATTTAAACATTCTTCGAAACATTTGGGATAATGTAAGTTCACAAGTCGGCAAAATATAACACTGTTCTAGTGGTTTTTGGATATTTTAATAAAAAAATCTTCCATTTTGTGCCTTTAAGACTTAATTAATTAGGAAAATCTTTCAATTTTCTCTAAGTAAAAGAAAGTTGTTCATCTTTAAATAAATAAATGTGTATATATATATATATATATATATATACACAAATTTTAGGGTTTCATCGACTGGCCCAACAGGACAAGTCCTGGCTATTAATATCTGGGTCCATCTGTTTGTCAGATGTATGGACTAATATGGCTAACAGATCTCAGAAGCAAGATTGACAGTATTGACCTCCTTATCATGCTAACCTCAGCCGTCTGTCACGATCTAGATCACACCGGCTACAACAATGCATACCAGGTGAGAAAGCTACTGTCTCAAGATCTGCTGCTTTTCAGTACACTGCATAAACCGATGGAAGTATCTCCTGTTTCAGATTAATGCACGCACTGAGCTCGCCTTGAGGTACAATGACATCTCCCCACTGGAAAATCACCACTGCGCTGTAGCTTTTGAAATCCTGGAAAAGGTAAAAACGCTGGTTATAGATAAAAATCACAATAGTAAACTTTAGATTTTGAATGTTTAAGCTTCGACTTTGAAAATCTCCTTGATGTACATTGATATAAATTGTTGACTTTTTCATTTTTTTAATGTAAAAATGCATTATATATGTAACTGACAATAATTTGCATGCTGTTTGTGATTGGTCTTTTTGACTTAGTTATACTAGCATATTACTCATAGTACTTTGCTATGCAGTGTGTATGTATTGTATTGTATGTATGAAAAACCAACATTAATTATTTTTCAGAGTGAAAGCAACATTTTCCGAAACTTGCCGACAGAGCAATACAAAAGAATAAGAGAGGGCATAATTAAGTATATTATTTACTCTTCTATAATCTCCACCATCATATCTATATCAAACCAAAATCTAGGTAAAAACTGAGCAACTTCTCATCACTGCAGGTTTATTCTTGCTACTGATATGACCAGACATACTGAGATCCTCAACAAGTTCAAAGCCATTCTCCCTGTGTTCGACTTCAGCAGCAAAGATCACAGAGATATGGTAAGAACAATGATATTCGTAAAGGTCTTTCAGTGATCAAACCCAGCAAACCTATATTAGCTACATTAAATGTTCAGCTTTTAGGGCTGTTCTTGGTGACAATCCCCTTGAAGGCACTTCCTGTCTTCTGTAACAGTTGATGATGATCATGATTAAAGTAAGTGACATCTCCAATGAGGCGAGACCCATGGATGTGGCAGAACCGTGGCTGGACTGTCTGCTGCAGGAGTTCTTTAATCAGGTAAATATTGCTAACCTTTTATAATAAACAAGTATCTTCCAGTGTCATGTTGGGAGCAGTGCAGAACAATTTTCATTTTAAACAACAGTATTTTGTGCTTTTATGTTATCTAATGTAAAACGAAGCGTTTTGACATCTTAATCTAGAGTGACATGGAGAAGTTGGAGGGTCTTCCTGTCACTCCATTCATGGATCGAGACAAAGTGACCAAACCGTCTTCTCAGACTGGATTTATCCGCTATGTTCTCTTTCCTCTCTTCATTGAACTGGCAAATCTTTTCCCTTGTCTGGAGGTGAGAAAGTTCCTGGAAAATCTTACACTTTAATAAGACACCATACACTTTAAAGGGTTAGTTCACCCAAAAATGAAAATTCTGTCATTAATTACTCACCCTCGTGTTGTTCGAAACCCATAAGACCTTCGTTCATCTTTGGAACACAATTTAAGATATTTTTGATGAAATCTGAGGGCTCTCTGACCCTCCCATAGACAGCAAGGTAACTACCACGTTCAAGGTCCAGAAAAGTACCAAGATGATCGACAAAGTAGTCCATGTGACTACTGTAAAGTTACAAAGCTACGAGAATAAGTTTTTGCTCAAAGAAAACAAAAATAACGACTTTATTCCACTTGTGGATGCGCGTTCACGACAGTATCACGACGCGAGCGTGTGGCGGTGCCGGCGCTGACCCAGATCAGGGTCAGCGCCGCCACACGCTCGCGGCATGATACTGTCATACTGTAGTTTTTGATTTCATCAAAAATATCTTAAATTCTGTTCCGAAGATGAACGGAAGGTCTTACGGGTTTGGAACAACACGAGGGTGAGTAATTAATTACAGAATTTTCATTTTTGGGTGAACTAACCCTTTAATAAGTTAGGAGAACTAAAACAATTTGAGATTATCAGTTACATCAAAAATGTAAAGGCAAGGCAGCGCAGGCAAAACCAAGTTTTATCATGCACTGATTAGTTTTGAAATTTTGGGCTATTTTGGTTCTGTAACATGTCTTTCAGATTAGTGGGAATTGTTTATTTAATTGCACTTTATATATTTGCATCACAAAACATATCTTTCAAGGTTGTTTTCTCAAAATTAGCCAGTAATTCCCACTGCAGTAGTACATACATACACCAAACTTGCCAGATTTATTATATATTTTGAAGGTTTTTACAGAGGGGTTTGTTAATATAATATTGACATGATTTCTGATTTATATAGCATTTTCTTAAAAGCTAAAAAAAAAATGTTCTTGCCCTGATTGTTGACACAATTTTCTGATTTATAGAGTGAGATTACAAATTTAAATCTTTAATATGTCAACAAAATGAAATAAGAATTTTGAACCTCGCTTTATCTAATGTTCAGATTTATATTTTGGAAATGTACACAAATTAGTGCATTTTAATTAGATAATACCTCATTTGCATATTTAGGCATAACATTACAGAACATTTGTAATACAAAATGTAATGTCTTAATGTACTGTAATTAGTTAACTGGGGAAGTGTGGTGATATCTATTAGTCAAAAAGTTTACCCTGTCTGCGGTGTCCTGTCTACAATACACTTCAAGATATTAATTAAGATTTAGTTTTTCTTCTACACAAGCATGTTAATTGCACCTAACTTGAAATATTGAGTTATCTCATGCAATTTGATTTGTTGACATCTGTCATGCTGTCTAGTAGAAACACTTGAAATAATAAAGAGATAATATATCATCCCATTGATTTTTCTATTTTCAGAGGTCAAGCACAACTTACTCAGAGTCGAGATTAGTGACATTTAAAGACAAACATTTCTAACTCTTACTTCTAACCTTACAGCAGCACATCATTGACCCAGTGCGGAAAGCCCTGGATTATTACACAGAGATGGAGAAACAGAACCGGGCCCAGAGTGACAAGGTGGTCAAGCCCAGCACCTCAAAAGAGCCAGAAGCTCATCCAGAACCTGGTGGGACGACAAAACCAGTCAATCTGTAATCTAACCACACTGTTAAATGTTCATTCTATAATCATAATCAATTTGAGTTTCAGAATTGTGCTTTAAGGATTAAAGTAAATTTATTTATGCTACTTTTACCAGCTAAATGTACTGTGTGTAATGTGTGTATATATATTCAAAAGAGGGTTGAATAGTTTGACTAAATATATACAAAGTGGTAATGCTTATATTTAGCCCTTTTCTAATTTGAATATAACAATTTTCATTACAGATTTAGCATAACAAGCTGAATTTAAAATGTTCAATTGAAAAGTTTAACATGAGTATCAAAATATGTTTTATGTCACACATTTGCTTTAATGACAGCATCTGGAATAAAACTACTTAATGAAAGTACTAAAATCACAGTGTCTGCTGAGATGTTTTTTTTACAGTGTACTAAAAACAGAAAAGTCTTGCGTTTTTGAAAACGTTTTGTTTACAGACGACAACGTTGTCGAAACGATCCCTGTTCACATGGATTTGCTAAAACAACTAAAAATGCTGTATTATGCATGCCAGGCCAGTAGTTGGCAATGTCACTTTGTAAATAAACACTATGCAAACATGTAATACACTTGCGCATCACAGTTTTAACAAATTCATGTTTTTATAGTTTACACAGAGGCGATAATAGTATAGTTCCCTCTCATAGGTCACTTCAATGCTGTGATGACGTCATCGCTTTGGGAACACCCACGGTGTGACGAATGTCTGAAGCCCTTATACCATCACTCCAATTTATTGGCCAAATAGTGCCTAGCACCGCCCCTCATGCATACGTAACGTATGCTATATCAGCGTGCCGCGCGCTATTTCACCAGATTTCAATTCCTTCAGGAAGCGAATCATCTGTCGCCCGTTGGAAAGCGTTTTCGTCGTGTTCTCAGATATTTCTTCAAAAGAAAAAGAGCAGTTTACTCCTCTCAGTGGACACGATGAGCCATAGGAAGTGCATCGAGCCGTGTGACAGGTTCATCACAGCAGCTATGCTTGGGCCATAATCACGCTCAAGCTGCGCTTAGCGGCCTATCCACTTGTGATAGCCTTCGGCTAAAAGTTTTGCGCTCGAGGTTCGTGGCCTTTTCGAAAGGCCTTGCGTCTAACTCCCACCAATCTGTTTCTGCGGTTGCCGAGGCGCCGCATGAGACGATCGCTTGGGTTGACGCATGCGAGTCAGAGCCCATGGAGAACGAGATGACGGAGTATTTTCCTTTCCTCTCACTCTCGCCCGGCCATGTTCAAGAGCTCCAAAAGCATTATGTCGAGCCGGTTGTCTTCATCAATGACGATTTGCGGCCTACCCTGGAGGCCCGTAATGCGGTTTCCTTCGGTTGTGAGCAGTATGATGATGATGTGTTGTCCACCGCAGCCTCTGATTCAGAGGATTTAATGGCAGAATCCTGCAGTTCTCTCCCTCCGAGCGAACAGGAGAAACGCAATTCCCCGTCTTACAATGAGCTGTTAGACGTTGTGACGTGCGCGGTGGGCAAGTTTGGATTAGACTGGGACTGTGAGCCGATGCAAGACCAGGCCCAATCTAAATTGGATGACCGGTTTTTGACTAGTCGTACTCCATCCCAGCCCCGTAGGCCTCTTCCCTTCTTTCAGGACCTCCACCAAGAGGTTTCGAGGTCTTGGAAGCAGCCTTTTTCGGCGTGTATTACAAACGCCGCTGCTGCTGATTTTGCCACCGTGTCTACAATGGCAGATCACGGTTACGGGGCAATGCCGGCCGTCGAAGAGACTCTCGCCACACACCTCGCGCCTAATTCAGCTCCATCTTGGAAGTCGCGCCCTACGTTGCCGTCCAAGCCATGTAGGATCACTTCCAGTTTAATCGGGAAATCTTACATGGCCGCTGGGCAGGCTGCGGCCACGCTACATTCCATGGGTGTGCTTCAAGCCTATCAGGCAGAGCTTTTCAAGGAGCTGGAGCTCAGGAGAACTGCAGATTTGGCGCTTAGAGCTACCAAACATACAGCTCGAGCAGTGGGTAGGTCCATGGCAGGTATACAGGCACCTGTAGTTTGATCACCGCCGAACATAGAGCGTCTAAAACCTCTAGCAGATTTTTGGACCGCGTGGAAATGCTTGCCCGACGTCTCGGAATAGGTACTACACACCATTCGACATGGTTACACCATACAATTTTGGAAAGGGCCACCCCCTTTCAGCGGGATTCTTCCCACGACAGTACGTCCTGGGCAGGCCACGGTGTTACGCCAGGAAATTGTGTCACTCCTAGAGAAAGGGTCTATATAAGAATTATCCCCCACTCAGATGGAGTCGGGTTTTTACAGCCGGTATTTTGCTGTGCCCAAAAAAGATGGTGGTTTACGTCCGACTTGCGTTGTCTGAATCTTGCGCTCAGAGTGAGCAAGTTCAAGATGCCAACAGTAAAGTCCATTTTGTCTCAGATCCAACACCGAGATTGGTTTGTGACCATCGATCTAAAGGATGCATACTTCACATCCAGATCGTCAAGAGACACAGGAAGTTCCTCACGTTTGCTTTCGAGGGCAAAGCTTACCAGTATTGTGTTCTTCCGTTTGGACTGGCTCTGGCCCCTCGAACATTTACAAAGTGTATGGACGCAGCTCTGGCCCCATTACGGCTCCAGGGCATCCGAATTTTGAACAACTTGGACGATTGGCTAATATTAGCTCAATCCCAGGATCAGGCACGGATACATCGAGATTTAGTGCTCGATCATCTACGGAGCCTAGGACTACGGGTAAACCCACAAAAGAGTGTGCTGCTTCCACGCCAGCGAACAACGTTCTTGGGGGTAGACATGGATTCTCGCACGATGCAGGCACGTCTGTCTCCCGCACGTGTGCAGTCATTGCAAACCTGTCTAAGTCAGTTCAAGACAGGGTGCTTAGTTTATGTAGGCTTGTTTCTCAGACTGTTGGGTCTGATGGTGGCAGCATCCCCTGTAGTTCAGCTGGGCCTGCTCCACATGCGGCCGTTTCAGTGGTGGACCAAGAGCCAGAACATTTCACCTTATTGTCATCCGCTTCGCAGAATTATGGTGACACGCAGAGGTTTTCGTGCTCTAAAGCCGTGGAAAAGACCCCAGTTCCTTTAGAAAGGAGTCCAACTAGGGGCGTGTCTTCGTCGCAAAACTATCACGACGGACGCGTCCCTGACGGGCTGGGGAGCGGTCCATCAAGGACGTCCAGTCCGGGGAGTTTGGTCAGAGGAACATCGGAACTGGCACATAAATCGTTTGCAACTACTGGCAGTCTTCCTGGCTCTCAGAAAGTTTTTACCGCAATTGACGGTCTGTCATGTGTTAGTCAGGACGGACAACATGACTGTTTCTTACCTGAATCGTCAAGGAGGATTACATTCTCGCCCCCTGTACAGGCTGGCGAGGAGTGTTGTTCTTTGGGCTCAAACCAAATTCTTGTCAATCAGAGCAGTCCATGTCCCGGGTCACCTGAACTCAGGAGCAGACTTGCTCTCGAGACAGAAGCTGGAGGACGGGGAATGGAGAATTCACCCTCAAGTGGTGGATCTCGTATGGCATTCGAACGAGCGGAAGTGGATCTGTTTGCTTCGAGTACGACTACTGCCCGCTCTGGTTTTCCTTGTCTACCCCATCTCCTCTAGGTCTGGATGCTCTGGCCCACGAATGGCCCGGAACCAGTCTGTATGCTTTTCCCCCGATCCGGCTGCTCCCAGTAGTTCTGCTCAGAGTGCGATCGGACCGAGTGGAGCACCTGCTGTTAGTGGCCCCGTGGTGGTCCACCCAGTCATGGTTTTCGGACCTGGTCAGTCTGTTGGTCAGCCCTCCTTGGGAGATTCCCCTCAGACACGATCTGTTGACACAAGCTCGGGGCACGATTTGGCACCCTCGCCCGGATTTATGGAGGCTATGCGTGTGGCCCCTGAGCGGAATGCGTTAATGTGTTCTGGTCTCTCGGCTGAGACTACCGACACTATTATTAATTCTAGCGCTCCCTCCACAAGACACTTATATGCTTTCAAGTGGAGACTTTTTGCCTCGTGGTGTAGACAATGTGTTCTGGATCCAGTTCATTGCCCCCTCGTTTCAGTGCTGGAGTTTCTTCAAAGTTGTTTTTCTGAAGGAGTGACCCCCGCAACTCTCAAAGTGTATGTAGCGGCCATATCTGCGGGACATACACTCATAGGAGGTGTTTCAGTGGGTCGTCATCCTTTGGTTTCACATTTTATGCAAGGTTCGAGACGGCTTAGGTCTTTCCGCCCGACCCGAGTTCCTTCTTGGGATCTATCGATCGTTCTGGAAGGTCTGTCGGGCCATCCTTTTGAGCCGTTGGAGTCTGTTTCCGAGAAATTGCTGACTCTCAAGATGATTCTCTTGGTGGCTTTATCCTCCCTCAAGAAAGTAAGGGATTTGCAGGCTCTATCCATCAGCCCTTCATGTATGGACTTTGCCCCAGGGTTGGTAAAAGTTTTATTGCGACCTAGGCCTGATTATGTTCCTAAGGTCGCTTCAAATCCATTTCGCTTTCAGCAAGTGGTCTTACAGACTTTTTCCCACGCTGACACGGGGTCAGGTAGCATGGGTCTCTGCCCAGTCAGGGCATTAAGAATCTATGTATATCACACAGCTCAGTGGCGTGGATCGGACCAGCTGTTTGTGTGTTTTGGTGGCAAGAGCAGAGGCTCCGCTGTCTCTAAGCAGCGAATGTCGCATTGGATAGTAGAGGCTATCTCTTTGGCCTACGAGGCACGTGGTTTGACTTCGCCTCTAGGATTACATGCTCACTCTACGAGAGCAGTGGCTTCTTCTCAGGCCTTTCTGAAAGGGTCGTCGATGGAAGATGTTTGTGCTGCGGCAGGATGATCCTCTCCTAGCACCTTCATCAAGTTCTACAGTCTAGACGTGAGGATGGCTCCTGGCTCCCGGGTCTTATCCGTTTGAGCAGACGCTTTCTTTGGTCTCCAGCTATCTAAGGTACGTCAGGGGTTATGGTATAGCGTTCCCAAAGCGATGACGTCATTGCAGCATTAAAGTGACCTATGAGAGGGAACATCCCGGTTACGTATGTAACCCTAGTTCCCTGAATAGGGAACGAGATGCTGCGATGAGGGTCGTCCGTACCTTGATAGTGCTTCCTTCGTCATATATGGAAATCTGATGAAATAGCGCGCGGCACGCAGATATAGCATACGTTACGTATGCGTGAGGGGCGGTGCTAGGCGCTATTTGGCCAATAAATTGGCGTGAGGATATAAGGGCTTCAGACATTCGTCACACCGTGGGTGTTCCCAAAGTGAAGACGTCATCGCAGCATCTCGTTCCCTATTCAGGGAACTAGGGTTACATGCGTAACCGAGATGTTTTTTTTTTTTTAAACTTGCACTTTGATTTCAAAAGTTAGAATTTTCAGGCCCCCCCAAAAAAGTTTTCGTGTAAATGAAGGGTCATGTAAACACTCCCTCAGTGACAGAATGGATTTCCACTCAGCTGCCATATATTTCAATGACACAGGCTACTGTGCCGTTTCAATCAGAGTGTCATATGAGCTCAACAAAACCCCTGAGAATCTCACAAAAACATGCTCAGGTCACATTTCACCAAAAATAAAAAAGCAAGTAAGTAAATAAATAAATAAAATACATATATGGCATAAAGAATAGACAATAATTTTTATTATAATAATATTATTTTAATGATAATTAAGCACAAATTTCCCTTTAAATTCGTATTAGTTTCCATAATATTTTAAACCCATTATTCTTAATAACACTATTTAATGTAATTATTGAAATTTAACAAATACTATCATGATGCATAATTCCTTACAATGTAAACAAACAAAAAAAATCTTAGTTTTTTATTGCAGCAATTAAAATAGAGGAGGGGATGCTTAATTGTTTTAAATGAAAATAATGTCACAATTTGAGTCTTAATGGTCCTAAAACAGGCTTTATTGTATTTATATTGTGTATATTTATTTTTTATATTTATATGATTTTTTTCTTCTGATTTTTGGGTGAAATATAATCTGTAAATCTTTTAAGGTTTCATGAGATTCGTTTATTTACTATTACTACCAAGCAATGGAGTAATTTAAAATGATCAAATCTACCTGATACTGGTGCTCCGGCGTAATTTTTTGCAACAGCATCCCACTTGTAGGCCTGGGCAAAGCGCTGAGTGAACTATAGGCATTATGGTGTTGCTATCTTTTGTATTTTGCTCAGAAAAAAAGTGTCTATTGACACTATTTGCAGAGATCATTATGAAAATAGACCGTGGGAAAAGAAACCCCTTTTGGCACCTAAGAAGCATTCCTGCTTCGTACCTGAGGCTGTTTGGGCAAAATAATAGACCATCTAACATAAATACTAAGACAGGATGAAACAGAACGGTGAACGCATGACACTTCCATTGGCTACTGAAATCATGCAAAAAGGCTCTGTGCTGATTGAGTCTTGGCACTGTTGAGCATTTCTGCATGCCGGCACTAGTTCAGGGTGAAAATTAGCATGCCAACCCAAAACGTCCTGCAAATATAGACAGTGCAGGACTTTGGTTAGCAATTAAACGCAGGGCTTAGGCCTCTACTAGGAGAAACTGGATGGACCAGATGGTACTATAGTTGTCACTCCTCCAAAAGAGCTACTTATCTCAACCATTGCAGATAAAATCAGCACCTCCAACTGCCTTACAAGAGATGCGCAAGGGCTGCAAACAACTGCCTTACATAGATGGACCGGGTGCTTGGATTTTGCTTTCAGTTAAGATGGCCCATATATGGGGACCTGTGTCAGAGTGAACGCAATGCACTGTATTTTCAGAAAGGGTTTACACAATTACATGAGATTTATCTCATAACTCTGGCTGTAGTGGACTGGATGTTCAGAGTCGGTGCCGTGAGTCGTTACTGTAGCCCCCAGGGGAGCCCCGGTTGCGGTGAGGTTTGTACGCATCTTGATAGGGATCATGGTAGTCCTCCTCTACCAGAGGGTAGTGGTCTCGACTTTGCTGGGAGCTGGAGGACAGGCGGTTATGACTCTTCTTTTGCCGCTCGTTGTTGTGGTAGTTCTCATCGGACGTCATCAAGCTGCGCCGTTCCATTGGAGAGTTGTCACTGATGTGATTGCTGTTTTTATTTCTTTGGCTCTGTTGAAAGTTTACCGATATTAGCAGCGGAACCAATATATTACAATTCAAAATAACCCTTTCAGAGTACAGTATTAAGCAGTTACTTTCAAATATGTTACTACAAACAGCAAGCTAACAATTTCTGTAGAAAAAATTACATGAACTTAATTCCTGCACACATAAACATAATATTTCAATTTACTTTATTTTTTACCATTCTGAGCATTTTTGGTTTCTGAAATTTCATGCAAATCTCCAGTTCATTCCTATGATACATTCTTTAAAGCTCGTGATGGCAAAATTAAGCAAGGGGGCGGAGCTTATCAAGGACTTTCAACACATTCTAATCAGCCTATTTTGGAATATTTAAAAGTTATTTAAAACAAAGTCCCAAGTCTCCACTCACCTGTAGTCCAGAGATGGCTGTGGGGTATGGTGAGAGTGCAGTGGAGCCCAGGTTGCGACCCAGCAGAGGGTTCAGAGGAGTGCTGAGGGAAGTGTGAGTTGCACGCCAGTAGGCCTCCAGATACTCGGTCAGATGTTCACATGCATCCTCGAGCTGGTTCTCATCCAAAATTATGTCAAACATTTCCTGGAACAGGGCAGGAACAGCAATGTAGTCAGTGTTTTATATGTCACATCCTTTATTTTTAATGCATTGCATTCAACCACCTCCCTCTATTTTGGCACATAACGCCAACTTTTCACAACCCAATCCAACCTCAATGAAAAAAAATCAAATTTTGTCTTACTGAATATCCTGTGTTACTGTGAGTAACACAGGATATTCAGTCTTTATGTTTGTTTTTTGAATGAATGCATTTATTCAGCAAGGACGCATTAAATTGACCATAAGCGACAATAAAGACCTTTATGTTACAAAAGATTTCAATTTCAAACAATTGCTGTTAATTTGAACTTTCTACTTCGAAAACTTCTTACTGACCTCAAACTTTTGAGCACTAATGTATGTCAGTAAAATGGGTTGCACACACTGTAAAAGAGAAGAATCAGATTGTGTTGTGTGTTATGTTATGTTATTCTGGATACTCACTGGAGGACACTGAGCTAGTTTGTCTGCTGCCACCAGTTGTACATTTAAATGCTTGCTTTGAGACTTCCCTCGTGATTTGATCAGCCGTTGCAATACCTGTAAGCACACAAATGCAATAACTATGTAATCATAACATCATTCAACTAACATATATTGTTAATACTTGTTCAATTCAATTCAATTCAATTCAATTCTTTTAATAAAGAAATGAAACCATTTTACCTTGGGAGAAGACACTTTGACATGGACAATAATGGGAGCTAAAGAAGTCTTGATGAGCTGGGCTGGATGGTTGATCGTGTCGGCATCCAGCACAACCAGCTGAAGGGATCTGGCCAATTCAAAAATTCGCTCGATCTCACTCTGAACCTCCGCTGCCAGAAAGAGAAAACATTCAGCATGATGTCAACATGCTGACTTAGAAGCAGGAAACATGTTTAACATTAATTAATTAACTTGCATTCAGTTAGAAATGCTCAGTGGCAAATAAACATGAGCTGACATACCCAGGTTGGATCTGGTGTTGGATCTCTCAATAATGGCTCTCTTACTAGGGTTATTCAGCACAGATCTCTTGGCCAAAGAGATGTCTGCGGTTACTCTTGTGATTGATATCCTGAAATTAGGAAATAAATGTACTGAAATCATGAACACATGGACAGGAAAGGTATTCAAAATCCAAAACGCATTAAAAGCTGTCCCTTACCTGCCTTCAAACCTGTGTTTCAGGAAGTCGAAGAGCGCTTTCTGCATCATATCTGTCACCTGTGTTCAAACCCATGAGGACAGGAGAGTAAAAAGGAAGATTTTATTTGAAAGATTCATTGGAAAAACTGAGGAAAATATCTCATTTACTTCAACAGTGTCTTGCCAGGAAATGACCGGAATGAGTTTGCATTATTTGCATTACATCACTTGCTCATCAATGGATCAATGGCAGTGAATGGGTGCCGTCAGAATGAGAGTCCAAACAGCTGATAAAAACATCACAATAATCCACAAGTAATCCACACGATTCCAGTCCATCAATTAACGTCTTGTGAACCGAAAACCTACATCCATCATTAAGATGCACAAAATATGAGTCCATAATGCTTCCTCCTGTTGTCCTCTCACATCAAAATCTACAGATATATTTGTTTAGAACTGTTTTGGACTGTTTTCGCTTGCAAATGGAGCTTGATCTGTGCATATCTCTCTCCTGATTCAGACATGGCTACTTTTCACAGGAGAAAGCTATAGTTAGTAAGCAATGGATAGAGGACTCATATTTTAGCCATATAAGCAATGCTTTAAAATGAAAAACGTCTATTACAAACATTCAGATTGTCACTTTATGAGACATTAATGGATGGGCTGGAGTTGTGTGAATTATTATTGTGATGCTTTTAGCAGCTGTTAATACTCTCATTCTGACGGCACCCATTCACTGCAGAGGATCCCCTGGTAAACAAGTGATGTAATGCTAAATTTCTAAAAGTCCAATGAAGAGACAAACTCACTTGGGTGAATTATTCTTTTAAATAATGTTTGTAAAGGAGCAGATGGCACATATTCGTAAATAATGAGCTTAAATGATCAAACACAGCTGTTTATCTTTCACAGATCAATCATGATATATGCTCCAAGAGATCTAGTCTAATATTGGTGCATGCTAACATGCTTGTCACGCTGATTTCATGGATGGTGGTTATGTTTTTTTCCTTTCTTTCTAATTTCAAACCATGCTCCATTTTTGAGACTGGCATGTTGTGCCCAGAAGGTTGTTGCCTTGGCAACTCTGCTTGGAGATGATGACTGCTATTCAGTGACAAACTGACATCCCCTCTCGTTCGCTGCTTAAGTCTAAATATACACACACACCATAGGGATTGGGGGAGGCCTACCTCATATCCCTTAAGTGATGGGCCAACTAAGACCACCGGCCTCATGGAAGGGACCACATCGTATGGAGGAATGTGCTCGGCCTACAAAATAACAGCAATTTGATGTGAAACAATATGCTGTTTACTTGCACTACAATAACCCCATACTGATTACTGAATGAACACTGCAATAGATTTAAACAGAAGTTTGTTACAATAGTATAGTCTTTTGTAGAATTTATATAATTGAAAAAATGAAATAAAGCTCACTCACCACTTTCTGTTTCTGTTTACCTGTGATGATGGAAAAGAGGAATTTTAAAAAGTAGATTAAAACAAAATCTGATGCATCTTTTCTCTACTTAAAATACAAAATTAAATTAAATGAAATAAATATTATTTATTAACATTTTCAGTGCCTAGCATTCTTCCTGTATGGTTTTTAATGTTACACTAAATTTCACTGGGCAACACAGCCAAGCCATATTTATTTTGTGTCAAGGTGCATCAACAAGATATGAAGTGTCTATTTGGACAGCATTAAAAACAACAGAGATGTTTCCCCTGGTTGCTATTGGAAAACATCAATTTATTCTGTAATTTCTGGACATTTTATAAAACCAGCCTGTAAATCTGAAGTGGACTGGAACCCTTCACTAAAGCTGAAGACTGAAGCTGACCTGCAGAAGCAGGGTTGGGCTTGAAGGTGCCTGACACCATTTCACCCAGACTGGAAGAAGAGTTCCCACTGGACTTCCTATAGGGGCAGAATAAAGAAAAGGGAATGGTGGTAATTAAGGACTGTTAATTAAATAGTTTTCACAACAACAAAAAAGAGCTCATCACATTGCATGACTAATTGGAGTCCAGTTATATTCTTAAAAATAAATAATTATTTTTAAATTAACTTTGCATGAAATATTGTGGCAGTCGGGTCAAGTTTGGCATTTTTTATGTAATTTTGTGTAAGCATTTGGACAGTCTAAGTTGACACAAAGATGTCAGAAGCAAGAATATGCTATAAAGTCAAATTTTTAATCATCTTTATACTGTGTTTAAGGTAATCCCAGTAAAAAGTAATATATTTAGAATATATTTATTTCATATATATTTATTTCAAGTATAGCTCAAATGTATTATTTAATGACGTATCGCTCGAGACTTACTGATTATTAAAAGTTATATTTAAACTTTATTTGGAGTACTACTTGTGCACAATGCACATTTCTTAATATTTAATGTCACTACTGATGACGATTATATGATCTTTGAATAATATCGGTCTTTAAAGGAACACTCCACTATTTTTGAAAATATGCTCAGTTAGCGAGATGCTAACGGTCTAATCAGATTCAATGATCTATGCTAAGCTACAGCTAAAAGTGCTACCACCAGACCCGGAGATCGGCTGAATGGATTCGAAAACGGTAAAACTCAACTGTTTAACTGTAGGGGAGTTGGAAAATGAGCCTATTTTCAAAAATAGTGGAATGTTCCTTTAAATGCAAGATATTTCAAGTGTACCCGAAGTATACTTGCAATAGTTCCACTTTAGCACAATCAAATATACTTCAGTATATCTTAAGTTGGACTTCAGCACTACTTCCTCACAATTAAAGTGCATTAAGTACAAAATTTGTTGTTCCAATTTAGCAGACTTTAATCAGTTTAGTATACCAAAAGTACAGTTGCAGGGTATTTTTATTACATACGTAAATATGTAAATGTACTTAGCATGAAATAAATGTATTTCAAATACATTTTAGTATATTTATTTTTCACTAGGGATGTAATATGTAAACAACTGGAAGGATCTATCTGGATCACTATTTTAGACATATGTTTTTCCTTTGTTAAGGAAAGAACAGCAGTAAAGTACAAAAGCCTTTGTCCTTCAAACCCAAACATTTAATCTGAGAGAGTGGTGAGGTATGACTACTGCGTGACTCAACACTGCTGATCACTGCTGTTGAGAGAGAACACAGCATCTCATTCAAAGGGTTTGTGTGTCATTTCTTTCAATAAACACCTACAACTATGACCAATAATGCTCAGCACATGAAAGGACATTGTGCCAATTCCAAAATTAGTTGTCCCATGAATAATCACCCGTCCTGTGTTCTAAATAGAACAATGCTGCAATGAACAATGAGGTACAAGGGCATTTATAATCATCCTGAAATTTGGCTTTTGAAATTTGCACATTGGAAATCTACCGCATTTTTCATGAACTTTCATTATAATCTTCTTTGACGAATAATGGCTACTAATTTTTTAATAATTTACCACCAGTGGCTTGTCAAGTAATACAATGGAAGACAGATTTGCATCTTTGTTTATATAGCCTTTAAAACTGTTTAAGGTTTAGCGTAACATTCATTACTCATATTTCCTCTAAGGCAGTCTTACCCATGGAAGCGGCCCCTTTTTTGCTCCTGCTGTAAGCGAATGTTCTCTAGTTTTAAGGGACTGGGGATGAAACCGATATCACAACCTTCCTTCACCAGTCGCCCAATCCACCAGTCATTGTTGTACTTCTGTGTAAATACACAGAGGGCAAAGGAATTTGTTTAAACTCCATTTATAAATGGACACAGCTAGACAGGCTCTCATTAAATAAATGCCCTCTTCACCTCCTTGATGTGAAGGAAGTCTTTAGCATCAAAGGAAATGGCAGTGCCAGCGACAGGAACATCCTCATCCAGGGCACCACAGTAGCTGACGTTTGTCCTCACGGCAAAGGCCACTGCTTTGGCCTGAGACAGATTTAAAGCACATATGAAGCATATATAAGAAAAATGGCATAGGTACAGTACAGGTAGCTCTGGTTAAGACAGTCTGACCTTTGCCCTCTCCAGCTGAACGGTGGCCTGCTGTTCTTTCTCCTGCCGGCCGCCCTGCTCCTCATCCAAAGAGACATCTGAGTCGGATGGTCTGCTAGTGTAAGAATCGGCGGAACCCTGCACACACATTGTGAATATCTATCAATTTATTGCCATTTACACAAAGCACCTTATGTAAAACAACCCCAAGAATCCTAATCTAGATGATTTAGAGTGGATGTGTGCTGCACCAAACAAAGGATATGTGGGAGGAATAGCCTTTACTTTGCTCTTGCTTGTCCATAATGACACACATTTGTATTACACACATAGTAATTGTATTGTTTTATCTGAATGGGTTCAGACTACATTAAAAGGATTTGTTTTAAATAACTATTCATTGCAGTGCATCAAGGAGAAGCTGCTAGTTTGAATAATCTTTCATGTTAACAGGCTGGAATAAATGTTATTATGTAAACCTTAACAGCATAAAAAGTCTTAAAACAGAAGCAGCAGTAATAGAGAAATGGCACATTATCAAGGAGAATGTGGTAAGCATGAATGGGTTTATGGGCTTGGGATGAAGGATAAATTAAAATGATATTTAGTTATGTATCACTGCTATATTTCTTCCATCACTGAATAAAAACAGACAATTTCAGATTCTTAAATTTATCGCTATAATTATTATACACTAATAAGTTTGGAGCAGTACGTTTTTAAAAAAAAGAAATTAATACTTTTATTCAGTAAGGACACATTAAATTGATCAAAAGTAATAGTAGAATAGATTTATAATGTCACAAGAAATGTAGATCTTAAATGAATGTTATTCTTTTGAACTTTCCATTCATCATAGAATACTGACATGTTCACAGTTTCCACAAAAATATAAAGCAACACAACTCAACAATAAGAAATGTTTCTTGAGCAGCAAATTAGAATGACTTCTGAATGATCATGTGACATTCAGCTTTGCCACTACAGGAATGAATTACATCTGAAAATATATTAAAAGAGTAAACCATAATTTTAAATTGTAATATTATTTCAGTATTACTGTTTTTTAATTCAATCAAACGCTATATATAAAACAATAAATGACAGGTAAAATACAAGAAATTCCACCATAACATAAATGTCAAGGCATTAAAGACGCACTCATCCCAGCTTGCATTCTGAGGAACCTGAAATTATGAATACGGAGTTAAATTCCTTTTAGACACTTCATACATTATCACAAACAGGCGACAAGGCAGATGTGACGCTTATCAATGAACCGCAGTCCGGTAAGAGTGCAGTAAACAGGTCTAATGCTGACTTCTCAGTGTTTGCAAAGCTGAGAAATGCATGTGCAGATGTTGATGCAAAGGCTGATGGAAGCATTGAAGGAAACAAGACCAGATCAAATACAAAATGACTGAAGCTGACAGCCTCAAAGTCATGTCTTAAATGATTAAATGATTAAATGTCTTAATCAAATGTATTATAGAGAATGAAAAAGAGAGAGGGCAAATGGATCAAAAGTCCCATAGGAAAGACAAACCCCAAAGAGATCTTTTTTAAAATATCTATTCTTCTACGGAAGTTCTAAGCGGCCATGCATTATTTATTTTTTCCCTTCTTGTTTTCTCGTTATAACTTCACCTAGACAACAATGAGATTAAATGGAGAGCATTTTGAGACTTTAAGCATATGCTTCTCAGATGTTTCTCCTGAGAAAAAAAAAATCCTAGTGATCTCGAAAATATGACAAAATATCCTCAGATTTACAAAAGTATGCAAGTGTGCAAAATATTTAAATAGGAACTAAAACGTTTCTTATTGAATTCTTCCATGAACAAATTTTGCTATGATATCCATATTAATGTACAGTACTTACACTAGGTCAACAACTGTCTCTCGCTTGTGTCTATTTTTATTTCTTCAAAACAATTTATAGAGAACTTACAACATAGTCTTTTTTTTCTCAGAATGGCAGGGAGCTACTGGTGAGATGAGTTTGGAGGAGTCAGTCTAAAACCAGAATGGCAATTTACTGAGAGCAAGATATGCAATGAATTCAAGAGCAACATGTGCTTTGATCTACTAATCAAAAGATTGTGCTCAAAGCTAACAGACGCCTTGAAGGTTCATTAACCCTGTAGTTGTGTCCCATAAGAACATACCAACTAATCTTATAATCCACTAGTATTCTCTTTATCACTGCAATACAGTCAAAAACTTTTGTTTTACTACAACACCAGCAATTACTGTCCATGCCATTAAAGCAATGTCAAAATTGACCGAATATGCAGGTTAATTACTTATCGCAAAAAATAGTTTGGATACACTTCTCAGTAATAACAGTACATTAAAGCACTTACAAGGCTTACAAATTCACTGAGGTAAGGACAACTTCTACTTCATCTCAGATCCCTCAAAAATAAGCGATTAACTGTCATCACCCTTAAAATCTGTCTGTGATCTTGCTTCACATTTGCTTAAAACATAAATCTGGGTAAGATATCTGATTTTACTCAGAAACCTTTTAAAAGTCATTAAAGTTTGGTGCATTACGGTTTATTGCATCCTTTGTACAGTACCATCCATGTATCATGTATCCATGTATACTTTGTATTTTATGTTTCAGTCAAATATTTTAACTAATTTACTTAAAGGGGTCCTATTATGCTCTTTTACAAAGTCTTGATTTTGTTTTGGGGGTGTACTAGAACAAGCTCTCATACTAGTTTGTTCGAAAAACACATTATTTTTCACATATTTTACATCATCACAACACCTCTCTCCCCAGTCTGGCATGAACGGCTCGAATAGTTCCTGTATCAAATGAAGGCCCGCCTTCTGAAATACGAAATGTGCTGTGATTGGTTAGCTGGGCCAGGGTGTGTTGTGATTGGCAGCACTCGGCGCCTGGTCGGGAAATGTCACGCCCCTTACCATAGCCGCCTGCGAGCTTCAGTGTAAATATTGCGTCAATATCAAATCAATTTGAGCGCGATTTAAACCCGGATGATTGTAACCACTCTAAGTTTGCTTGCCTTGGGAAAGCTAGCTTCTATGTCTCCGACATAGTGATAACACTCGTTGCCTTCTCTAGTGAAGCTCAACCAGGTCTCGTCCCATTCGTCTGTATTTGTGATATCACAAATCTCGGAAAATATGCGTTGTAGTCCAAATGAGTCGTTCGTTGTAGTTTTTGAAAAGTGATTTCTGTTAAATAAAATATCTCCTTTTGAATTGGACTTTGAGCTTTGTAACTTCGCAGATTTTATTTATGCTCAAATAGCAACATTAAAGATAAACTAAAGTTGAAAAAGTGAAAAAGCATAATAGGACCCCTTTAAAGCCCTTACAAATTACTATAATAATGAAGGTGGTATCATTTAATGTGCCATATTATATTACAACATATTACAAAAAAGGTGTTCCAGCTGTCAGGAAGAATATCATCAGTGTATCCCGTTATGCAATTTGACAGATGATGCCCATCTTTTCTGTGCTGGGGTTGGCTAAAGCAGTCTGATGTTGTTACCATCACAAGAGCTGTAAAATACACACACTATTCCTCAACCACCTATCTGCAGAGAGATTGTACTGCATTAAACCTAATCGAAAGCAAAAAAAGATAGAAGATGGACAAACAGAGCACCGTACAAGTATCTGACAGACACAGAACTATAGTACAGTCAAGAGCAATTAGGACAGAATCAGAAACAATGAGTCAACAAGGCTCAATAAAATAAGAAAATGATGGTCACTAGGCATTTGGTTGCTTTGGCATGATAAAAAAAACTAAATCTTTAATATTGTTTGTTAAAACTGCATTTCAGTAATATATCTCAAATAATTCATGCTTATGCACCTTTCAAACGTTTGGGGTTCATAAGATTTTTAACAATTTTTTTTAAAAGAAGTCTCTTATCCTCAACAAGGCTGCATTAATTTGATTTAAAATACTGTAAAATCATGTTATACAATTTAAATATTATTACAATTAAAAAATTATTTATTCTATTTTAATATATTAAAAAAATTGATGGCAAAGCTGAATTTTTAGCATTCTTCAGTGTCACATTATCCATAAAAATCATTCTAATAGACTGATTTGGTGGTGCTTATTAATGTTGAAAACAGTTGTGCTGCTTACTATTTTTGTGGAAACGGTGATAGATTTTTTTCAGGATTCTTTGATAAATAGAAAGTTCAAAATGAAAAACACTTATTTGAAATCTATAAAATACATATACATTTAAGAATGCAGCAGTCAAATTAGTCTCTCACAAAAGGTGACTTCTTATTATTAAAAAAAATAAAATTCCTGCATCCACCATAAGACGGAGGCAGAGTGGTCTGCCTCCTCTTTCTTATACCATCTCTGATCTTGTGCTGTCTGGCAGGTTGAACAGACTGCAATTCCAAACCTCTGAACAGATTGCAAATCCATTTTGTGCTGCTAGCACAGAGAATATGCACTTAAGCACACAAAACTCAGAACTTGTAAGAAGTGTATGTTAAAGATGCTTGATGATTCTTAAAAAGGCAATCTGTTACATTGGCAAAAATTCAAAAAACCTTCAACAAGGGACCCAAACAAAGATAAAGGGCTGAAGAAAGAACAAAGACAAGAGATACAGCAGTTTGATGAATCTCAGATGCCAACACACACGCATCCCAGTAGTGATGCCTCATCAAAGAGAATCTGATTCTATTCCTGGTATCTTCTCAAAGGTACATTGAGACATCCATTATGTCTAACTGTATGACATCATCACTTCTGCAAGTTCACGGTTACTCACTTTTGCCACAGATGTTTCTAGTACTGTGGGAAATGAAGGTAGTGGATGAAAAGTGCACAAGATGTGTCATTCTTTTGTCTTAAGTAACTTGGCAACTCAGGATGAAGCAACCACTGTGAATGGAGGCTGGCAACCCTGCTAAAAAGACCAACTTAGACCAGCTCAGAATTGGTTCTGGTCTACCTGGTGGATCATCAGCATCTCTAGATCTCCATCTCTGTTCACTTAATAACTAGAAATGACTAGATGCTTCAGTTTTTTAAGCTCACAACCCTGGCCAGCACAATACCCTCACTACTGGCCATCACACTAGATCATGGACCTCCATGGCCAGGATAGTCATGTGACCAATGTTACATAAGGCGATGTGCACTGAGGCGAGTCAGATGACAGGAGCTGCATCTGCTCTTGATGATATCAAAGCCCCTGTGATTCATCCTCGCAGCAACTCTTTCCATCTTCTCATTCTCCAGCACACATTAGGACCACTGGACCATCAATGTATTCGGTTTAATACTGCAACACAAACAGTTTGAATCTTCAAACTGAGCTGATGCACAATAACATTTTTACGAGTCAACAAACACTGTAACATTTGTATGTGTTGCTGCATTATCAAGTTTAGTGGATCACAGATGGTGGATCACGAGGTCTGATCTAAATAAAAACAATGCTAATTGCAAATACATTGCAACTTATTATATAGGCCTAAACATGCAGTTAATATAGCAAAAAGGCTTTTAAAGGAAAATCGTGTCACTATTTACTCCCCCTCATGTCATTCTAAACCTGTGTGACTTTGTTTCTTTTGTGGAACACAAAAGTAAATACTTAGAAGAATGTTGGTATCCAAACAGTTCTGGGTCCCATTTGGATACCATGTTGGGCGTTTACAGAATCTGCAGTCAGGCAATCACTTCACTTTAGAAAACATTACACCCCATGGCCAGCTGGTTTGCTTCCTCTATGCTGCCGACTCAGCGATACCGATGGTTGGATGGAGAGAGATGGCAGGGTGCAGGACGGGAACATTTCCTCAGCAGATGATAGCACAGTTCCTCTTTCTCAGGCTGCTAGCACACTTCAACCTGAGGTCAAATATTTAATTTTCAAGCAATGAATGGTTACATTTATTAAACAGTTATCATCTTTTTACATATAGTCATGTATAAATTAGTCCTTTTTAAAAAATATTGAAATATTAGAATCTTTTTTTTACAAAAATCATTTAATTTTAAATCAGTTGTTGATTATTAAAATTACCTTTGGCCATGCAATGTTTGGCATGACTGATTTGGTGCTTCTTATTAATGTTGAAAACAGTTGTGCTGCTTACTATTTTTGCGGAAACGGTGATAGATTTTTTCAGGATTCTTTGATAAATAGAATAAAATGATAAAATGAAAAACATTTATTTGAAATATATAAAATATATATACATTTAAGAATGCAGCAGCTAAATTAGACTAAAGGCGATATCTTTTTACTCAAAAAAAAGAAAATTCCTGCATCCACCATAAGTAAGTGATCTGCCTCCTCTTCCTTATACTGTCTCTGATCTTGTCCTGGCTGCAGACAGGTTGAACAGACTGCAATTCCAAACCTCTGAACAGATTGCAAATCCATTTTGACTGATTTGGTACTCAGTACACACACATATATTATGTAAACTAAAACTTTTATTTTGGATGCGATTAATCGCGATTAATCGTTTGACAGCACTAATTAGAATATATTTTTAGATATTAGACTTTTAGTTACTGTGTTTAAGAATCCTTTTTAAGGATTTACTTAAGAATTTCCTTTTTTTCAGGACAATTTAAGTTAATGTCTGGGGACAACTTGTCCCTAAATGACAGTATAGACAAGTAAACCCACACACACAATGGCGGAACCACATGCAGCTTCCATGTACTCTGCCTCAGTGCGTACACCATTATCTAACCACGTCAAGTGTGTGGGCTTGGGTTTGTCAAGCCACACGTTCTGCTTATCTTCAGAGATTGTACGCCGTGAACATTTTTCTGTGATGCCAGTGAGTCTGAGAGCATTTGGGGCACTCAAAGTCCACTAGATCCTTGCCCTGTATTTCTTTGAAAACAAAAGCAGATAAATCGGTCAGTGAAAAAGCATCCTCCAGTGAGCAGATATGCAGATGAATCACGAGGGCTGAGGACCAATGCAGGCAAGAGCAGTGGGTAATTACAGATAAATCTCTCCACAACACAGCATGAGATCACTACCATTTAGGGCCACATCTGAAAGCAAATACTTAACCATAAAAAGAGAGGATGATGAAAGCTTTGTGTCACATAGTAAGTCATGAAAGGTACAGTACTTCTACTATCTAATAACTGATCTTTAAATCAGTTGCAACCCAAAATTGGAATTGAGTCCTTGAACTGTTCCCTTGAAAACAGCATGTTCGTGAATTCGTTTGTGAAGCAGACATTACTAGTTCTAGATTTATAGAGCCAGATTTTAAACTCATTTTGAGATTGGTTAGATATTGAGGGAGTTATTACAGTTTACCCCAAAAATGAAAACTTGCTCATTATTTACTCATGTCATAGCAATATATGCAATTGTAAAACAAAAGAAGATCGGAAAAAAAGAAAAGAAAATTCGAAATAAAAGTCATACAGGTTTGGAACAACATGAGGGTTAGCAAATACATTTTAATTTTGGGGTGAACTATTGCTTTAACTGCTCTAATTCTGTCCAATTTAGTTAACAATTCACTAAAAAAAATTGTTTAAAAGAACAGTCA
Organism: Sinocyclocheilus grahami; assembly: GCF_001515645.1. Lineage (NCBI taxonomy): Eukaryota > Metazoa > Chordata > Actinopteri > Cypriniformes > Cyprinidae > Sinocyclocheilus > Sinocyclocheilus grahami. The sequence goes on along the minus strand of NW_015505728.1, from coordinate 274,843 downwards.
CTATCATCCATTTTTCTCTAAACATTTATCTTAAAACTATACTGAAAGCAATCACTTCCACTTTAAATGCAGTATGAGATAATGTTTGAACTGGTTGTTTGAAACATATGCAGTTGCTTTTATTAGAAAGCAATTCTAAATATAACAGCGCAGATCTAGTTTGCACAATTAGACTGACAATATGGAACACCATCAGTGTCATAAATAAAAAAAAACAGGATACACGAAACAATTACACGCAACGAATAGTACCCGCTTGAACCCTCCATTACCTTTAATATTCATAAGCTGTAAGGGAAGAGGAGAAAAGAGAGGTAGACACAATTAGACCACAAGGCTATATTAAGATCATCAGAGACCACCAGATCTGAGCTACTTTGTCATTATTTCATTCTTACGACATAATTTCCATGATATTTCTGCACCACATAATTCCAGAGAAAATACTTGCTGCATAGATAGATAGATAGATAGATAGATAGATAATCTTGTCTGAGGATTTTGGACTTCTAAATAATTTATTACTTATGGAAATCAGACAAAATTCATTGGACCCTCCTGATCGAATCCCCACTGGTATATGGTGTGAACACCTGCTGTCTAATTGGCAGAGCTAAAATGGGTAATTCACCGCTGGCAAGATGGGCTTTTAATAAAAACGAACTTGTGAACTTGTCCTTTAACTACGCTAGAGTGCTTTATCAGTTAGATGAACCGAGATAAATCATAATGATTTCCTTCCAAGAGCCACTGATCAATGAAAGCCCAACAGAACGCATTTGGTATTTAGGTTGTAAATGATGGTATGTGACAAATTCAGATTTTCTGATCACTTGTTTTGTGAGGCTGTTAACAGTCAGTGACTTGTTTAAAGGTGACACACCAACAGTAAACAGTAAATGCACAACATATTTGTCACAAAAAAAATCATAATTTAAGTGTCACAAAAGGAGACATAATGAATATATTTTAAATAAAAAAATTTAACCTTTCTGTTCAGTAAAAGTAACTCGTACATATTATTCATATAATATTTTATGTTTCTCACCGAGGCTAAATCAAGCATTCAATTATAAAAAATGTCATAACGGTGAAAAACAAACAAACAAACAAATTAGGGATGCACCGATAGGATTTTTTTGGGGCCGATACCGATTTTAACAAACACTTATTGGCCGATTCCGATACCGATATTTGTCAGTTCCTCTCTTATTTGAAATTTTGGCATCAAAATAGATTTGAATTAAAATATATTTTGATCATGTTTTAAATCAGCAAACTTCAAAAACACCTGCATTAAATTATACTAGCAGTTTTATTGCTGCATTATCAAATAATTTCTAATGAGCATGGATTGGATCCATTTAACAATCAGCAGGCCTACATAAATACAACAGAACAAAGATACATTTTAAATAAACAGTGCTTTTTAGGTAGGTTTAACCATTTTCAGGTACAGAAATTAAGTAAACAAATGTAAAATAACATTTCACTGTATAAATTAAATACATATTTTGTATACATTTTAATGTTTATTTGTAAGTTTAAATATGTATGAGATCTCCTTTACGAAGGCGGGACTCTTATTTTGACGGGTTTTCTAGTCTACGGAGCTATATGGGTAATGAAAGCACGCAGTTCTTCGGATTTAAAATTTGTCCGTTTATTAAGCACCCCCCCAAATCCCCAATTTGTATACATTTATTTACTGTTAGTTGTAATGAGTGTTTTGTGTAATTCGCTGTATGTTGACGATAATGCAACTGAGAGAGAGAGTTTAATGGGCACTTCTCGTGCTGTGTTTTGTTTAGCTCTTATGGTGATTTTTTTGGAGTGAAAAAGGATGCAATAAACTTAATAAACCATCAGTAAAGTTTTGGTCATCAATCAGACGCGGTCCGCTTCACTTATGAAAGTTACAAAAGTTATTTAGTCAAGAATAGTGTGCGATCTTTTGTTATTTGATTAGCATTAAAGTGCAGACAGCAGCGCAGTTAGTTAATAAACCATCGGTTTGTTATATCTGCCTTTTTCCTTATATAGCCGATATGCCGATGGTTGTAAATTGAGGAAAAATCGGCCGATAAATATCGGCGGCCGATACATCTGTGCATCCCTAAAACAAATGTATGGACATAACACAAGAGGTGTCTTAAATCCACACAATTACGATTTATTATCAAGGTTTATCAAAAAAAAAAAAAGAGTTCCTTTTCTCAAACCTTCTTAGGTCTAACTAATAACACCAACATACATAAAAAATAAAAGGAATCCTTCATTCAGACCAACTCACAAATCTGAACTGCCAACTTCCTATTATGAAAAGTGCAAAAGCGGGAGAGAGATGTTCACCCGAAAATGAGTTTTTCCTGTTCATGTTCTTCCAAAAACTCGGTGGAAGTCACTGGTCTTCAATGTCATTTGATTCCCAGCAATCTTTAATATATAATCTCTCGTGTTCGGCAAAAGAAAGAAATGCATATGGTTCGGAATGACACAAGGGTGCGTAAATGATGACAAAATGTTCAATTTTGGGTGGATCTTCTGAGGAACATAAAATATATTTTGAGATTTGTCTTAGTGAAATTAAATGGGCTCCAGTGTTGTTTGGTTCTCAGCATTCTTCAAAATATTTTTTTTTGTGTTAAGCAAAGCCATACGGCCAAAAATTTATAAGATCATATCAATTCGTTTTCCAGCTCTGACTTTTGCCAATGGTAACACTTGAGTGGAATGTGGATAGTTTGTGATTCATGTTAAAAAATAAGGCTGCACAAGTGTTGAAACTCGTGACTGGCTGAATTAGGAGACTGGCCTTGGCGTGGCTGTAACCAGTACAGACATCAATGCTGAACATTTTTGCTACTTCCATGGGACTCGTTTATATCTGATCAAATGATGCTAATTAAATTAGCCCTCCATTACAAGCAGAAATAAAGTGGCACTTTAAGCAAGCGTTCCTTTTGAGAGTAGCTGAGGTCACACTGAAATCCAACAAAAACAACAATGCATGCAAGCTAAGAGGAACTAAACCAGTAAGCAGTGTGGCATTATTAGCGACAGCTCAATGATACGGAATAACAGGCTACCACAACAGCTGACTGATGCTCTCCCCCGACTGCTTCTTCCACGATGCATCTGACAGGCAGAGCGAGGTTTGGAGAAAGAGTGGAGGTGACAGTGAAACAAAACCTATACACATGCACACACACATACGGATTCTCTCCCCTCCCCCAAAACACTCACTGGGACCAGTAGCACAATCCACAAGCTGAATTCCTCCAGCCATCCTCAGAGCATCTGTGTGAGCATGCATTCATTGAAAAGAGCGTGAAGATGCACACATAGACTCACCGCCTCTGAGTCTTCAAATCCATGCAGGTACAAATTGTCGTACATGGAGGTCTGATATTCCCACGGGATCACCTTAACGATCAAATGCAAATGTGGGATAAGGAAGCTCCAGCGAGAGTAGGTCTAACAGTGCTCTCTTACAATCCCCTTTCCCACCGAAAGAGGAATGTCAAGCAGATGGCAGTCCAGCCCCTTTCGCTCCTGGAGCCAGCGTATTGTATTAATGAGGATGAAGCGTTATCGATCACATCATAGAGAAGTGGGGCTCTCCCCAGAGGCTGCAGAGACCTGGCATTTTATCAAGCTTCCACAAACAGAGCAGGAAAACAGAGCCTTCCTGAAGCAGAAGCTGATGACAAAGCAGCGAGGCCATCTTCTGATTGGCTGAGAGGAGCTCCAGTAAGAAAGGACAAGTGCTCTCTTCTGTTGACTGTTAAAGGAGGAGAAGAAGGGGTCTGCAGGGTGCTGACAGCATTCCACTCCTTGACCACTGGGTTTCTGCAATTTTTCCTCACCGTTTCTATTTTTGACCATCTTGGATCTCACCTCTTTTTTCTTCATCTCTTTCTTTCATCCATGTTCACATATACTCCACTATTCATTTCACAATTCGTGCATTAGTTCACATACACAGTAAAAATGAGGCGTTTGCAAAATTAAACTGGCAACAGCTTGCATGGCTTTTAAAAAATGCATTTTTTTAATTTAATTAATTTACTAGAGTGAATTTAATTTTTTTTTAAGAAAAAGCGAATTAATTATATATTAAAAGAATAAATATATAAATTAATTATACTGTAAATAAATAATAATTATTATTACTCACTATTATAGTCAAATAAAAAACTCAAACAGTAGAGCATGACGCTAGCAACGCCAAGGTCATGGGTTCAATTTCCAGGGAAAGGTAGAACTGATAAAACATGTACCTAGAATGCAGTCTAAGTCGCTTTAGATAAAGGTATCTGCTCAATACGTAAAAGTAAATTGATATTATTATTATGTGTTTCATCTGTATGAAAGTGCTTGCTGTCTTAAACTACTGACAACATTTGAGACAAAACCATACTGCCAAACGCAAACCTTCACAATTGGTATATGAAACACAACAAGTGTAAACATCAACTAACTGATCATTTTGAGTTGAAGAACAAATGCATCCTGACAACACAACACAATACTAAATATGATGCCCAACTCAAAGGTGCAAACAATTGCAACCATATTAATTATTCATGTTCTAGAGCAAATGATAAATGGAGCTAAACCGCAAACCATTTTCTAATGTAGGCCTAAGGCCTATTTGAGTTAAAAAGCTAAATTGAGAAGCATTCATGCTGTTCCTGAAATTTAAAATGGAAAAAATACAATAATAAAGTGAATCTTTACAAAGCAGAAACATTTTTCAGCATGATTTACTTCTGGAAAATTTTGAAGTAAAAAGATCTAAACAATTTATCAGTATTATGCAATGCAAATATATATATACCATATAACCACAATGGCATAACAAAAAAAAGCAAACAACGACCCATCCTTATAAATGCCCCAGGTCCCTAAATCTCTGTAACCACCAGTTTATGGCAGATATGAATGATGAAACATAAATTGAGAGCTTGACATGACAGTATTGAACCAGACTGTTCTTTACTGTGTGTAGGCCTATCAATACCTCTGCTTTGTGTAATTAAATTCCCATGAATGTGGAGAAGCTATAAAACATCAATCCTATCTCAGGTCACTAATAAGAGCATATAAATTGCAGCTATAACCAGATATAACAAATGTACAGCTCTTTTTCCCCCCTAAACCTGAACCTGTGCATCTTTTAAATATTACTGTTCAAAATGCAATCATCATTGCTCCAATAAAATACATGATGTCCTTGGACAAACAAAATAAAATTAGCCCAATATGAGACATATTTCCATAGAGATTTATGTATCATTAAACATGCAATTTATAAGGTTGTGTTGCATTTCTAATTCTGTCATTGGTTCATATTTCCCTTGATTTCACTCCAGCTACTGAAATAATAAGAAAACCACGACCAATCAGGTCTTTTCAAGTAATTACATGGAAATGAACTGAGGGTGTTGCTGTTAATTAACCACTGCTCTCTCGAGTATAAAACTCTGGCACACATCGCCCCCTGTAGTTCACAAAGCACATCCACATGCCTGCTTTTCTACAGGAACAAATTATTCTGAGTAAAAAATGACTAAAACATGCTCACCTCTTTAATCTACTCTTAATCAAATAAACTCATGAAGAGTCCACAGACATCAAAAGAGAACAAGAGCAATCAATACGTTTCTCTGTTTCAACTGGATCCACCGAGAAGCATATGATGAGATAATAATGCAAAATGTAATCTATTATTAAAAATAAATATATATGTTGAGAGAATGAATACTGTTCACGCTATGAAATATTTACATCTACCAATAAAAATATGTGCTATTATAGATTATGTTTCGTAAAATGTACATGCATACTTAAATTATTTAACAATGCATACTTGTTAGTTAAATGAAATAGCCTACTCCTTCAGATCACTACTGATATTTTCACATTTAATTAACAAACATCTTTGAGTTACTGTGGATCAGCTATCAGAGTGAAAGAGCAGATCAAACAAAACACATTCCTGTTACTAAATAAAGTGCATCTTAATATCCTAACCCTGTAATATTTTTGGTTTCCTTTTAATACTTAACTGTCATTTGAATGGCTGTAATAATTCTACAAAGAACTTGCTTTTTGTGATTGTTTATTATGCGTCTTGTTTCCTGATTCCACTATTTAATTGAGGAAAAACTCTAAAATCTGATATGTCAACATCTGATCATCAAATCAACAGTCATGCTAATCTTGCCCACTGCTCTTGAGCTTTTTGGGGGCCTATGGTCAATAAACACAGCAGGGAAGCAAAGAAATAAATGAATTACTAAAGAGTTTAGCCATGTGACCTACACCAGCGAGATTAATAATTTATACAAGCTCCCAATGATCAGGAATTTTAAATGCGCTATTATGGATAGCTATAAAAACAGCAACAACTTCCAACAGCTTGCGTTAATAAATCATTTTAAGTCTCTCTACATCAGAATAGGATTGTTTCAGCCATAAATTCAAGGCAAGTTTAAGTAAGTTTTTATATGATTACCTGCAGTCTTGTCTTTAACCTTGATCTCAGCAGGTTTTTACCACCCCTGGATTTTCTAGCCTCATTTGAGCAGATCTCTACAGAAGCAAGACGTTTCCTCTCAGCGACACCCAATGCTCTGTAATAATCTTGCATATACATCTGGAGATGCATAGATGAATTTTCCAGAGGATATGGGAGTATGCATTAACCTCAAACCATAAAAACGCAAACTGTACAAAAAGTCTACCATCTAAATCTGAGGTTCTCATAAATGATTGGGAGGCTTAGCGAAGAATCCAACCGGAACTTAGTTATTATGATCACATCTAAAAATATATACATATGCAAACTTTATAATGTAGGGTGTCCTCAATGAAGGGTCTTAGTTGGCTGTGAAACCACCTCTATGTCCAGAAATAGAGTGTCCTGGAAGTCAGTCAAAAAGATGAATTCCCAAGGATCTTTGGGGACCTAGATTCTAGAATCATTTGCAGATAGGCTGCAGCATGAGCTGCATGCATAAGGTGACTGATGAATATACCAATATACCAATAAAAACAAATGTAACAAAGCAATACGTATATTTTATGGTAAAATATCGTTAAAGTTATAAAATGCATATACATTTTCACTTAATAAAGTAATAATTCATCTGGAAAGAGGCATTAGCCATGCAAATCATTATATTTATTTCGAATTTTTTAAAATTGCTTCTTCTTAATAATATAACAAATCTAAAATAAAAAAAAATTGTCACCAAAATGCCATCTCATAGTGCTTGTAACATCACTGTTTTTACAGTGAAATTTAAAAAGGTATTACAGTAAATGCTATTTGGTTACAGTATAGGAATGAAGGCTTTTTCCTGTCCACATTATGATTTAATACACAAAGCTTTTGCCTTACAGCTGCACAAACTCTGTAGGGAAAACTGTACCGTCCTCAAACATGTGAACAAGGGTAGATTCAGGGACAGCTAGAAAATGCCACATTGCAAGGTCATTGGTTTCCCCTGGGATACTTTCTTCTTCTCTGCAAACTCATATATCTAGATGCATCTGACGACAGGGATTACATCATATTTCCATTAGGAAAATGGACTCTATGATTTTATATGGCATGTGCTGAAAGAATATTTACAGGCTTGATTTCAAAACTCCAAATTTCAAAAAAAAATTTTTTTGAGATGTTATGAAGATACATGCCAGCTCTATTCAGCTAAATGTCAAACAAGTTCAGTTGGAAAGGTAGCCATGAGCAATTTATATTCATCTGATGACAGCGAGGATTCGTCTGTTGCTTGGAAACCAAATGACCTGTTCAAAAAGCTGCACAAGAGTATAATTCTTTGAAAATCACACTAAATATATATACAGTGGGTATATAAAAGAATCACCTCCCTTTACAATAATCAGATTTTGTTGCTTTGCAACCTGAAATGAAGACGGACAGTTTTTGTTTTATCCAGCTGCATTTACTCAGTGCAACTTATAAAAGTGAAAGATGTAACACCAACATGTCAGAAAAAAATAAAATAAAAAAACAGAATCGCCGAGTTGGAAAAAGTATATATATATATATATATGAGAGAGAAAACTGTACAACGTGTACAAAGTATATTTCCAAAGGATTGGAGCATATTATACTAGCTTGTTTAGCTTGTTTCCGCCATGACAAAAAAGGAAATTGTGACTTTTTATCTCACAATTCTGACTTTTTTCCTTGCAGTTATGAGTTTATAATGCACAATTCAGATTTTTTTTCTCACAATTCTGACTTTTTTTTCTTGCAATTCTGAAAAAAAACTGATGTTAACTCACAATTCTGAGAAGACCGAATTATGAGATATAAACTTGCATTTTGTGAGAAAAAAGTCAATTACAGAATTGTGATATGTAAACTCAGGAATGGTAAGAGAAAAAGTTAGAATTCTGATTTTATATTTTTTTTCCCGCAGAATTGCGAGTTTATTTCTTGCAATTTTGAGCTTATAGAGAAAAAGATTCAGAACTGCGAAAAACAAAGTCCACATTGTGAGATAAAAAGTCGGAATTACCTTTTTTTTTTTTTATTCAGAGGCGGAAACAGGGTTACATAGCATAGGACTATGATTTGGCATTAAGGCGCTGAATTCAACTACAGTACTACATATAATCTGATTCAAAATATGACACATTTTGAACATATGAATTATTATGCAAAAATTCGAACGAGTCATTTAAACTGAGTAACAACCCTCCAAGTGGGAGCATTGTTGTCATCATTGGCAGATTTGAAAGAAATATGTGTATTATGGAAAATGCGAACTCGTTGGCTTCTATAAAAAGTATTACGTAAACCAGTTTTGCACATTAGGCACATGGAAAGTGGATACTCAATTATCCACTGAGAATATTAGTCACTGTTCAAAACTCTTCAAAATGTCCTACGCAGAGTGAGCTACCCTTAAAGGGGTCATATGATGCTGCTAAAAAGAACATTATTTTGTGTATTTGGTGTAATGAAATGTGTTTATGCGGTTTAAGGTTCAAAAAACACATTATTTTCCACATACTGTATATTATTGCTTCTCATCTATGCCCCGCCTTTCTGAAACGCGTCGATTTTTACAAAGCTCATCGGTCTGAAAAGCGAGGTGTGCTCTGATTGGCCAGCTATCCAGTGCATTATGATTGGCCGAATACCTCAATTATGTGACAGAAATGTTACGTCCCTACCATATTGTGATGATGCACTGTCAGGCCGGAGCGATGATTCAAAAACATGAAAACCCATTATAAACGAGGCATTCGTTGCATCCAGTGGGGACATAATTACGGATTATAATGACTT
>NW_015505728.1:233975-265228 GCF_001515645.1 Sinocyclocheilus grahami | reverse complement strand
GCAGAGGCCGGGGGCTAGAGTGAGGAACGGCCGGAGGGCTAGAGTGAGCAGAGGTCGAGGGCTAGAGTGAGGAACAGCCAGAGGGCTAGAGTGAGCAGAGGTCGGGGGTTAGAGGGAGGAACAGCCGGAGGGCTAGAGTGAGCAGAGGTCGGGGGCTAGAGTGAGGAACAGCCGGAGGGCTAGAGTGAGCAGAGGCGGCGGGCTTGAGAATGGCACGGCCGGTGGATTTGACGAAGGAGCGTCCGGAGGGCTAGCGGCAACCACACGTGACGACCCCGGGCTGGACTCCGCTTCGTCCACGGTGAAAGCAGATCCGGTGATCCACAGTGCAAAGTTGATGTATTTCCTCAGCGACCAGCACGGATCAGCTCCAGGCATGATGAAGCCATATCATCCTTTTTTGGAAGGCCAAACAAAGTAGTTTCGCTTTCACAACGAATCACACATTTGGGCGGCGTTATGCAAATCTTCCCACATCGTGACGTAGACATGTGGGGGCGTGTTAGAACGAGCCGTTTTAGGTAGGCGTGGCTGACTTTTAACTTTTATAAAGAATATCTCTTTGGATTTGAGACTTTAGTCTTTGCAACTTTACAGATCTTTATGCACCAAGAGCTTGTAACACTCCAAAGAGAAAGGACAATTTGAAATCTCATCATATGACCCCTTTAAAACGAAGTCTCAAACAAAAGATTTCAATTCATTGCAAAACAAAAGCAAGTGTGAGAGTGCTTCAGAGAGTCATATCACAAACTATTTAAATGTAGAGATTATATTTCATAATCTACATCATCCTCTCTCACCTGGCGAAGGATGAAGCTGGTCGATGTCGTACTACCGTCAGATCTCTTAAGTCGACTGCGCCGTGAGTAGGTGCCTCTGTTCACCTGCGGCAAAAGAACAAGCTATTAATCTATTCCTCTTCTACCGGCAGAACAGGGACACATTCATACAAACACATACACCCACATATCCTACCACAACACTGTTCCCATTGAGGGGTCTCAATGGGGTCTGTTAGCTACAGAACTTACTGTCAGAGTCAAATGAACTGGCAAAAGCATTTCAACGATTAATCACTTGCATTAATCATCGCTGTTTTGTACGTCAGTATGAAACCTACAGCTAAATACAGCAGACATAAGGATCTTTGACCTATCCTGGGTGTTACGTGACTAAAAGCTTGACAGATAAGGAGATTCTATTGAGATAGATGTCAAAGCGCATCACCACAAGGAAGCTGAACTCTGCAGAGCCACATAGACATCAATGCAATGTGTTGAGCAGGCGAAACTGCCCTTCAGTATATGGCTGGCCGCAATGCAGTCCTCCATCGAACCACTTCTGAGTAGATCATGCGGTTAAAATATATAGTAGTTTGTTGTGCAAGAAACATAAATGTTATGGCCATCGGCTGCATAGGAAGCACTGATGCTTACAAACTGGTTCAGGTCATGCGTTCTTTACAGGGAAATCAATGAGAACATTAATTATTTATAAGCCTAATTAAAGACCAATAGATCAAACTGGCATCCATTAATCTTTAGCACATTCGGGATTTGGTTTTAATGATCCTTTTAATTGTATAATCAGCCTGTGTAGAGTAAAGGGAGTGTTCACCCCAAAATGAGAATTTTCTCGACATTTACCCACCAACATGACTCTCTTGCTTAGGTAGAACACAAAAGAAGGTGACAGAATGACAGACTCAGTCACCATTTACTTACACTGTATGGGAAAAAAAGCAATAAAAGTGAATGGTGACTGAGGCTGTCAGTCCCTAACACCTTTTTCACAGAAAAAAAAAGTCATTTGAGTTTGGAACATCATTAAGGTGAGCAAATCTCTCTTCCTTCGGCTTGCTCCCTTTTTTATCAGGGGTCCATTAAGGTGAGCAAATGATGACCATTTTTTATTTTCAGACGTACTGTCCTTTTATGCTATTATTCCACATAATATATAAGTTTAAAACACAAAACATAGGAATTTTACTGTGACACTACCATGGTTTCTTGACTATTTATCATGTCAATAGCTTTTTTTTTTTTTTGGACATGTATCATGTCATTCTTTCATGTACATCCAATTACAGTAGTATATGAAAATTCCATCTGAACCAACAATAAATGTAACAACATCAAGTCATCCATCATAAGTTAATGGAAATATTACAAGGACATTCAGAGGTTTGTATTACAAGTGGAAAAACTAAAACACAAACATGACATAACAACAATGCAAGTGTTTGGTGCAGATATGCAATTTACATATACACACACACACACACACACACACACACACACACACACACACACCTGTACAACTTGTATAAAGTACATCTATGCAGTGTACAAAATTCAAAGATAATGTTTGCAATGCAGTATTACAGATCATCTCTGCTTCAACATATGACAAGTTTTAAACATATGAATTATGAATATTCAAATTAGTCATTTCAAATGAGTGGGGGCATGTTGTCATTGTTGGCAGACTAGAAAGAAATATGTGTATTATGGATCAATTTAAAGTCGTTGGATCCTATAAAGACAAACAGAACTATGTGTGTTTGGTGCAGATTCCCATCGCATTATCACCTTCTCCCGCGTCCTTACCTGAAAAATCGGCTTCTGAACCCCGTCGCTTATCCCGTGTCGGGTGTAGATGTGCCGGGACATTTCTGCGAGTTCATCGGTCCACGGAGGTGGCTGCCTTTCGGTCCCGGTCCACTGGCTCGGCGGAGGAGGATATTGAACTGTTTGCTCCAGTTTCGCTGCGGTGTCCGCGGTCCGAGGACGAGGCTTGTGCGCGCTGAGCTCTCGGTGACTGATGCAGTGTGTGCAGCTGTAGTGTAGCTCGGTCACCACTAGAGCAGCATCACGAGCTAACTTACTGTACAGCGTATTTAGCTGCTCGACAGAGGTCATCAGATATTATGCAGATATTAATGTGTTGTTGGCAAGACCTCCCCTCCTCAAAAAAACAAAACAAAACAACCTGAGCTAAAAGCAAAGGCTAATGATTAGAAGAAAATAGTATTAGATTTCAAACTACTAAATTTAAGTTACTTCATATGTTTTATAAACATGAAATATTAAAAATTATTAACTGCAGTTTGATCGATGTGCATGGTCTCCCAGGTATAGATTCATCAGAACATCAGATGAAAAACATGAGAATTACTGTAGGACATGTCTTTTTTTAATGGTGCATGCTGTATCTACAAAGAGCTGATAAGGAGATGCTAAATTGCAGAGGGATTTATATCATACACAGCTGTAGCTGCTTTTCCTAGAGACTCTATGAGGATTCACCCATGAGGTTGGTAATTAGTAGCATATCAGCTGTGCAAGAAGATTAGCAAGAAGATTTTAACAAAACCTAACCAGATATGATGCACAAATTCTGTCAAATAAAACGGAATAATTAACATTCAGCATCTCCAAATCAAGGGGGATTTATATCATACACAGCTGTAGCTGCTTTTCCTAGAGACTCTATGAGGATTCACCCATGAGGTTGGTAATTAGTAGCATATCAGCTGTGCAAGAAGATTAGCAAGAAGATTTAACAAAACCTAACCAGATATGATGCACAAATTCTGTCAAATAAAACGGAATAATTAACATTCAGCATCTCCAAATCAAGTGAGAATAGATCAGTTTGGGAGGACGCAGCACATGTTGAAACACAGGTAGTTTTTATTTTCTGAAGACTATAAGAGTTCACCGTGTTACAAAAGGAATTTGAAAAATGAGCGGGCAGGATACAAAGAAATCTTGATGTTACAAAACATTGAGTCCATGAGTACAATACAGATTTCTCTCTAAATCTCTTAAAACATACAGGTTTACAAATATACAGCAGCTTTTGAAATAAAGTCTTTTGAATTGGTCTCTATGTTTATTCCGTCTCGAGAAAGAACAAGGCATCTGGTGGTAAATAAATGTTTATAAAGTTAAGGTGCAATACAGACAAAGCCAGATATTTAACATCTAATATACAAAAAAAAAAAATTCAGAGCAGTTTATGAAAAAAATAAAGACAATTTTCATCATTTTTTTTACTACATAAATCCCATTTTAACGAGAATGAAAGCTGTCTATATGTTAAAGGAATTATACATTTCCCCATTTCAGTTAAGAAGAAATGGGTGGGTATATCAGAAAAGCACATTTCTTCACATACATAAGAAGCTAAAAAACAACAATTAATTCATCATTTCCAGCTGAGGAGTCATAGACCAGATGAAAATTACACTGTATGCAATTTTACATGCCTTAAATTAAGTCAAACAACAGCAAACACCCACAATGCAAACATAAGCGGTACTTGCATATTATACATATTATACAGTGAAACATATGGATTGACCATAAAGGGATTGCAGTTGTGACCACTGTCAGTTCTAAAGGAATTTAAGAATATTACATGTAGCCAGTAATAAACTGTGTCCTTACTAAATCGGTCCCATAATTTTGGAATCACTAACAGCAGAATGAACCGAAAACTGCCATTTTGATTGTAGGGGTTTATAGAAGTGCTTGGAGTATTGGCACATAAATTCATTCCAGATTTGGTGATCCATGTATAATCTTCTTCATACAATCATCCTCTCTTATAGTGCATAAAAACCCACATTTGCTTTGAAAGGAAAGAAATCAAAGTCTTGGGTCAGTTAACCCAGAAATAAATGAAAATGGCAACAATTAATCATAAGATTTGTCTCTTCAAATGAGGAAAGGTATGCATGTATGTGCATTTTACTATGTTATCTTAAATTCTCAATCAGCAAAAAGAAGAATATGCTGGTGATTATCACAAGACGACAAAAATTATGTTTATTGTTTATGATATTGTTATGTTTATGATGTTAGTGTGACTCATTCCATCAACTCTGAACACCTGCCCTAAACTGCTTCATGTGTTAGCAAGTGCTTGCTTCCTTTCAAGTGGATTACATCTTTGTCCTGTGAAGACAAATGTCAGCGAATCTTTGCATACCCCCTGACATCGATAGAGACGTAAGAGAAAAATACTCTCGACCTCATTTCACCATTTGGAATTTGCATTGAATATTAATGGCTGTGGAGTCAGCCTTACATAAGGGGTTGCTGGTAGAAGGCTGCTTGTTGCTGCTGAGGTGCAGGTTGGGCCAGAGCGGACATCGGATAGGAGGCTGGAGGCAGACCAGGATTAGCGTTCTGATAGGCAGACATGTCCATAGCCATGCTCATCTGTGGTGGGTAAGGGGCGGGGGCTCCAGGAGCATGGTTTACATATGCTGCATTCATGGGGCCGCTGCAGGAAATAAGCAATTTGCAGAAATTTAAGGCTAGTTTTCCAAACACCACTATCAGAATGATACATTTTAAACAAAGCCATCTAAAAAAAGCCTATGTTGACAAGTACACTGCCCGGCATCATGTGCTGATTCCAAAAATAGTGTCCGTTTTGCTCTAGCTCATCGCACTTTCTGAGAAAATATGATGCGCATTGTTTCATTTTTGCTTTTACAACCATTTGTAAGGTGAAGAAGTCTTGTATTATCCCTTGACAGTTTAAAACTATTTGTACAATCTCATCTGAAGACATTATGTTATGCCTATTCCTGATTTCAAGGTTAGCACAAGCAAACATGGCCCATATTTCCATCAATTCACATCTTGTGAAGCAAAACGCTCTGTTTGTAAGAAACAAATCCATCAAGACATTTTTTTAACTTCAAACAATTAGTCTTCTATCCATAATATTGCTTTCTCCAGAGAAAACGTCATCAGGAGAGAAATCAAGCACCGCTTACAAGCGATAACAATCTAAAACAGTTCTAAACAAATACATATGTGGATTTTGATGTGAGAAGACTCCATGTTGATGTTGATATGTTTATTATAAAACGCAGCTTTTCACATCACAAGACGTTAATTGATGGACTGGAATCATGTGGATTACTTGTGAATTATCGTGGTGTTTTTAACAGCCATTTGAACTGTCATTCCGGCGGCACCCATTCACTGCAGAGAATCCATTTGTAAACAAGCTAATGCTACATTTCTTCAAATCTGTTGTGATGAAGAATCAAACACATCTACATCTTGGATGGCCTGAAGGCGAGTCAGTTGTCAGCAAACGCTTGTTTTTGGGTGAAATATTACTTTAAACAAATACAGTAAACTATTGAAGATGGAGAATGGGAGCTTCCGTGCGTTTGCGCTCAGGTGCTGGTTTTCTCAGCGTTGTCAAAATAAAAGTCCCACTACTGACACTTAGCAGCCAAACAGAAAAACGTACTGGTCAATGCCGATAATTAAAAAAATATATATCAACACATCTGCCTCTGTGATAAACTTAGTGGAAAACTAATACAATTTTCTTCATTCACTGTTTGAATGGACATGATTAGATTTTTTGAATAGAAGGCGAAAATTGCATATATAGGAATAAAAGACAAGGCCAAAGTTGCTTCAAAATTAGAGGTAGACTAGATTACCTGATGTAAGGAGGTTGTGTTGGCTGGCTGGTGGGCACTGAATTGACTGAAGGAGGAAGGGAGCAGAGAGGTCCAGCTTGGTCCGTAAGACTATATCCCTGTGGAACACCAGAGGACATGTAGGCTCCAGATGGCTGATAACCCTGAAAGAGATAAGAAATAATAAATTAAGAAGTCAGAATAATACAAATCAGAATTGTCTGTGTCACAAAATATAATGGACTGAATTGGCACTAATTCTCTATTTAAATGGCAAAGCAAACCTGCATAGCGAGAGGAGTAGGGGCTCCTGGGTAAGTGCCTTGGAGACTCTGCATTTTGGAGTATGCATTGTAAAGAGGAGCCTCATTCATTAGCTGGTTATACAGTTCCAGAGCCTCCAGCAACTTCACATTCAGCTCGGACAACTCTGAGTGCTTCCTGCAGGAATGAGAGCGAGAAGTTTTTCCTCATATGCAAAAGACTGAAAAAACAGCCAACCTATTCTGGCGTAAGTTTTGATTTCAACAAACCTGTCGATTTCTTGTAGTTTCTCATCAATCATCGGGTTCATCTTTTCACAAGCATCTAGAAGAACACAACAAAAGATTAACACTCTGGAATTGGGTCTAGCATCATTTACTCAGAGGAACTGTCAGGTTCAATGATCTTGTGTGCAATGTAACATTTGACAGTAGAATTGTGTAACTGTGATAAAATACCTAGCAAAGTTTTTTATATTTTAACTAAAAAAAACTAATTTACATTTATAACACTATTCTTTGCATTTTATTACCTTGGCAGTAAAAACAATGCATGCCGCTGCGTAGGTGTTTCTAACACAACAGATGTGACAAGAAATTTGACATTTTTCTCTTTTCTGGCCAATGTAATCAATCTCTCAATATTTCTTCCTCAACATTTTCTTTTGCTTTTGAAACAAATGGGAATGCAAAAATATATTTCACTACTATAGAAGTTTATCCAACTATTACAAATTCTGTTTCTGAGAAACATGGAGTTTAAACAAGAGCTCAAGAAGGGTCTTCCTCGTACCTTCTAATGTGAGCAGCTCCGGGCCGTCAGGTGAGGCATCTGCAGGGTCTGTGTTCTGGAGCAGGTAGAGAGTTTTGTCCATTTTCTCCTGTAGGGAACAGAGTCAGTGATTAACACAAGACAAGAGAACTTCACCAAGAGCCTGTTGATCATATCAGTTACGCTTCTCTAGATAAGTGGAGACATGTGGCCAAAGATCATCCGGCACTCACCTCATCTATATACACAGGTTCAGGCTCAGCTTTGACTTCAACGATGGGCTCCTCTGGGGCTACTGTCTTCTCTACATACATCACTACAGGAAAGAGAATTCAGGAGATATGTATGCGTAATCTGCATAGAAAAAAATGCATTATTCCTGTACAAAAAAAACAAGGTTATAAAGTGTATTACCAGGGTCTGGTTCGGCATTCAGGTTGGTGGTGACAAAGTTTGATGGGAAGAGGCCTACTCCTCGATGATTCTCTCCTTTCCACCAGTTTGGATCACTGTTGGATAACAGCGACATTACTTCTCAATGGACAATGGGTTATGGGAAATTTAAAGACAGCATTAACAAATTAAATTGTAAATGAAATTATTTCTACACACAACACTTATAAAATAACGTCCTTGAACGATCAGTTTACCTGTCATCAAGGATGATCACAAGCTCTCCAGCCTTAAAAGTGAGCTCATTGTCTTCCGCTGCTTCAAAATCATAGAGGGCACGCACTTTACGGGACTCTTTCCCTCCGTTGGTGTTGTAGGGTGGATCAGCTATCATGGTAAGGGGTCGTGTCTCTGCCTGCTGTTTCTGTTCCTGTAGGGACAGCTCAATGGCTGCATCGAGCAAAATACATACACTCATTATCTTGGTACAGAGGACTATAGCTTGATTCCACAGTTACGATGCCAAAGATTTTTATTGATGCTTAGGCAGGGGCCCAAAATCATTAGTCAGACAAGACTAAATAAATGATAATAACAAAAAAAGTATATGAAAGTACATTAGCATGAAGAGTCTCTCACCTTTGGCCAGATCATCATCATCAGCTGCTTTGCTGGTGGCAGGAGTGCTGCTGGGCTTTGTGCTGGAGCTCTGCAAGTAGAGATCACGTTACAACTGATTTGCAAAAAAGACATTTTATATATATATATATATATATATATATATACACTGCCGGGTTTTTTTTATGTTTTTTAAAGAAGTCTCTTCTGCTCATCAAGGCTGCATATATTTGATCAAAAATACAGAAACAAAAGTAATATTGTGAAACATTATTGCAATTTAAAATACCGGTTTTCTAAAAAGTTAAAAAGAACAGCATTTATTCAAAATACAAATCTTTTCTAACAATATAAGTCTTTACTATCACTTTGTATCAATTTAACACATCTTTGCTGAATAAAAGTATTCATTTCTTTTTAAAAACTTTTACATCTTGTGAAGCAAAACGCTCTGTTTGTAAGAAACAAATCCATCAAGACATTTTTTTAACTTCAAACAATTAGTCTTCTATCCATAATATTGCTTTCTCCAGAGAAAACGTCATCAGGAGAGAAATCAAGCACCGCTTACAAGCGATAACAATCTAAAACAGTTCTAAACAAATACATATGTGGATTTTGATGTGAGAAGAATCCATGTTGATGTTGATATGTTTATTATAAAACGCAGCTTTTCACATCACAAGACGTTAATTGATGGACTGGAATCATGTGGATTACTTGTGAATTATCGTGGTGTTTTTAACAGTCATTCCGGCGGCACCCATTCACTGCAGAGAATCCATTTGTAAACAAGCTAATGCTACATTTCTTCAAATCTGTTGTGATGAAGAATCAAACACATCTACATCTTGGATGGCCTGAAGGCGAGTCAGTTGTCAGCAAACGCTTGTTTTTGGGTGAAATATTACTTTAAACAAATACAGTAAACTATTGAAGATGGAGAATGGGAGCTTCCGTGCGTTTGCGCTCAGGTGCTGGTATTCTCAGCGTTGTCAAAATAAAAGTCCCACTACTGACACTTAGCAGCCAAACAGAAGCCGGGTTTTTTTTATGTTTTTTAAAGAAGTCTCTTCTGCTCATCAAGGCTGCATATATTTGATCAAAAATACAGAAACAAAAGTAATATTGTGAAACATTATTGCAATTTAAAATACCGGTTTTCTAAAAAGTTAAAAAGAACAGCATTTATTCAAAATACAAATCTTTTCTAACAATAGAAATATTTGCTATCACTTCTTATCAATTTAACACATCCTTGCTGAATAAAAGTTTTAATTTCTTTCAAAAAAAGAAATAATAAAAATGTACTGACCCCAAACTTTTCATATGTGGATTTTGATGTGAGAAGACTCCATGTTGATGTTGATATGTTTATTATAAAACGCAGCTTTTCACATCACAAGACGTTAATTGATGGACTGGAATCATGTGGATTACTTGTGAATTATCGTGGTGTTTTTAACAGCCATTTGAACTGTCATTCCGGCGGCACCCATTCACTGCAGAGAATCCATTTGTAAACAAGCTAATGCTACATTTCTTCAAATCTGTTGTGATGAAGAATCAAACACATCTACATCTTGGATGGCCTGAAGGCGAGTCAGTTGTCAGCAAACGCTTGTTTTTGGGTGAAATATTACTTTAAACAAATACAGTAAACTATTGAAGATGGAGAATGGGAGCTTCCGTGCGTTTGCGCTCAGGTGCTGGTATTCTCAGCGTTGTCAAAATAAAAGTCCCACTACTGACACTTAGCAGCCAAACAGAAAAACGTACTGGTCAATGCCGATAATTAAAAAAATATATATCAACACATCTGCCTCTGTGATAAACTTAGTGGAAAACTAATACAATTTTCTTCATTCACTGTTTGAATGGACATGATTAGATTTTTTGAATAGAAGGCGAAAATTGCATATATAGGAATAAAAGACAAGGCCAAAGTTGCTTCAAAATTAGAGGTAGACTAGATTACCTGATGTAAGGAGGTTGTGTTGGCTGGCTGGTGGGCACTGAATTGACTGAAGGAGGAAGGGAGCAGAGAGGTCCAGCTTGGTCCGTAATATAAGTCTTTACTATCACTTTGTATCAATTTAACACATCTTTGCTGAATAAAAGTATTCATTTCTTTTTAAAAACTTTTGAACAGTAGTGCATATTGTTAGAAAAGATTTCTATTTTGAATAAATGCTCTTTTTTAACTTTTTATTCATCAAAGAAAAAAGTATTACAGGTTATAAAAAAAAAAAAATTAAGCAGCACAACTGTTTTCAACATTGATAATAAATCGGCATATTAGAATGATTTCTGAAGGATCATGTGACACTGAAGACTGGAGTAATGATGCTGAAAATTCAGCTTTGCATAATAGGAATAAATTAGATTTTAAATTATATTAAAATAGAAACCCATTATTTTAAATTCCAATAATATTTCACAATATTACAGTTCTGTATTATATATTTTTATATTATATTATACACAATATTATATTTTTTGTATTTTTGATTAAATTAAATGCAGCCTTGATGAGCAGAAGAGACTTCTTTAAAAAAAAACATTAAAAATCTTTGCATAATAGGAATAAATTAGATTTTAAATTATATTAAAATAGAAACCCATTATTTTAAATTCCAATAATATTTCACAATATTACAGTTTTGTATTATATTTTTTTATATTATATTATACACAATATAATATTTTTTGTATTTTTGATTAAATTAAATGCAGCCTTGATGAGCACAAGAGACTTCTTTAAAAAAAAAAAACATTAAAAATCTTACTGATCCCAAACTTTTGAACGGCAGTGTAAGTCTATTTATCCTTATCTATTATATATACATACACACTACAATTCACAAGTTTGGAATATGTACAGTTTTTTTTTTATGTTGCTAAAGAAGTCTTATGCTCACCAACGCTGCATTTGTTTGATCAAAAATACAGAAAGAACAGTAATATTGTGAAATATTTTTACAATTTAAAAGAACTGTTTCTATTTGAATATGTTTTAAAATGTAATTTATTCCTGTGATGGCAAAGCTGAATTTTTTCATTGTGTTCGTTTGTCCCACTTTTGCTGCCAAAACATCCCTGAACCATCGAGGCACGGACTCCACTAGACCCCTGAAGGTGTGCTGTGCTATCTGGCACCAAGATGTTAGCAGCAGATCCTTTAAGTCCTGTAAGTTGCGAGGTGGGGCCTCCATGGATCGGACTTGTTTGTTCAGCACATCCCACAGATGCTCGATTGGATTGAGATCTGGGGAATTTGGAGGTCAAGTCCAAGTTGTGCTCCTCAAGCCATTCCTGAATCATTTTTGCTTTGTGGCAGGGCGCATTATCCTGCTGAAAAAGGCCCCAGCAACCAGGGAATACGGTTTCCATGAAAGGGTGTACATGGTCTGCAACAATGCTTAGGTAGGTGGTATGTGTCAAAAAGTAACATCCACATGGATGGCACGATCCAAGGTTTCCCAGCAGAACATTGCCCAAAGCATCACACTGCCTCCACCGGCTTGCCTCCTTCCCATAGTGCATCCTGCTGCCATGTGTTCCCCAGGTAAGCGGCGCACGCGCACACTGCCATCCACGTGATGTAAAAGAAAACATGATTCATCAGACCAGGCCACCTTCTTCCATTGCTCCGTGGTCCAGTTCTGATGCTCACGTGCCCAGTGTTGGCGCTTTCGGCGTCGGTGGACAGGGGTCAGCATGGGCACCCTGACTGGTCTGCGGCTATGCAGGCCCATACGCAACAAACTGCGATTCACTGTGTATTCTGACACCTTTCCATCAGAACCAGCATTAACTTCTTAAGCAATTTGAGCTAGAGTAGGTTTCTTTGATGAATAAAAAGTTCAGAAGAATGGCATTTATCTGAAATAGAAATCTTTTGTAACATTTTAAATGTCTTCATCATCCCTTTTGATCAATTTAAAGCATCCTTGCTAAATAAAAGTATTAATTTCTATAATTTCTCCACCCCCCCACACAAAAACATTATACTGACTTCAAGCTTTTGAATGGTATAATGTATAATACTACAAAAGCTTTTTATTCCAGATAAATGTATATTTTGCACAACTGTTATACGAACACAGAACTATAATGCCATCTATAGGCGTACCAGAGCAAATACTCAAGGAAAAAAAAAAAAAAAAATTTAAAAAAGTAGGTTTTTGAGATAACATTTACATGACGACCTCTGAGTGACACAGTAAAGTCTTGTGACCCATTTTATGTAGTCGGTACTGATTAACAGCTATGGAAATGTTTACATGCACTTGTCCTTTTGTCAAACAAAATGAGCTAACAATAAATGAAGGAAAAGAATAACAAAGAAGAATTGACATCTCATGGGCCACGAGGGAAGTGTGGCAAATATGTGACAGGAAATTCCATTCTGTCTGCTTGATTCTCGTCTCAAGTTTACACACATGCTTCAGCATTCCAGACACACTCAGCTGATTTATACGCCTCTAACCTAGATAGCTAAAGTGTTAGCAGACATGTCATGTGAGGAACAGTGGTCATGTTTAGTCACATGATTAATTTATGATTCATCTCTCATAGAGAGGTGGCTGACTATTGGTTATTAACTATGGGCATTTATGGTATACTTTTAATGTATCTTTAAAAACAACATGTCAGTTTTCAAAGATTGACTAAACAAAACAGTAAAAACAAAGAGAAATCACCCCATAATAAAATCAAAATAAAAAGCTGGCGATTGCTTACACACTACCGTTCAAGAGTTCTATCGATTTTTTCAGTGATGGCAAAGCTGATTAGCTGGAGCCATTACTCCAGTTTTCAGTCTCACATGATTCTTCAGGTTCCCCAGGTAAGCGGCGCACGCGCACACTGCCATCCACGTGATGTAAAAGAAAACATGATTCATCAGACCAGGCCACCTTCTTCCATTGCTCCGTGGTCCAGTTCTGATGCTCACGTGCCCAGTGTTGGCGCTTTCGGCGTCGGTGGACAGGGGTCAGCATGGGCACCCTGACTGGTCTGCGGCTATGCAGGCCCATACGCAACAAACTGCGATTCACTGTGTATTCTGACACCTTTCCATCAGAACCAGCATTAACTTCTTAAGCAATTTGAGCTAGAGTAGGTTTCTTTGATGAATAAAAAGTTCAGAAGAATGGCATTTATCTGAAATAGAAATCTTTTGTAACATTTTAAATGTCTTCATCATCCCTTTTGATCAATTTAAAGCATCCTTGCTAAATAAAAGTATTAATTTCTATAATTTCTCCACCCCCCCACACAAAAACATTATACTGACTTCAAGCTTTTGAATGGTATAATGTATAATACTACAAAAGCTTTTTATTCCAGATAAATGTATATTTTGCACAACTGTTATATGAACACAGAACTATAATGCCATCTATAGGCGTACCAGAGCAAATACTCAAGGAAAAAAAAAAAAAAACATTTACATAAGTAGGTTTTTGAGATAACATTTACATGACGACCTCTGAGTGACACAGTAACGAACACAGAACTATAATGCCATCTATAGGCGTACCAGAGCAAATACTCAAGGAAAAAAAATAAAAAAAACATTTACATAAGTAGGTTTTTGAGATAACATTTACATGACGACCTCTGAGTGACACAGTAAAGTCTTGTGACCCATTTTATGTAGTCGGTACTGATTAACAGCTATGGAAATGTTTACATGCACTTGTCCTTTTGTCAAACAAAATGAGCTAACAATAAATGAAGGAAAAGAATAACAAAGAAGAATTGACATCTCATGGGCCACGAGGGAAGTGTGGCAAATATGTGACAGGAAATTCCATTCTGTCTGCTTGATTCTCGTCTCAAGTTTACACACATGCTTCAGCATTCCAGACACACTCAGCTGATTTATACGCCTCTAACCTAGATAGCTAAAGTGTTAGCAGACATGTCATGTGAGGAACAGTGGTCATGTTTAGTCACATGATTAATTTATGATTCATCTCTCATAGAGAGGTGGCTGACTATTGGTTATTAACTATGGGCATTTATGGTATACTTTTAATGTATCTTTAAAAACAACATGTCAGTTTTCAAAGATTGACTAAACAAAACAGTAAAAACAAAGAGAAATCACCCCATAATAAAATCAAAATAAAAAGCTGGCGATTGCTTACACACTACCGTTCAAGAGTTCTATCAATTTTTTCAGTGATGGCAAAGCTGATTAGCTGGAGCCATTACTCCAGTTTTCAGTCTCACATGATTCTTCAGAAATCATTCTAATATGCTGATTTCTTGATATGTACTCATTGATATGTGAATCTTTTTTTTTTCAGGATTCTTTGATTAATAGAAAGTTCAAAAGAACAGCATTTATTTAAAAAATAAATCTTTTGTGATTTTATAAATGTCACTTTTAATTAAATTAATGTCCTTGCTGAATAAAAGTATGAATTTATTTTTAAAAATATATATAATAATAATAATAATATATATATATATATATATATATATATATATATATATATATATAGAATCTTACTGACCCCAAACTTGAATGGTAATGTACAATATACAGTTATTATATATTAATTCATAAATGAAACCAACTACAACATGTATAGACTTACAAAAATATTTTTACTCCATTTTAAAATGCTAACATTTGACAATATCAGTCCCAGAAACTTTGAAAGAACATTGCAATGACCTACACTGCAGACATGGCATGACAACAAGGTGGCACAGATACATCTGTCACAGATTTCTGTGACCTACCAGTACAGGAAATACAAACAGAATAACTAATGAACTATGTGAAATTAGGATCTAAAAGTCGCTATGACAGTAAACCCAGCCAAATTTCAGGGTCATATATCTAGGCCAAATACCAGCAGCTGTTGTCTGTTCATTAGCATTTGTGTTAATGGACAGCTGACATCATAAAGTGAGATCCAACAGGATCAAGTTGGAATACCTGGGTGTTTGCGGTGGGAAAGGACACTCCGTCTTCTTTGAGGGACTTGATGGTGGCACTGATGAGACTCAGCTGTGCGTCTTTCTGGAAATCTTCGGCCCACTCCACCATCAAGGCCTTGAGTTTCTCAGCAACCTTTGGGTGAACCTGAGGAGAAGAGAACGAGGATGGTAGACATTATCAACAGACAAGCAAGTTTATTATACTTTGAAACAAGGATTTGTCCTGTTGTATGTAATTACCTTTTAATTTATGCAGTGAGCTAAAGTTCCTTACCTTGTTCAACACACCACGAACTTCACTGGCAAACTCCCGCGAGCAGATTTCTAGGTGAAAGATTTTTCCGCTGTTTGAAACGCAGGCACCCAGCAACTAAACAGAGAAAATACAGCAATATCTGAGTAACCATTATTTGCATTAAAAAAAAAACATTTTAATCAATGAATTTCCTGTTATTTGAACATACTAGATACGTATTTAAAAAAAATAATTGATTCAGACTGATTTTCGAACAGGCATTTGTGAACAGGTCAATTCAAATGTATATTCACAAAAAAATTCTGGAAAATGTCATTTAAAAACTTCCTGATACTTCTAGGATTTCCATGACAATCAAAACAATTTTCTATACAAGCAGTGATTGCACACTTGTTACATTTCTATAAATGTTTATGCTTCAAATGTGCATAAATGAAATGTGATATCATAATAAAGATTATTAATAATAATAATAACAATAATTCTGACAAGTATATAACTGTTTATTCTTTGAATATGTGTAAATAAAATGCAGACACAAAATAAAGATTCATAATAATGATATTAATCATAATAATTCTTGTTATAGTTGTTATTGCACACTTGTAACATTTCTATAACAGTTATCACTTTTAATGTGTGTAAATTAAATGTGACATCATGATAAATATTAATACTACTACTAATAAATTGTATTATTCCTAACATTGTCATCATTATTGTAAAAATTACATATATTATTATTACAACAAATTCAGCAACTCAAAAAATAAAAATAAAGAGCGCATCAACCCACTTTATTCCTCTGTAATACATTTTTGTAAAGATACAGCCAGATGAGATATCTAAAAATAGATTGAGACATCTATGCAGGCTGAGATTTTGGGGAGTCAGAGTGGGAGCCCACAGAGATGTCTGTCACTTCCAGATGCTACAGAGCGCTCTGGAGTTTTTACAGCTTTAGTTTCTTCGATACTAGTTTAGTGTGCAGTGACTATATGCAAGCCATACATAGGTTAATTGTCGTCATGAAAAGAAACACTGTGACAACTCATATCGCTTACTAAACTGTGGGTGTAACTCTGTTTGACTACAATGGGAACTGAAGATGAAGAGCTCACCGTTAATGCTTGCATGGCTACATGAGGGACCTTGTGGTTCACACGCTTCATGATTGACCTGAGACAATCCTTTGCACTATGCCAGAAAAAAAGAGAAAACGACAAAGAGGGGCATGAACATTTATATTAGGGAGAGGTGCACCATTTTTCTACATTAAAATTAAATAGAAATTAATATTTAACAAAAAAGGTATCTATATAAGAAGAACAATAATGCATACAAGCAACATGAATGTTATTAATTGTTACTAAAATAAGCATTAAAAACACATAGTTATTTAAATCTTGTTTGTATGCTGCTATTTCAGCTCACCCATTGGGAGTTGTCCCGACCCGGTCACAGATATCCATAATGAGGCACCAGTCCTCTGATGTGCTAGTTTCACTAGTTGCTTTCTCTGAATATGCAAATGAATAAGCATTCATAAAAAGACAAATTCAAATGAAACTCTCAAAGCTAATTTTCTCTTATTACAGAGCCATATCATAACTTACCATTTTAATTTAAGTCAAAGTGCATGCTCAAAAACTTAATTTACCAAAAAGGCCATAAACGCACAATACCGAGTATAATAATAATAATAAAATAAGTGTGAATATTATCTGATTTACATCCTAGCAATTGAAGAACAAGTCTTTAATACATATTTATTTATTATATGGCTTATATCCATCCCGTTAAACAGACAAAGTAGCCTGTTTTGCCTGTTATTTTGCATATCCGGCTTGTCTCAACAGGCACAACGACCATTTCTATGATAATACACTAGTGTAGATTAGTTTACCCCTCCTTCAAGAATAAAACAACTTGGGCGCATTTGAATGACTAACATAATGAAGACAGGGAAATTTGCATTGCGACATCCAACAAAGTACAACTTGAAATAAAATGAACAACAATCAAGTGTTCAAACCACTCTACAGAGGAACATACAGTGTCACAAGTTCATTCACATTAATCTCTCAGGACAAAACTATGAAAAGAAAAACATTGTTCATACTATTGACAAATGAACTGCTATTAATCTTTCAGTCATTCATGCTTACTGGAAATGGGTTAAATATAAATATATATATGTATTTATTTTTTGGGTGGAATTTTTTATTTATTTTTTTTAAAAGCAGGACGTTTTGATTATATAATATTATATTAGGAAGGTACTATACTACATCCTGTTAGATGTACTTTTCATATTAAAATATCACGGCATAGCCTTAACAGGAAATATCTTCTAGTTAAAAAAAACGTTATTTATTGTAATCATAAACGTGATACACTTTGATAAACTTTGTACTTAATCCCCAAACAACTCAAAATCACTTTTTGACAGAGTAACGTTACTTAAACTAAATATTGAAAATGTTCAGTGTTCATCTGAAAAGTTGCAGAAATGTAGAACAATATTTTAAGGATGGTGTCAGTTCTGCTAATAACGTTTGACAGCTTTAATCGTTAAATCCCGATATTTAAGGGATCAGAGAAACCGAGGAAATAAACCAAACAAAAAGCAAAGATCTTGAGGATATGACAGGGAGCAATGCGCTGGATCGGCCCTGTTAACCGACTTGTCAATATCACATCACTTCGACAAACACAACACTGTCAAACTCACCCACATCCTGATCGAACGGGTTTTGACCAAATAAAGGCATTTTGAGACCTTTTCCTATCTATTAAATGTTAAATTCACGCGTATTATCTACGTATATCGACGATTTATCGTTCTCTCATCCATTAAAATGCGTCCACTTCTACCAGTTGCTCTTCCGTAAACTTAGAACGCAACCGCAATGCCTGTCAAGAAACCGCAGACGTGTCACAACAGTCAAATGATTCTAGATTTCAAGTTGTATTTAGTATTTCTATTAAGACTACACAACTACATTATTAAATTATTTCATTTTGTGTTTTTATCAATCTATATTTCCGACAGGCATGTAAGTTGAGACCTTAGTGTGCGTTCTGAGCTGAGCAGGAGACCCGCACTGCCATCTAGCGATTGGAATATATGTTTCTGAAATTCCCAAAATTCAACACAAATATTACAATTTAATAATATTATATTTATTATTAATAAAAATGTAAAAAAATATATATATATATGTGTTTGGTAAACATGTCTGTGAATAAGCGAATCGAAAATGTAACAGAGTGACACACAAAACATAATTTACACCCTGTCCTCGCCAGGGGGCGCTCCATTCATCAGCGCCTTCTATATACATGTCAGCAAGGCCACACGCCTTTATTCACTCACCGGGACCATTTGGATGATCCAGTGTTTCTAATGCTAGTTCAGTCATGTCGGCACCTGCCATGGGGACCAGCAAAACAGCGCACACTGATTCCAGTAACAAGAAGAAAAAGGGACCCGGAACGCTGGCCACCGCATATCTGGTCATTTACAACGTGGTTATGACAGCGGGGTATGATGAAAATCAAATGCGCTTCCGTGCTCTCTGTCCAAGCGTGTGGCAGTAAGAATGAATGGTTAGATTTCAGACAGCGTGCTCAAAGTGCTTGACAGATTCGCGGTGACCTCCCCCTTTGAGTTTAAATTGCATGCGTTAGCACAGTTTGTTTTGAAATGACAATAAATGGACATTATTCTGAATATTCTGGTAATGTATTGCAAAGTAAATCCTATTAACGCCTATTTAACACGCCATCAGGGCTGCTGGGTGACAGGGTCATTGGTTGCATGCATGAATGCATTGTTCTTATTTTGCAGTAGCGGGTCTGTTGTTTGTGCAGTTAGATGACATTAATGGACGCACGAATGAATTTAGTGTATTCGTTAGTTTAAATGTAGCTATATACAGTTCAATAGGCAGTAGCTGGTGTGGTTAAACAGTGAATAGTAGTGCACTTTACCCATTGTAACCCCGAAACTGTTGCACAATTATGTCCTTTTCGGAAACGAATCGATTAACCTATTCGTTTTGAGGTGGGATGTAGGAACAATAAACACAACATTTGGAAAAAATACATATAGATTAATTTATATAGTGATAAATAGCTACAGGTGCATCTCAATAAATTAGAATGTCAGCACTTCATGCTTCCTTCTGCTGACCAGCTTTTTGAAGATGCTGATTTCATTTTCCAGCAGGATTTGGCACCTGCCCACACTGCCAAAAGCACCAAAAGTTGGTTGAATGACTATGGTGTTGGTGTGCTTGACTGGCCAGCAAACTCACCACACCTGAACCCCATAGAGACTCTGAGATAGTGAATTGGTGGGTTTTTGTTAAATGTGAGACAAAATCATCACAATTAAAAGAACCAAAGACTTAAACTACTTCAGTCTGTGTGCATTGAATTTATTTAATACACGAGTTTCACAATTTGAGTTGAATTACTGAAATAAATGATCTTTTCCACGACATTCTAATTTATTGAGATGCACCTGTATATTTGAGTAGCTACAATCTAGTGAAATATTGGAGTTTTTTTGCTCTCTGTGAATGCACACATGTATTTCTCTTCTAAAACACTTTGTTTTCACTGTTTTTAAAAGGTGCTATGTAATAAAGTTACTTACTAAAATCTATTTTGCTGCCAATTTCAACCGTAAAAATAAAATCCGCTTGTAGCCTACCCCTAAAAATCACTTGTGTAGGCTAATGATTCAAATCTAAGTATTTAAGTATCCGAACTAACGAATAATCAACGTTTTGACCGGTTATTGTAGATTTCAGTCCTTATTTTAAGTTATTGCACTCAAACAAAGCAAATGTAATCGACTCTTAATGTTTTTGAGCCGAGCATGACTACAAAAAAATCACTACAGAAGTTTACATGACTTTTAAGATTTTATAACGTTGCTTTCCAGGGCTTGGAATGACGAATCGTTCTTTTGAACCGAATAGTTTTCAAATCACTCGAATGTAAGTGAGGAATCTGTTTTTGACCGGTTTTCGAACTTTTCGAACCAACTGATTCATTCAAATGAATTGAACTTCCCAATGCGGTTGCTGCAGCAGCAGTAACCAAACCGGGTTTGCTACATTTTCGCAACGTCTGTTGACCAGAATGCAGTCAGGAATAGTTTGATGATGCAATTCAGTCGATGCTTTTTAGTTAGAGACCATTTCATGATATCTCACAGAGACATTAAACGCTGTCCAATAATGTACTGTGTGTATTGTTTTGAATTTGAAATCACAATCCAGTCCTGTTTGCCTTAACTGATTTTAAAATACTTGAGCTGTTAATGTTTTTGGTGATATTTAGATAAAGATGATTGTGCTGCTAGCAACATGGTTTTGATGCTCTTCTATCTTCATGTTATACCAAGACTTGCACATATGGCCGTGACAGATAAAGGAAGTTAAAATAGAAAAACACAACTTTTGAGAAATTGGAGTGTGTATTCTGGTGTATATTTTGCATCAGTACAATAAATG
Source organism: Sinocyclocheilus grahami (assembly GCF_001515645.1). NCBI lineage: Eukaryota > Metazoa > Chordata > Actinopteri > Cypriniformes > Cyprinidae > Sinocyclocheilus > Sinocyclocheilus grahami. Next base: position 243,963 of record NW_015505728.1, on the reverse strand, counting down.
TGCTGGATGTATTTGAATGAAATTGCCACTATTTGCTGTTAACTGCTGTGCTGTAAGAGATTTGCATGCAGTTCCATGCCTGTGTGCATTGCGGAAATGCTCTCCTCTCTCAAAGCAAGGACGAGTGGCTCTACAGATTTACTCTATGAACCTTTTTTTTTTTATCTAGATGGCTGGTCATTGCTGTTGGTCTGGTTCGAGCATACCTTGCCAGGGGAAGTTACCATGGTCTTTATTACTCGATAGAAAAGCCCCTAAAATTCTTTCAGACTGGTGCCCTTCTTGAGGTGAGTGTTATGGGAGCTATATTCATTTAAATTAATTCATAATTCTGAAGTAAACTATATATTTTTGCAAAAAAATGTGTAAGTACACAATTAATATATAGAAACGGAATCAGCTTTATTCACCAAGTGTGTGCAAACACAAGGAATTTGTTGGGTCTAATTAAGGAGCTCTTGGTACATGCATGCAGATGAGAACAGAAAGAACATTTAAATAAGACTAAAGAAAAAACAAACTATAAATAATAATAATGTGGTATGAATCTGGAACAGAAGATTTACAGTGGGGGAAATATTTATTTGATCCCCTGCTGGTTTTGTAAATTTGCCCACTTACAAAGAAATGAAGGGTCTGTAATTTTTAATGGTAGGTTTATTTTAACATATGGAGACCTAATATCAACCAAAAAATCCCCCCCCCAACCCCCACATTATATAAAGGTTAGAAATTGATTTGCATTTCAGTGAGTGAAATAAGTATTTGATCCCCAAGCAGAACATGACTTAGTACTTGGTGCAGAAACCCTTGTTGGCAAGCACAGGTAAGACATTTTTTGTAGTTGGTCACCAGGTTTGCTTGAAGTGGGTACATTTTTACAAGGTAATCCTTGAAGACTTATCCATGACCCATCTTCAGTGTTCTGGCTGAAGGAAGGAAGTTCTCGTCCAAGATTTTACAGTACGTGGCCCGTCCATTTGCCCCTCAATGCGGTGAAGTCGTCCTGTACCCTTTGCAGAAAAACAGCCCCAAAGCATAATGTTTCCACCTCCGTGCTTGACTGTAGGGATGGTGTTCTTGGTGTCATGGTCAGCATTTCTCATCCTCCAAACACGGCGAGTCGAGTTAATGCCAAAGAACTCAATTTTGTTCTCATCTGACCACAGCACTTTCTCCAAAGGCTTCTCTGAATCATTTAAGATCATTAACAAGCTCCTCCCGTGTAGTTCGGGGCTGATCCCTCACCTTTCTCATGATCATCCTTACCCCATGAGGTGAGATCTTGCACGGAGCTCCAGACCGAGGCCGATTGATGGTTGTTTTAATCGCACCAACAGTTGTCTCCTCACCAAGCTTCTTGCTGTGATGGTCTTGTAGCCCATTCCAGCCTTGTGCCGATCTACAATCTTGTCTCTGACATCCTTTGACAGCTCTTTGGTCTTGCCCGTGGTGGTGGGAGAGGTTGGAATGGAAGATACAGATTGTGCGGACTGGTGTCTTATACACCTAACGAGCTGACATTAGGAGTAACTTCTTAAAGTGACAGGACTAATCTGTGTTCCACATGGGCACATAACCAGTCTGTGGGAGATAGAATTCTTGCTGGTTGGTAGGGGATCAAATACTTATTTCACTCACTGTATGTAAAGATTTGTGCATTATTTAATCTATATACAGCTTTATAAATAAAAATAACAGTATAAATAATTCATTATAAATAAAAGTCACTTTAGATAAGTCCTCTGCTAAATGCATAAATATACAAATATGTTTGAACACACACTACTGTTCAAAAGTTTGGGGGTAATTTTTTTTTTTCTTTTTATTATCTTTCTTTCTTTTTTTTTCTTTTTTTAAAGAAATCAATAATTTCCAGCAAGGACACTTTAAATAGAGTGACAGTAAAAAAAAAATTACATAATATTACAAAGAATGAATATTACAAAGTAATATTACAAAGAATCTTAATGTGGCGAGGCTGGATTTTCAGCAGCCATTACTCCAAATGGCTGCTGAAAATCCAGCCTCGCCACATTAAGAGATTAAATTTTAGATAGAAAACTGTTTTTTTTTTAATTTACTTTAAATTGTAAAATTTGTCTTACATATTACCGTTTTTTTTTTAAACATTAAAAATATTTTTCTAAATCATACTGACCCTGAACCTTTTGTACTTACAGTGGGGAAAAAAAGTATTTAGTCAGCCACCAATTGTGCAAGTTCTCCCACTTAAAAAGATGAGAGAGGCCTGTAATTTTCATCATAGGTATACCTCAACTATGGGAGACAAAATTAGAAAAAAAATCCAGAAAATCACATTGTAGGATTTTTAAAGAATTTATTTGCAAATTATGGTGGAAAACAAGTATTTGGTCAATAACAAAATTTCATCTCAATACTTTGTTATATACACTTTGTTGGCAATGACAGAGGTCAAACATTTTCTGTAAGTCTTCACAAGGTTTTCACACACTGTTGCTGGTAATTTGGACCATTCCTCCATGCAGATCTCCTCTAGAACAGTAATGTTTTGGGGCTGTCGCTGAGCAACACGGATTTTCAACTCCCTCCAAAGATGTTCTATGGGGTTGAGGTTTGTGTGGTTGTGGGGGTGTGTGTGTGGTTGGGTTTATTTTTATATATTTTTTTTTTTTTTTTTTTTTTTTTGGACATTTGCTTTACCTGATTTCACATTGTGGAAATGTATGTTATTTTCTCACCCTACAGAGTTTAATTTGATTATTTTTAATGCTAAAATGATAATTCCTTGAGGCTGATTGCACCTTATAATATTTGTTCTGTGCTCTCTTCACAGATATTGCATTGTGCCGTGGGTAAGTGCACCCTGCTGCTAATAACAGTCTCTTATTAATTTCTACTATAAATATGCACTAGGTGAAGTATATAGACCAGATTGGCTATACAAGGAAAGCTTTTTTTAACCCAGCAGTGCCATCGTCAGCGAGGGTGCTGCTTTCTCTGCCAGTCTGACTGTGATAATGTGATAAAGAGTCTCACTGCACCCGTGGAGCATAGAGTTCACAGTCCACACCTCATTATCTGGGACTTAAAGCTTAATGTGACCTTTCCCAGTGTAAACAACCAGTGCTGCAGCACTCCCTTTACATCATAACCATCCTTGCTCTCCTAAAGTATTTTATTCTAATGATTTTAATTCTGTTTTATGTCTCTCTCATCATGTTTAGTGTAATGGATTAAGATTATTTTTATACTTGCTTTATCGGATTCATAGTTTACTCTGATTAAAGCCACATTACAAAAATGCAAATGATTAATCTCTTTACACAATATTTAACATTTTGTGAAGGAATTGTTCCCTCCTCTGTGGTCCTGACTGGGTTCCAAGTGATGTCACGAGTATTCCTTACCTGGGCAGTGACACACAGCGTTAGGGAAGTAAGTTTATGTTTAAAGTGAAGTTTATTCAAAAATGTGTTCCAAACCTGTATGAGTTTCTTTCTTCTGTTGAACACAAAATAAGATATTTTGAACAATGTTGTTAACATTGGCTTCCATAGTATGGAGAAAAAAAAATTATTATACAAGTTAATGGCTATCAACAACTATTTGGTGCAACATGAGGGTGAGTAATTGATGACAAAATTCGCATTTTTGGGTGAACTATGCTTTTAACTTTGAATATGCGGCAGCGTTATTTTAGAATTATTTATAGTAATTATAAAGTATTATTGAATTTTTTTTATAATATTTTACATCTGCTGTAATTTTTTTTATTAGTTTAATTTTTATTTTAAAATATTTAATTATTTATTTTGTGTTGTCATTTTTATATATTTTTTATTATTTTAAAGTTTTATTTAATTTTAATGCTTCAACTTAAAATTATTTTATTTCACTTAGTTTTCATGTAAGTTTAAGTGGGAAACACTTTGTAAAACTAACATTTATATTTTATTTTATTTCAACTTTATTTCAACAATTTTTAATAGTTTTATTTTGGTTTTAGTTAAAAATAACATGTTTTACTTGTTCAGGTGACCTACAGTATTAATGGTATATTATGATTATTTAAAAAAAAAATGATGTCAGGTATTCTCATGGTTAAAAAAATACTGGATATGAAAATCCTAATCAATATCTCAAATTACTCATGAGCAATGTACAGGTGCATCTCAATAAATTAGAATGTCATAGAAAAGTTCATTTATTTCAGTAATTCAACTCAAATTGTGAAACTCATGTATTAAATAAATTCAATGCACACAGACTGAAGTAGTTTAAGTCTTTGGTTCTTTTAATTGTGATGATTTTGGCTCACATTTAACAAAAACCCACCAATTCACTATCTCAACAAATTAGAATACTTCATAAGACCAATAAAAAAAACATTTTTAGTGAATTGTTGGCCTTCTGGAAAGTATGTTCATTTACTGTACATGTACTCAATACTTGGTTGGGCCTCCTTTTGCATGAATTACTGCATCAGTGCGGCGTGGCATGGAGACAATCAGCCTGTGGTACTGCTCAGGTGTAATGGAAGCCCAGGTTGCTTTTCCACGACATTCTAATTTATTGAGATGCACCTGTATATAATGAGCAACATTTCTCTTTTTGTCTCATTGAATCTGGTCTACTGCCATCTAGTGGATTTCAACAGCTTGTATAATATTTCAATGCTCATCAAAAATCCTGCATTAGTAGAATTTAAGTGTGAAGAAAACAATGTTATTTATTTTAAGTTCTTTGACACTAAGAATCAAGTTCTGATTGTCCATCCCAGAGAAAGACGTCTGAGCTGAAGTGTGTATTTCTGTAAGTTATTCCAACGAGAAACCTGCTTGAACCAAAACTGGGGAGTAATACTAATATTTAACATGTCCATGTCTGCCTGTGTAGGTTGCTAAAATAACCTCCTTTCAAGCCTGTATGTGTGTAGAAGTGAAGTTGGAGCCTTTGAATGCTTTGTGAAGTGCTTCCGTTTCCGATGTTCTCAGTAGTCCATCTTTGTGTGTCGAGTGGCTTCAGTGAATTGCGATGGAACAGTAGCAAACATAACCGCATGGTTCTCGACTAAATTTTCCTGCTTGCTGAGCAGTTCTGTCTCTTCCCTGTGTGACTTACAGTTTCTCTCGTTTCAGGTCCAAAGCGAAGACAGTGTTCTCCTCTTTGTGGTGGCCTGGACCGTCACGGAGATCATCCGTTACTCTTTCTACACCTTCAGCCTGCTCAACCATCTGCCTTACCTCATCAAAGTAGAAGCATGACCCTTAACTCAAATAAAAATGCCAATATTGTCAAGCTTTTGATATTCAAGTTCTGCATGGGACCAGCAAACTTTGTATGAATAGTAATATGATGATATATATTTACAATAAACCATAATACGGGAAGCAAAGCCATTTTGTTTTTATTATATATGCTGAAGTGCTTCATCTTCCTGATATTTTAGTATTTAACTGCGGTGTAATTAAAAGCATCGTGTCTTAAGTATATTTCACTTTATGTCAGTATACTGTTACTATTGGCCCGGTTTCACAGATAGGGCTTAGTTTAAGCCAAGACTAGGCCTGAGTTAAATTAAGATATTTAAGCAGCTAATATAATAAACGTATTTTAAGATGTCAGAGCAAGATATTTTCAGTTGAGAAAGCTCAAACCTGCATTTTAGTCTGGGACTAGTTTAAGCCTTGTCTGTGAAACCGGGGGGTTAAGTTTTATAGGCTTTTATGGTATCTTAGTAAAAGGGGACTGCAGCATATTCATCCGATCTTCACACGAGGGCAGTAGAGATCTATCTTTGACTCCAGCATAAAGGCTGATATATTTTAATTGCACACGTTCTGTGCGCTCCATTGTCAGAAATTAACAATATTAAGGAGCAATATTTGCTTCCTGGGGTTTGATTTTGGCCATTTAAAAACAATGCATTTATACTAAATCTACTCAAATATATTTCATGTCAAAATACATGCTTATTTCACTAAAGTAACCTTTCCTTTTTGAATAATTACAATAATTTACTTGACTTCGAATAAGAAGAATTCAAAAATATATATCTGGTGTTTTAAAATTGTAAAATTGAAATCTTAATTTTTTTTTAAAGTTATATTTATGGGCGTTTTCTGCCTTTATTAGGACAGGAAAGCATTGCGTGGAGCGCTAGGGCAGCAGGATCGGCAAAGGACCTCAAGACTGGACTCGAACTCGGTTCGCCGGCAGTTGCGCGGTATGTCGGCGCACTAACCACGAGTTTATTGGCGTTTGTAAAGCTGAATGGAAACAAACAATTATATAATAAAACAGATTCCTTGTCCACTATCCACAGTTTGAAATCATACCGATGAGATTAAGATAATTTACACTCTTTTTTAAAGTTTTTGATTTTCGATTATATTTGAGTTTTCTTAAAGCATGAAAAAGCATTCCGTGGTGTTCAAAATTAAAGTGGGACGAAATAGATTTAAAGCAAATTTCCTTAGGGGTGTATCTCAGCATCTCATCTGTTTAAAGGATGGGAGTCATGAGACCTGTGAAAAACAAAACCGAGGAAGCATGACTCTTGAATGCAAACAACAAGATCTTTTGTCTTCTCAAGCTGACACAAAAAAGTTGAATTCTCTTCACACAGCTATTGCCAGGCTGACAGAATCCTGCATTCTGAAAACGTGTCAACACACTGGGATGATAAACAACCGACAACTTATCCCACACTAGGAGGAAAACGATGTAATGTCTGTTGAATGATGAATAAGTGAATGATTTCATTTTTAAAAAGTAAAAAAGGAAAGTAATAAACATGAGAAAAATAAACATTCCCATGCACATTATTCATATAAATATTTGTATATTTACATAAAACATCCACTAAAAGGTTTAATATTCTGAATATCTGTAAAAAGCGGTTTAACAAAAAATATACATTTATACCAAAAATGTGGTTTGACATAAATTATTTATCTCCCATATTTATTTAACCCCCCTCCCCTCCACTTTATTAGCATAACAAACAAAACAAACAATTTCCCCCACTCTGCATTACAAACAGCTGTGCGGATAGTCCCGCCCACTTATCCAAATCACGGTGTATTGACACACAGGTTGACCAATAGAAAAATTGATTGGCAACTTATGCAACCTTCTATCCAATAGAATCGCAGATAAGGCGGGGCCTAAAGATCACACTTGGTTGAATGGAAATACAAAGACAAGTAGCACCAAAACGAAGGATAACGCTTAATCAATTCTGTGTGCGCTTCGGTTTTGTTCATCTGCAGGGAAAGGACGCGCAGCTCCATCCGGCACTGTCAATACGCAGCTCCGCGCGAGCAGGGCGGATTCGACGCTCCTGTGGCGTGACAACTCATCTTCTCATCTAGACGCCAGCGCTGGTGATATTGCTGCTACTGCAGCAGGAGCGTTGGAGATACCTATCTGCACAGCACGGATGAAGACTCCTTCACCAAAGGACACTTGTGAGGTCATCTTGTGGTGACGCAACTGGCCATGCAGGAGCGTTGGAAAGCTCAGGTTTTCACAGCAATCATGATAATCATCTAGTGGGCGACCTCTTATTCACAGGTGCACAGCTTGCGTGGATCAATGCATAGGCTACTCACCATGGAGTCGTGCTCTGCACTTCTAGCTCAGACCAAACCACACTTTTGCGGACACTATTTGCTCCTGTCATGAAACCGTGGAGATCTAGCGTGATGGGCGTAGGGTCAGTTCTCATTAATCTTGACTAAATAACGCAGTTTTAAGGAGTGTGCGAATTATTCAGTGACTTAATGGTGGGCAGACTATTTTGTTTGTTAGCTTCCGTTTATCGACGATACGCGCTCTGACTAACTTGTATAATAACTCTTAACAGTGCTGAAACGACTAACTTATATAACTCTTAACAGTGCTGAAACGACTAACTTATATAACTCTTAACAGTGCTGAAACGTTTCAAACATATATACAGGTCTACTTACCTACATATACTGTATAATTGTGTATAAGTCTTAATTAGGGGGTTGAATCGCTAAAATGCCCCCTAGTAATTTGCACCCAGGGGTGGTTTGTGCATTAGTGCATTAGTATCTATGAATGGAAACGGGGCGCACAATTACTCCCTCTGCGTTTACCTCCTCTAAGGCTCTAGCCACCCGAGGATGTGTCCCAAACGACTACTTTGTATATTTAATCATTTAAAGTCCTCTGTGATGTAAAAGCGAGCGGATTGACTTGCAGAATGTGTTTCTCTCTCAGAGAGTTTGACTAGAACGACTGTAGCCTACCCACTTTACATTGGTCCTAATTTATAAAAGCAGTATGCAAAATGCTGCTTTTATAAATTACAAAATGGACCACTTTTACTAGTTCTTTTTTCAATGAGATGCACGTCTATATATATCACGCACACATCATTTTGGTTTGGGCTACTTTTTATTTTAAATCACCAGCTAACTGCAAAGTTGTGTCTTAAATGGGCAAATGACTTTAATATAGGCTGTGTTCCCCCAAAGTAACCCCCTCTTTAGTGTAAGAACAATTTATTTGGGATCACATACACATGATTGACAAGTGTAATAGCCTATACAGTGTGCGAATAATTTAAATCTGTCACCAATCTGTTTCGGTTCGTTTCGCGTAACCCATTTTGGTGTCTCTTGCACAAAAACAAAACGCTAACGGCTTTATTATACATTTGTGTCGTTGCACCTATAGTAACTTAATAAATAATAACAGTAGTTATGTATCGTTCAATACAAACAGCTGTTAAGCAGCTGTTGCTATGGTTTCCTCCTCAAGCAAATGCAGTTTCTGTTCGCGAGTGTAGGCTGTAGATTTAGCGCACTCCGACTAACTTGCGCGGCTACTGAAACGTTATTTGAAAACGTATATATGTTTATGTAAAAACAAAACAAACTCGTAAGACCTCCGAATTTTTCTTTGTTTATTAGGAAGTAAAAACCCCCATAATTCGCACTCTGAAGTCATTTATTGCATGTAGTACTCGAGATCATGTCCAGATCTAACAGCGTGAGCCCACCCGGCGCTGGCGCTCCTGGACTGAGGGGAGGGACGGAGCACAGATCCGCTTGGGGCGAGTCTGAGTCCGTGGCGAACGGATGTCCATACTCGGCCAGATCCTCCTGCAAAAAGCTCATACGGTCCAACAGCCGGTGGAGAGAGGACGATGACTTCGAGCGACAACCGGGCCGAGCCACGACCACCGTCAGCCGGGTTAGTTTCAGATCCAAGTCTGCCTGGCAAGAACACGGGGAGGAGAGCCGCAACAATAACAGATCTTCCCCGAGGTACCGAGATGGAGAAGTGAGACCCAAGTCCGTGGAGCTGGGTTTGGAGGACAGGAGAACCAAATCCAAACCAGAGGAAGAGCTCATGCCTGAAGTGAACTTTTCCATGAGCGCGTGCTGCAACGGCGTGATGCAGATTTTCAAATCCAAGAAGTTCCAGTCGGAGAAGTTGGAGAGGCTTTACCAGCGCTACTTCTTCCGACTCAACCAGAGCAGCTTGACGATGCTCATGGCCGTCTTGGTGCTGGTGTGCGCGGTGATGCTGGGGTTCCACTGCACTGGAGTAGTGTGTCGGGTCACTTACGTGGTGGTTTTCTCCACGGCAATCTTGCTCATCCTCACGCTGATGGTCGTGTGCAACAGGAACGGCTTCCATCAGGATCACATGTGGATAGTTTGCTATGTGCTCATTTTGGTGGTGCTGACTGTACAGGTGATCGGTTTGCTGCTTGTGGAGCCGCGCAGCGCGTCTGAAGGCATCTGGTGGACCGTGTTTTTCATCCATGTCATTTACACACTTCTGCCGGTGAGGATGAGAGCAGCGGTCATCACTGGAATAATACTGTCTGCCATACATGTGCTGGTCTCATGGAAGTTAAACGAAATGGACATCTTTTTGTGGAAACAGGTTAGTACAGTGCATATTTATATTCTTTCATCGTTTGAATTAACCTCGATCTATCTATCTATCTATCTAT
>NW_015505728.1:222174-233877 GCF_001515645.1 Sinocyclocheilus grahami | reverse complement strand
TGTGAAGAGCCAGCTTCTTTGGCAATGAATGTTTGTGGCTTACCCTCCTTGTGAAGGGTGTCAATGATTGTCTTCTGGACAACTGTCAGATCAGCAGTCTTCCCCATAATTGTGTAGCCTAGTGAACCAAACTGAGAGACCATTTTGAAAGCTCAGGAAACCTGTGCAGGTGTTTTAAGTTGATTGGCTGATTGGCATGTCACCATATTCTAATTTGTTGAGATAGTGAATTGGTGGATTTTTGTTAAATGTGAGCCAAAATCATCACAATTAAAAGAACCAAAGACTTAAACTACTTCAGTCTGTGTGCATTGAATTTATTTAATACACGAGTTTCACAATTTGAGTTGAATTACTGAAATAAATGAACTTTTCCACCACATTCTAATTTATTGAGATGCACATCTATCTATCTATCACTCACTCACGTCAACATGGTCATTTGACCATAGGCACGTAACGTGGCTGCGATTAGTCTGTTTGATTATGTGCACTTCCATGAGATGTTTTTATGCAGCAGTTGTGTAAACAAGAAGTTAATAATGAGAAAATGTTTTTAGAAGTTCATAGCCTACATTTTCCTCTGCCAACTAAAATTCCAAAAGAAGCCAGAGCATCAGACTTTATAATCAACGCTGGGAGTCTGGGACTCACAGTCTGGACGGGTGAGTGAATCGGAGCGACAGCTGGACATTTACAAGTGTTCTGTAATCACTCCGCTCTAACTCCACTCCGTGTTTTCCAATTACCTTTCCCGACTTCGCTACTAGTGCATAGTGGAAATTCGCTTATAAGCAACGTTCTTAGATAATTTGTGCAATGGCCAAAAAGTTAACATTGTTTTGAAAAGCGTTTTAATTATAAAGTGCATTGGCACAAGTGCTGCTGGTCAATTTACACAATATATGTTTATCAGTAAAGTTTACTGTACTGTTCAGTTGCTGTAATTTTTCAGTTCTGTATTTTTTTTCCGTTAGTTCTGAGAATTTCAGTAGATCTTTAGAAGAACTGTCAATCCCTTGTTACCTGAGCCTCAAACCTTTCAGCAGAAGTTTAAGAGTGTTTATGCATGAAAAGAAGACTTGGTGTGTCTTTATCAGTCAGTTTTATTATGTCTTAGATGTTCTTGCAGTTATGAAAGCAACAAAAGTTGATGATGATTCACCCTTTTTTCTCAGCAAAGCCTTGAATTTAGTTGAACACTTTTAAAGTATTTTATTTAATGGATGTGTATGGATTTATTACATTATGGTGAATGCTTCCATTTCTGTTCCTTTTTGGGTGACTTGGTACCTTTTATTGGAAACTAGTAACTGCTTTACAGCTTTAAACTGTATGTGCAAATAAGGTGCAATCTTGAGTCTGGATTATTTTTAATGATTACTGTTGTAAATATTAAATATTTATGAAATGTATTAAGACTACATATTTTTGTTATAAAGAATTACATCTCTAAAAACCTTTTATTATATATATTTTTTACATTTTAATCAGTCATTAAATATATACTGTACATTGTATATTTATTATCAGTCTTAGTAGATTTCATAACCTTAAAAACAGTACAGTATTTTCTCTGTGGACATTTTCATAGTTTTTGTATACTTAACCACTGTGCTCAGTTGAATTTCACAATCTTTTGACTCCAACCAATATAACATTTTATAGTAAATGTTTTAAAATCCTTCGTCTTCAAACATAATTATGTTTTCATTAAAAACACAGACTCTTTGAATGGTGTGTGTGGGAACGGCCTGCTGTGTTTGTTGCTCTTTCCACACAATGCTGTTGTCTTTAGCATATCAGATCTCTCTCTGTTTACATGGGACCTAGCATGACTCTCCAGTAGTTCACTGTTGTTTTATAAAGATCCTGGGATGAAGGATGTATTAGGAGTGCTCTCATAGATGACTAGCTTTCCTCCGGCTGTGATGATCGGTGCTGCTTTTTATGAAAGGTTTTTGGGCTATAGTAAAGACTAAGGTGAAATCAGGTCGCTGTTAGTGTTTCGATGCGATTTAAAGAACCGTTCTGGGTTCAATACAAGGTTAGCCATCTTATTTTATTCATTTTTAAACAAAGCATAAAGATCCAGTTCCAATTCTGAAGGTGCTAGATCTGACTTGTTCTGCCACAAATTAAGTCCTGATGAGTACAGCTAATCATTTGTAACTTTCGGTTGCAAATTCATTAGCAATTTTGATGTTTTGCAATTATTTCTTGGGTACTTTAAGTACCACAGGTTGTCTTGCATACCATTCTTTCATTACAGCAAGACCAGGCTACAAGAAAAACACCATGCACTTAAGAATAAGAACAAACCAAAGGTGCTTTTGAGGATTGTCTTACAGATCATCGACAGTTCACAATCTCCAGCTCCATTTCCCCTGTGTGCTTCATTAAAGCCGGAGGTGGGACCCAGTTAGGATGGGGGGAAAACAGAGGAGGTGGACAGAGTCCTGCCTGGCACATCTCCAGCTCTAACATGGTTTGTTGCTGATTTAATTGAATTGCCCCACTCTGTAACATGCAGACCCCCTGGAATTCAAAACAGATGTCCTCCCTGTCCTTCTTGAAAGATCTGCTATTAATTTGCCTTTGAGAGTGATCCCCTATGGAAGCATTAACCTTCCCCCCCAGGCCAGGCTGACTACGTGCTCTGCAGAGCGGCACGCTGAAGAAAACACCATCTCTTGGGACTAATGTGGAGCTCACACACAGATGAACTTTTGCTCAGCTTGTGCAGACATTTACGTTGTCTGAGTAATCAATTTACATTATATCACATATTTCAGTTGTAGACCAATCCCAGTGAAATTTTGCAGAATAAATTAATGTGCTACTGAACACGTCTATCTTTTAAACGTCTATTCAGGGTCACTTTTACTTAAATAAATAAATAATTATTTAATAATAATAATACATTATAGTAATATAATAATAATGATTATTATAATTATTTGTTTTAATAAATTAATTATAATAATAATTACAATAATAATAATATTTATTAAATTAACTACAACAGCAATAATAATTATTAGAATAACAACAGTAATAATAATTAAAAAGTGTGTGGAAAAACAAATATATCACTGACATCACAAAAAGTCACTTTAGAGGTCAATATATTGTTTATTTTAATTTCATACATTCAAATATAATTTTTTTTAATTAAGTGTACTGAATTGTCAGCCCTATAATAATAATTTTAAATCCAAACGTGTGTATATTTTATTCATTTTATCATCAAGTTATCATCCTATTATGAGGTTTCATATTGAAGCAGTGTGTTAATGGAAAAAAGAAATAAAACTACTACTAATAATAAAAATAAACATCGGGGTGCGCTGGAATAATTTGGTTTAGAAACAATTTTCACTCAGAAATTGCTAGTAAATATCACCATTACAAAGAAATGGCAAGTAATGTGAAATTGTGAGGTAGAAAGACTGAAATATTTTCTTGTAAAATGTACTCTAATAATGTTATATTTATAACTTAGAATTTTTTTTTTTACAGTGTGCTGAAGAAAGGCCTGTTTGGGTTGACGTGTTGATGTTTTAAATATGTAACCCCTCTAATTAAGGCTTTTTGGAGATATGTGAGTGCCTGTACGTGGAAGTATATCTATTAAATGAGGAAACATTCAATAATATATAGGTCTATAGATTTATGTATCCGTGTGTATTATGAGGTAGTAGGCAACCGGCCTTATTGCAGATTTTGTTTGGTTACTTGAAGACTTTATACGTTTCAAATGGGCAACCACGTGTGTAATCCTTGGGAAGGTTGAAGGTTTATTCCCCCATAAAACAGCTGTAGGAGTGAGTTTGTGTTACCTTTCAAAATCCGACTCTGACATGTCTCTTATGAGTGCAGACCCTCAATTGTGCTTCTTGTATCTTAGCAACCAAGGCCTGTTCTCACAAACACCATCCAGAAGCACTCTGTGAGAGGACCCATGCTTTTCATCTCTCAACCACCTCCAGTGAATGTGCGATCTTACCATTAGAGATTCAAATTGAGATAATTAAGGCACAACTGTCCCTGGTGCTGAGAGACTTTACTCTCTCTTTTCTTCACTCCCCCCATGCATTGTTTTTCCTGTTGTCAAGGTAGACCTGAGGGTAATCAAGCTCTGATGTGTGTGGGTGGCTGCCCGCACCTCTCTTAAACAATTGCTGCAGTCCACGGCTTGTATTAGATGTCTTATTAGGAACCACATCTTGAGGTACTTCATTTCACTATTCAACTATAAGCTGTAACGGTTTATTTATCATATGTTGTGTAACTTTTTTTTTTTTTTTCCCTATTGCATTTAAAGGAATAGTTCACCCCAAAATGAAAATTTGCTGAAAATGTACTCTCCCTCAGGCCATCCAAGAAGTAGATTAGAAGTACAGTAGAGTTTGTTTCATCTTTGAAACCGATTTGGACCAAATTTAGCATCACTTGATCCTCTGCACCATTGGATCCTCTGCAGTGAATAAGTTCATGTTGGTGGATTTTGATGTGAGCAGACAACCGGGGAGGATCTTTTATTTTTTTTAATTAATTTTTTTTAACACTTGCTGGGGGAAGCGTTATTGTGGATGATGGACTCGTATTTTGGTCAGAAGTGATGGTTTAAAGTTAAAATACCATAATTATTATTATTTATTTTTTTAAGACATTAAGATTAATGGAGTCATGCAGATTTCTTGTTCGAATTTTTTCCCCAAATCTTTTCAGATGAAGCAATTAACATCTTGTGAACACAGGGACCATATTGCAAAGACACATTGCACAAAAAATCCATGAACACTGCACCAAATTACCACTCGTAAAAAGCTGTGTTTATAATAAACAGATCCATGTTTTTAACTTCAAATGTAGACATGTTGTCTATCCATAATATTGCTTTCTTTCTAGTGAATGTCTGAATTAGGAGATAAATATACACCGATCAAGCACCGTTTACAAGTGAAAACATTTCTGAACAAACATGTTGGTGGATTTTGATGTGAGCAGACAACCGGGGAGGATCTTTTATTTTTTTTAATTAATTTTTTTTAACACTTGCTGGGGAAGCGTTATTGTGGATGATGGACTCGTATTTTGGTCAGAAGTGATGGTTTAAAGTTAAAATACCATAATTATTATTATTATTTTTTTTTAAGACATTAAGATTAATGGAGTCATGCAGATTTCTTGTTCGAATTTTTTCCCCAAATCTTTTCAGATGAAGAAGCAAACTGTATAGCCTATATGGCAGAAAAGACACTTACATTCTTAGCACCAAATTAGCATATTACAATGGTCATGTGACACACTGTATGAACAATAGTGTATTAGTATATTATGCCATTAGTAGATTGACTGGTCGGAGCATTTAAGAAAAAATAATGATACTTTTAAACAATTTTTGCAGTTGCATTTTGTGCTTTTAGTAGGCCTACTCATGAAATTACACCCTAAATAAGAGCAGAAAGCATGTTAGATTTTTGCTATTCTCATGAAGCTTTCAGATAATCCCATGTGGTTGGATTTTATTGGTATTTCAGGGCTCCAGACTGCGACTAAAATGGTCGCATTTGCGACCAAAAATATTAATTTGCGACAAGTTTTTGCTGAGGTCGCCACTGGTTATATGTTATAACTTAAAAATTTGCATGTAATGCCTTTTTTTCCTGATTGTTTTGTAATCACATTTTATGTTCACGTATTAAACTGAGACAATGCGCATCAAAGTTTTACTGGAAAAAAAGAGTTTCAAACAGTCCTCATCTCTGCCGCACAGCAACATTGTCGCACACCTGCTAAACGCAGCTCAGCTGTACAGCGCGAGAGAGATCGAAATGACGGAAACGTGCGAAGTGAAAGTGCAGAAAAGCAGCATCTATTTTGTGCAAAACTTGAACAAACTACAACAGGTAAAGCTGTCAGCTGTGTGGATATTGGCAATATCATTAACAATTCTCGTTTATAATCATTACTAATATGGCTTCTTCTTATCAAGATCTTAGTCTATGCTGTGTTCTGTTGCATGAACTTCTTATTATTTGAAGCGCACTTGCCGTCCAGTAATCGCAAAAAGATTTTTGCTTTGTTACTTTTTAATAAACAAAGTACCAGCTTTAAAGTTATTCCAAATTCATAATGAAATAAAAAAAATAAATACAGTTTTGGCGATCTTTAATACGGCAGGCGCAATCGCTTTAGCGCCTCAGTTCAGGCGGCAAGTGAACCCATTTAATCTTTCTCTTTACTACTATAGTACATAATGAACATGAATTAACATCAAAAGGTAGGCTATTTTATAAGAGAGCCTACAGTACAATCCAGTAATCGCAAAAAGATTTTTGCTTTGTTACTTTTTAATAAACAAAGTACCAGCTTTAAAGTTATTCCAAATTCATAATGAAATAAAAAAAATAAATACAGTTTTGGCGATCTTTAATGCGGCAGGCGCAATCGCTTTAGCGCCTCAGTTCAGGCGGCAAGTGAACCCATTTAATCTTTCTCTTTACTACTATAGTACATAATGAACATGAATTAACATCAAAAGGTAGGCTATTTTATAAGAGAGTCTATAGTACAACTTACTGAAATGTCTCATGTCTACATGATTTAACCCAAATTGCATTTGACTAATTAAGAAAAACAGACTGAAAGTGTGAAAGACGTACTCTCTTAAAAATAAAGGTGCTTAAAAGGTTCTTTACAGAACAATTTTTGGTTCCACAAAGAACCATTCAGTCAAAGGTTCTTTAAAGCACCATCTCTTTCTCAACTTTTTATAATCTGAAGAACCTTCTTTCGCCACAAAGAACCTTTTGTGAATCGTAAAGGTTCTTCAGATGTTAAAGGTTCTTTATGAAACCATTTAGACAAAAAAGGTTCTTCTATAGCATCGTGAAACCTTTATTTTTAAGAGTGTATGACAATATTTACAGGATGTATATTGAGGAGGAGCTCAAACTACACTCAGTGGCCAAGTGATGCTTATGGTCCATGATACTGGTACAGATTCTGTGTAATGAATAATTCTTTGTGACTGTATATTTCAAGTTGGAAAAGACATTTAATTCCCACTTTAAGTGAACCTTAGTTGCCAGGTCATCTACAAGATGGATTAAAATGCTGATAAAGTCAAGAAAAGATGAGACATAAACACATGACAGTATGATTGAAATGTTAAAAGGGTTTATTCAGAACATGCTTATTCTGTGGCACTTAAAAAAATTATTTGGCACCTGAGTTTTTTTCTTATAGGAGCCAATGGCTCCTTACTCGATTTTTTTTGTCTGGGGCCCTGTATTTCTTGTGTACATTAGATGATTAAAAGGCAGGAGTGTGTCTTGGAGTAAGTACCTATCTCTGTTGACCCACTTAGTTGAGTAATTTTATGATAATCTTCAAAATATTTTCCATGTTTTCTTGGGAATTTCACTCAGTGATAGTGATGGCACCTCTACTTGCACATTTTCAGGTCTCGAAACTCTTCCGTTGCTGAATTACATGAAATTAACACAGGATTTGGGTTACTTTAATGTTGGCATGCCACACAGTGGAACTTTTCATTGTTAATTAATATTGCAACAACTATCATCTTCTGTAATGCTCTCACACAAGATAAATGCAAGATGTTTTGCACATGGAGCCGATTATTTCTGTAAAGACCCTGGAATCCATCCAGATTCAAACCAAACTCAGCATGTTATTTTTATTGCAGAACCACCCTCTGTTTCTCCTTCATTTGTCACCCATCTCTTTCTACTTTGCCTTCACAAATGGGCCTCGCTGCCGCCTACGAATTTTGTGTGTTTGTTATTCCCACATAGTGTCAAATCATGCATACACACTAATTTTATAATTGTACATGGCAGGCTGGAAAATGTAATAGTCCACATGTATTTCATATAATTTTAGTGTCAACCTGCTGTGTGAGTGGCCCATTAAAGCTAGCATGCAATTCTAAAGTCATTCCCACAAATATCTTAGTGTCCCTCTTAAATGCTTTCTTTTCGAATGTCTTTAAAAAGCACACAAGGGGTACAGTGAGAAATGTATAGCTTCTCAAAATCCTAATTTTTAACAGCTGCATATAGACCTGTATTATGCAGAATGACAGCCATTAATTACCAGATGTTTTCAGTTCTCAAAATGACACAACTGTGACTTTTATTTTTGTTTTATTATTATTATTATTGTTGTTTTTTAATAAACATAAGTATCATATTAAAGTATTTTCAAAACTTTGAACAGTGAATTGAATTGAATAGCTTTGCATTAAATGGAAAAACAAGATGGCTTTACTGCACCCACCATGAACTCTCTGCTAAAGAGCAGAGTGTTGGGTCCCCAGGACCAGGATCGAAAAACCACTGCTTTACTGGACTGTAAGGTTCATTATAGGTGAACAGCTGACCTTAATTATTCTGTAACGTTACAAACCAAGAAGAAAAAAAAAGTAAAATTGAGTGGTAGTTCATTTAATACATTTTATTATTAATCTTTCAAAACATTCAAAAAATGTGCATTTTTAATTGCACATTTTAAATGATTAACTGCATATTATTTTTACAGTGTAAAATATATGTAAGAAATACTACAGTCCAAACCTGTTACTTTAGTTACGTCACCATATATATCTCAAATTTTAAATGGTTTAACATTGCATTATGTGTAATCTTACTGTTCTTAGTCAAAACTATGAATTACCATATTACAGTGAAATGCAGTAAAGGGACATTACCACTGCTTTACTGGACTGTAAGGTTCATTATAGGTGAACAGTTGACCTTAATTATTCTGTAACGTTACAAACCAAGAAGAAAAAAAAAGTAAAATTGAGTGGTAGTTCATTTAATACATTTTATTATTAATCTTTCAAAACATTCAAAAAATGTGCATTTTTAATTGCACATTTTAAATGATTAACTACATATTATTTTTACAGTGTAAAATATATGTAAGAAATACTACAGTCCAAACCTGTTACTTTAGTTACGTCACCATATATATCTCAAATTTTAAATGGTTTAACATTGCATTATGTGTAATCTTACTGTTCTTAGTCAAAACTATGAATTACCATATTACAGTGAAATGCAGTAAAGGGACATTCTCAGAAGTCACCATGTGACATATTTAGGGATGCACCGAAATGAAAATTCTTGGCCGAAGCCGAAACCGAACAAAATGAAACACTGGGCCGAATACCGAACACGGTTTTCGAGTTTTTTTCCCCCCATGTATTTTGCCAATTTTTTTCACCATTGCACAAATTAAATAGCCAAAATGTGCTTTTTACTGTTTTGTCTTGCTTTTCAAAGAAAAAATTAATTACAAAACAATTAAAAAATATTTAACACTGAACATTTTTTAAAATTCTAGCAGACATTATACCAACAAAGCACAATTTAACTTAAAATTAATAACCCCCCCTTCTTGAATCAGGCATGTATTTTTTTACTATACAAATAAAAGCAGCCTTGCTGAGCTTCTTTTAAAACATTAGAAAATATTATAGATCCCAATTTGAACACTATGTGTGAATGTTATAATAAATGTATTAACAGAGCTGTTGAAATTATTATCATTATATTGTCTTACTTTTTATTTTATTTTACAGAACAACAGTAAAATTACAATACTAACGTTTATGAATGTTGATGGAGTTCTTGCTTTTTCTCAACTTTTATTTTGGCGGAAACGTGCAGGAAGACCTCAGCGCTTCTTTTTGTTGACAACAGTAGATTATAAATGAGTCTCATTACGAATATGTCGCACGTATCGCATTGTCACGTGCCTTATAAAAAGTCATAAAAATGTGACTGAGCAACTGACGAGTAACACCGTTTCAGCGCAGATTTTCCTCGCGCTTTGGACTTTGAACCCTGGTTAACAAGCAGATCCGCCGTGAGCTCGTGCAGCGCTGTCAGAATACATGCAATTCGTCTGTGTATTAGAAAACATAACGTTCTGCAGTTTATTTACTAATTGTTTAAGGCCATTTCGGTTGCTATTTGATAGTGTCACGTCATTGTTCAGTACAGATTATTCGGTCTTTTTTCGCTTATTCTAGCTTTTTTTTGTCGCTATTTTCGGCCGAATAATTTCGGTTACCGAACATTCGGTGCATCCCTAGACATATTACTATAACATTATTATTATTATTATTATTATTAATATATTTGTGTAAATAATTAGTTGTTTCTAATTTTGGTTATGTTTAATGTTATTTAGTTAATGTTTATTGCATTATTTTAGTGTTGTGCTGGTGTTTGGTCTTTGTTGTCAGTAAATTAAAGTAAAAAGCAGATTTTGGTAATTCAAGTAGCTTGGTATATGCATGTTAACATTATATTACTTCATGAAAAATGTGGTTAAAAGTTCTAAAAATGTACATGCGCCAATATGCATCCCATAATACTGGTAAGATTGTCACAGTATTTTTTTTACAATTAATTTCTGGCACAGCTGTCAGTTTTTCACAGTAAACGTCAGAACTCTTTTACAGTGCAGATAAAGTATGCAATCCCGAGTCAAAAATGTGGTTGTGGACATATAATTTGAATGTGAGAATGTGAGTGGTGTGCACTCAGGCGCTGCCGTTCTCAGCGCCGTCAAAATAAAAGTTCCGCCTCGAACGCATCGGCCAAGCAGAAAAACTTATCGGCCGATACCGATATTTGAAAAATGCCAAATATCGGCCGATATATCGGTCGACCACTAATTGTAAATTTGGTGCTTCATGACAAAAAACATGTACAATGTGTCTGATTAAAAAATACATTTATTATGTGGAAATCTACTTGGTGCATTTTAGTGTTATAGCAAATAAAACTAAATTTTAGGGCTTGATATAAGCAAGAACTACAACTAGCCTGTAGTTGATAAATTTGCCTGTGTGCCATATTCATATCATTCTTAATTAAAAACAAGGCGCTAAATGTACGTTTTCATGATTTAATCATTAAGTCAATCATTTGAAAACAGCATGTGTGGTTCAGCTGTACCGCGTCTTCTCGCTCTCACTCTCTCAAAATTGCCTCACATCAGCGCATCTCATCTGGACTAAGAGAGCTGCTGCACACTGCCAGACAAGATTTTCGCTCAGTTGACAGAACTGTCACTTGCCTAATCGGGTCAGTGTTGCATCATCACAAAAGTTTATCATTTGCACGTCTTTTTAAACCATCCGGTACTTGCGAGCTCCAAACTACTTTTCTGGGCGCTCACGGTCACATCCAAAGCGCGCGCACATGAAGCCGTGCAAACACCTCAAGAAAAAGTTATTGTTTTCATTGTTTTTGACTCAAGTAACCTTGCATTTTAATAAATAATGTTACATAAAGACAATTAAACGGTCAGTATAAATGAACAAGTTACTAGCAATAGCACAAGGATACAAACAAACTGTGCTTTAACTTTTTCAGGTAGGCTTGCCTAAAACTAACAGTAGCTTCTACTATTCAGGAACAAAATACTATGATGTATAAAGTCATAGATATAGATTGTATTGATATATTAATCCATATTAAATATGAAAAAGTTATTTAGTCAAGAGCAGATTTAAGCAGAGTGATTTTTTTTTTTTGTTCTTTAACACAGACTGACAGACAGCAGGTATACTAAAAGCTGCTGTCACTTTCATACCAAATGTTAATGTTAACAATGTTAATTAATTAGGCCTATTGGTTATTGTTAATTAAT
>NW_015505728.1:203258-221886 GCF_001515645.1 Sinocyclocheilus grahami | reverse complement strand
ACGGACCAGTAAATGGTTCAAACAGGCTATAAGTACAGTCGTTTGCTAAGTTAAATTAATTAGTATTTTAAACAAATCGGTTGATTTATGGATTCAACTCACTCATTAAGACAGTCACTTGCTGCCTCCTACTGGCGGTTGTAGTTTCATATTTTTAAAAAGTAGCTAATTATTTAATTTTTGCAATCATTTAATATTTCTACATTAAAATGTATTTAAACTTAACATAACTTGTGCAAAATCCATCTATGGATTTTGTTTATAGTGATTTCATTTTATTGTTAATAGCCAACGTGTTTTTTTTATTCAGATTGAATTTATTAAATTTAAAAATCTGACATAAAAAGACACAGATATGACAATAGATTTTCATAATAATACATCTCTTTGGTTTTTTCTGCTCAGTGTTATTTCAGGGTTTTGATCTCTCAACTGAGAGATCACATCCTGTTTATTGTATTATAGTGACTTATTTAATATTACATCTAAACTTTGACTAAGCTAGACATGTTGTCTATCAATTGTATACAGTATATGAACCTGAAAGCATATTTAAATTTTTGTATATTTTGTGTTACTCCATAATAATGTTCTAGTTGAGGGCATTTGTAGTATAGGAATAGGGCCCAAACATAACCTCAAGCCCAGGGGCCCCCGGCCCGTAAGTCCTGCCCTGGCTGTCACCCTGTACTATAAATGACTAGGCCTGCAAAAAATCTGCATGCAGAAATCCACAGAAAGCTCTGTAAATGTCCACAAAATAATTTAGTCCGTTTGCTAAATTTTGCCTGTTTGATAACATCTGCAGTTAAGAGTGTAATACTCTGAGCTCTTTTTTAGCAAGTTGCCATATTTAAACTATTCCACAGAATTCTGAAGATTTTAACACCATTATTAACTCAGAAAATGTGAAAAAAAGTGTGCAGAATTTGTGTAATGCTATGATTCACACATACACTACTGTAGCACTCAGCATTCCTCAAATAGGTTTCTTACCAGTCCATTTAAAGTCATGAAAAAAAAAAAACTTGGATGCATTAAAACAAAGTGGAAAATTGATGACCTCATCATGTCAGTCCTCTGGGATGTGTTTAAAGAGCGTTAGCCTGTGACGTATGTTCTCCTCTCGCTCCTATTTGCCTCTGCTTGTAGCTTTTTTTTCCCCAGTTTGCCTTAAAGGGGTCATATGATGCAATTTAAATTTTTCCTTTCTCTTTGGAGTGTTACAATCTCTTGGTGCATAAAGAAGATCTGTAAAGTTGCAAAGACTAAAGTCTCAAATCCAAAGAGATATTCTTTATAAAAGTTAAGAGTCAACCACGCCTACCTAAAACGGCTCGTTCTAACAAGCCCCCACATATCTACATCACGATGTGGGAAGATTTGCATAACGCCGCCCAAATGTTCACGCAAAGAAAGAAGGCGTAACTTTTATTCTCGCTGTAGTATTGTTGTTGCCGTGTCGTGAAGGCGCTGTGTGAAAGCGAAACTACTTTGTTTGGTCTTCCAAAAGAGGACGATATCCGCTTCGTCATGCCTGGAGCTGATCTGTGCTGGTCGCTGAGGAAATACATCAACTTCACGCTGTGGATCGCCGGATCGGCTTTCACCGTGGATGAAGCGGTTCAACCCAAATATTCCGATGTGTCCAGCGCATTTTATGGAGGACTGTTTCCTGATCCTGGTAGAGTAGACTATAATGTCGGCTGTTCTGACTCGCAGCCTGTAAGTACGTTTTTATATTTAAAGAATTTGGCACTGATGATTCAAATGCAAGTTTTGAGCAGTGTAGAGTAGCTTGTTGTTTGTCATTTCTCCCATCACAAATGCAGACATGGTTTTGGGCTGGATGATATGACCTAAAATAATTTTATTACATAGATTGCGATTAATGAACGATTTAGTTATTTATTAATTTGCCCTCATAAG
Organism: Sinocyclocheilus grahami; assembly: GCF_001515645.1. Classification (NCBI taxonomy): domain Eukaryota; kingdom Metazoa; phylum Chordata; class Actinopteri; order Cypriniformes; family Cyprinidae; genus Sinocyclocheilus; species Sinocyclocheilus grahami. The sequence goes on along the minus strand of NW_015505728.1, from coordinate 219,957 downwards.
TTCACTGACAAGGTTTGTACTGCATAACTATTAAAGGTGGGATATTTTTCTAATGAAAGAGTGCATTCTTATCTTTGTGATTTTAAAGTAATTGAATGAAACAAACTATTTATGGTTATTTATTGAAAATTTCAATAAATATAAATCAAAGCACACATTTCTTGAAATGAAAATGTCTTATGAAAAAAGTCACATTTCTGTTTGAATGTAAAAAGGATATTTTCACATCAAAATATGTAAAAAGCATGTTTTTACGCTGCTTTGGTTGCTCAGATGACTCCGCGTTTAAATTCTATGTTACTTTCCATGCCGCTGACTGGACGAAGTCATATGACTACACACAGTAATATGTTTTTAAGGGGAAAGTAAGGGTTGCCAATTCATGCTGCTGCCACAGGTGTTTTTAAGTCCATTTAATTAAAGCTATCACCCTTAGCGTGATTTTGACAGAGGGGACAGATGACGTAATATGGGATGATATTAGACTCAAAATTATTAATAGATGCATGCACAATTATCATGCATGTTTCTTACTAACCACAAACAAATGCCTTTCAATTTATGTTTGCGAATAAAGATGTCTGTTCTGCATTAATATATCATAAATTGCTCATGCAAAAAGGAATCTGTGCATATGTGGATCAGGCGACACGCGTGCATTCATTCACTTCTCTTCTGAATCAATTCTATTTGATTGATTTGAATTGAGACTTTCCGTTGAATTACAGAAAAAAAACTAAAACAAGGTTCCGTCACAAAGTTCTTGTTTGGCAAAATTAATATAAGCTATTCTGTGTCTTAAGACAAGTTAAGTTAGAACAAGTTCAATAAAACATCTTTATTATATTTCTACGGTAGAGGAGAATAGCCAAATCAAAAAGAAACAAAAAAACACAATGTAACATTAATGAAACCGTACTCAATGGAATGCGCACATGTGACTGGGGCTAGTGCCATCTAGTGGTTGCTGATATTCTGTGGCTCTGCTGCGTGTGGATCGCGAGCTATGTGTGTGTGTGGATTGGGCAAGGCTAAAAGGGCGGAACGAAAGTCTCAGAATTCAAATGAATCAAATAGAATCGATTCAGAAGAGAAGTGAATGAATGCACGCGTGTCGCCTGATCCACAAATGCACATTTTAATCGCTACATGCACAAATCATGATACTTTAATACAAACTATAATATTTGTATTCACAAATATGTCTCTATTTGAACAAAATGCTGCACATTTATGTAATTCTTAACTCTGCAGACACCGGTTGAAAAGCATTTGTTTCAGTGTAGTGACGCACATTTGAGAATTTTTCAAATTGTGTACACGTTAATGAATTGCACTGGGCCTTGTTCGTTGGTAGCTGTGTGTGTGTGGGGGACGTGAAATGCTGTAAACTGCTGAAATGAAGTCTCAAAATCCAAATAAACTGAACAAGATCGACTCGATCTTTAGCTCTGTGTAGCAGCATTAACTACACAGAGCCGTTGTTCACTGACGAGCTGCACAAAACCACGTTCATATTCGCGCGATTTTTTTGCGCAGCTCGTCAGTGAACAACGACTCTGTGTAGTTAATGCTGCTCAATGTGAAAGCCCGCAGGTGATGGAGATTTACCGCTGATTACAGAACCGGCTTTACTGACAAGATGCGTGTTAAATATCGCATGCGATTTATTGTGCAGCCCTAACATCAATTAATGCACGCGTGTCACCTGATCCACATATACACGGATTCCTTTTTGCATGAGCAATTTATGATATATTAATGCAGAACAGAACATTTTTATTCGCAAACATGTCTGTACAGGTGCATCTCAATAAATTAGAATGTCGTGGAAAAGTTCATTTATTTCAGTAATTCAACTCAAATTGTGAAACTCGTGTATTAAATAAATTCAATGCACACAGACTGAAGTAGTTTAAGTCTTTGGTTCTTTTAATTGTGATGATTTTGGCTCACATTTAACAAAAACCCACCAATTCACTATCTCAACAAATGAGAATATGGTGACATGCCAATCAGCTAATCAACTCAGTACAAATCGCTGCACAATAATTTAATCCCGAATTCCACAGACTCAAATTGAAAGGCATTTGTTTGTGGTTAGTAAGATACATGTATAACATTTATGCAGTACATGGATAATTGTGCGTGCATCTATTAATCATTTTGAGTCTAATATCATCCCATAATGTAAATGCGAATTGTCTAGTTTCGAATAGCAATCGAGGCTTGTTTTGTTTAGCGGACCAGGCAACCCCAGGTTTAAGTATTAACAGGTTTAAAAACTGAAATAAAATTACGTCGATAAGAGGTTCTGAATTTCAGTTTCGATTACTTTTCGATTATTTGTCCAGCCCTAACCCAAATACATTTTCTCAACATGTCGATCATGTGGCAATTTTCTGCCAAAGTAAAAGTGCTAGGAAATATTGTGTGGAAATGAAGAAATTAAAACAGCCATGAATATTAGTATTGTAATTTTATACTTGTACTGTAATTTTTTTTATTGTACAGTGAAATATTACAGTAGTAACTTGTTTTAATAAGTGCACTTGGTAATAAAAATAATAATAACACAATGATTACTACTTCAACTACTACTACTACTTATTATGTTAATAGTCAAATTGATATGATCACACATTTTGTGGCCAAATCGTGCAGCCCTGCAAAAAAGCACAGCAGAATTGGAGCTTTATTGCATTCTAAATCGCAATAAAAATTTTAATAAAATATTTTTTTTCTCAAATCATGCAGCCCTATTTTAGCAGTCTTCGTGTCGAGTTAAAGGTGCATGTTGTTCCAATTTAAAAAAAACATCATCCCCAAATCCTTTTTGCGTTTTCAAATCCTTTCCTCGAATTAACTTTGCTGTTTAAAAATTGAAATCCAGTCAATTCCTGTCTGCATTTTTTCCTGATTTACTGTAATATATTTTATTCTTTTATTTTAAGTACAAGGGGTTGCAAATGGTAATGTTTCATGATCACATTTTACAACAAGAAAGTTTTTTTTTTTGTTAGATATGACTGACAGTCTTGACTTGAGCAATTAATAGGTTGGAGAGTAACACTGATACAGCATTCTGTCACTTATAAGAGGGTTGAAATAGTGGATGGATTGGTGAAATGAATTATGGGTGGCAATTTTAAGCTGATGAATAGACAATTTTAGTGCCATTATGGTAATTATTGCAAAAGAGAGGAATTATGTTACTTCGCTCCCCTCTCCTCCTTGCATTTTAAGGCCCTTGTGCAGAATAATGAGTGAGAGAGAGATTTTCACATCAATTATGTTTTACTCAATGATGAACATTAGCGTTTGGAACCAAGTTGTGTCTCAATAAATCCACTGCACCTGATTTATCTTCCAACGGCAGAGTAGATCTGACATCGTTTAACACCAAAGCTGAGTCAAACACAGGAAACTTCATGTTCTCCTTGTCTAAATGCCATACCATTTCAGGAAATGTTGTTGTTTTAATTCTCCACTCTTCCGGATTTTCTGTCTAGTTTGTTTTCATCCATTTAAGCAACAGGAAAGAATTAAATTGCTTATTCACATCAGATGGGCTGAACTGCAAATGTGATTTAATCGCTCACTCATATCAGGGTGAAATTTCTTTAAAAAGGAAAGGTTCATGTTCATCTCATTTGATTGTTTCCTCTCTTTTTATTTGGAATGAATTGATTCAACGTTTGATTTCTTGGTCTTTTTCCCTTTTCCACTTTTATTTTATTTTTTTGCATTCCACCATGTTTCTTGGCTGTTCTGAGATGTAAAATTTGAACGAGCACTCATACTTAGATGGCTTCTGTGCTGTATTCCAAAATTAAGTGCATATGTGTATACATCAGCCTCAGAAGATGAACCTGAATGTATTCAAGAAGCAATTGCCAAGGCAACTGAATGACACTTTGGCGGCCTTGGTAGCAAGAGCCTCTGCAAATAGTCAAGACTCCAGTGGGAGGAAAAGCTGGAATCTTAGACCTTTTAGGTAGGAGTTACGTAAAACTAGAACTGTCAAGTTGACGTGTTCATTTAGTACAATTATTAAAAACAGAAAGCAAAAATTAATGCAGTTAATCATGTCTTCTGACCTCTAAATACCTTACGTTGTAAAGGATCCTTAAAACTTTCATTTTCAATTAATTTTTCAAATAATCTGTATGTTCAATTAATATTGAGATATGCGATTAATTCAGAAATGTCATTACTTTGCCAAAAATGTTAATTGATTGACAGTGAAATGAGTTTTATGGATAGGTTAGACATTTTTCTTGAGGCTGCATTATCAAAAAAAAAAAAAAAAAGGTTGGGTTAAAGGTTTTGCTATTTTCTTTTCATGCGCTTGAGGTTGTGTTGCTCTTTGTTTCTCATTACAGATTTTTCTTTTGGCAAGAGATACCCTTAAATATGCAATATGTCATGGTTATCATTAGGCTGTGTTAAAAGCATCCCACTTTGATGTTTCACCAACAGTGAACTCTTAAAGATACACAAAGAGAGTCGAATTAAATCACACTTTAGTGAAGAGAGAAATTCTCAACCCTGCCATATATGGAGCTCATGTAGCCATTGGAATTGGGAGTAAATTTAGAGCAGGGTTATTCAAATTCCAAGAGATCCAGCAAGGCCTTGTCTATAAAACGGTATCGATATTTATCGACGGTACACTTTCTTCGATAACGATAAAAAAATATTTGATATAGTGCATGATATAGGCACATGCTATGAGTGACTCAGACAGCACACACAAACACATGCTGAAATGAGTGCTGTGCCTGGCTGTGATGAGGAGATTGTGAATAAAAAATGTCAAATTTAAAATAAACATTTGTATTTGAATGTTAGGTGTGCATCAGGGAGCGTCTTCAGTGGCGAGTGAGATGCGGTGATAATGATGAAAGAGACGTTGTTGCATTTTAATGTTTTGTTAATCTAACCCAAATCTCACACGAGATGTAGCCATGCAAAGTTAAAACAGTTTAAACTTTTAGAAAACACGTCACGAATTTGTGGAGGTTTATTCCTTTTCACCGAGTCTCTTATGTTTTTAAATGCAATCTGTGTGTTGGGCGATTCGGCTCTTTGTATTAAGCAATGCATAAATACATGATGCTGTTTTGTTCATAACTGTTTGCAATTTACGAAATTATATTAGATTTTTATTAGTTAAAAGTTAAAAGTTAATTTAGACGTAATGCAGGTTTTTTTTTTGATAGACATTTATTTCCTTGCGTTGACAATTTAAATGTGCTGCATTATTTTACTCATTGTGCCCTCCTGTGGCCTCGGGAGACAAGCTAAAAGTTTCCTTAAAGGTGCCATAGAATGCATTGATACAATATTATAAATTGTTCTCTGATATCTACATAGAATGTATGTGGCTTAGGTAAGGGCAAAAAACTCCAGAAACAGTTTTACATGTCCATTTATAACCCTAGAATTTGTCCCTAGAATGAAATGCTCTGTTTTTACCTTATTTGGAAGGGTCATGAATAATAATGTTGAGCTCTGCTCTGATTGGCTGTTTCGCAGTGCAGCTCAATGTTGAGCTCTGCTCTGATTGGCTGTTTCACAGTGCGGCTCATTTCAGTAGCTCACACAGCAGGAAGGAAACACAGTGAAAATATATATTTCAATACTTTCTCTCGCAGTTATATCGTTGGATAATTATACTGTATATAAAATGTGGACATCAGGGAGCCACATATGCGGGGCATTGAAACTGCTTTCGAATGCACGATCACGTTTTACTTTCACTTTCGAGATTTGCGATCGCACGTGCTGTGTAAACTACAGCGGCAGTACTTACCACACATTTTACAAGATCAGATGTCAGTGGTGCTCAGGATCTGTAAATCATTCGCCATCAGACTAAGTCATCTCTCCTTAATCTGTTTATGTGGTAAGTTAAATCGTATGTACTGTAATGTAACAGGCTACTGCTAGCAAGCAGCTAACCATGTCCATTTATTGGCTCGTGTTATTTTATTAGAACGCGCGTTATTTGCTTTCCGTGCCTTTCTGAATACAGACACCAACCCATCCCTGCACTTCACATCCTGTAACATAACATTTATTTCCATGATCTGCCATTTTCGCTGTTGTCCTCGCTTGTTTCTTCACAATACCTGCAGAACTTCTGATGATTTGGCTGTGCAGGTCAGGCTGGCCTAGAACATGGGCGGGTATATGCAAATGTTGGGGGCGTACATATTAGTGATCCCGACTGTAACGTCACAGTCGGTGTTATGCTCTGATTCGCCTATTTTTTTACATAAGATTTAACAAGATTTACATAAGAAAGAGGAAACAATGGTGTTTGAGGCTCACGTTATGTCATTTCCATGTACAGAACTGTTATTATTCAACTATGCCAAGGTAAATACAGTTTTCCATTCTATGGCACCTTTAAGACATATTTAATCTGCATATAAAACATTAGAAATTCGATATTTGTTTAATTTTTATTGTGTGTTTGACTGTTAAAACAAAAAATATTTGTTGTTTGACTCAATAAATTGGGTTAATATAAAAATACAGTGGTTAAATTTAAACATTTTTTTTCTATTGCTCTTTGTTTTACAAAAGGTTATAAAAATGTCAATAATTATTGATACCGAACGATATGAAACATTATATCGTTGACACATTTTTTTGCTATATCATCCAGCCCTAGATCTAGCCTGTACATTTCTGTAGTAGCAAATGTCCAAACTATTATAACTTATAATAATGTAATATTTAAAAAATAATAATTTAATAAATATAATTCTATATTTACTAAGTGACTGTACATCTCTGAGCAACACTCTCGGGTGTTTTTTTTTCTTTAACACATTTTTTTTTATAACAGATTCAGAATAGCATAAACAATTCAGTGAATGATTCACTTCTTAATCACTCACATAATCTGTCTCTGAGTCATTGAATCATTAATTCAACCAATCAATTTAAAGGCAGTCACTTGTTCCCACCTACTAGGTGCAGATCTGCTGGCAAACTGTAAGAAGGCATGATCATTTGGTCATCTCAATTAAATGGATTCAGTCACCTGACTTGCTAGAATGAAACTCCCTGCCTTCTCTATTAAATAGGAGCACTTGTACTCGTTCAGTTTGGCATTACGTCTAGCCGACTGTACAGTTGCCTGGTTACATGCGAACTGGTAGGAAGGATGGTGCCAGGACTTGAACATATGAAGGAAACATTGGCTCAGTGGGACCAATCTGGCAGTCAGCCCCCTCCTGCCCTCTGCTCCCCTTGCTCGCCTGGCCCTCTGGGCTGCTCTTTCCTTTGTTTCAAAGCCAACAATTTGTATTTTTGAGAAATTTTGTAATTAGGAAAGCAGTGCGAGAGCTTTAGGGTTGCATTTAATATTTACTTGAGTTATGTTAGGACAACGTTAGAAACTTTAAGGCAAAAATGAACAAACCGTGTTCAAGATGCTGACCAACGAAATGTGGAAAATGTTTTAAGTGTGTTGTGGTAAATGTCCGGCATAGTTAATTTACCTGCGTCAAAGTTTCAGTCTTTATAGGTGTGAAATTAGCAGTGGTATTCTGTCAGAAACTGATCTGTGGTGAAGTTTCAGTTGTTAAAGTGTTTCAATTAGGGCTGCCCTCGACTAAGGATTTTTCTGGTCGACTAGTAGTCGTTCATTTTAAGCATTAGTTGACTAATCGCACGTTTATTAATAAACAATTTAAATCATTATAATAAGCCTTTAATTGCCTACATTGCCTAATAAGTGCTCAAGCGCACACATAAAGCTTGCCACAGTGCACCGCCGAAGCTAATGATTATGAATGTGTCAGGGAAAAACAGTAAGGAGACTGCATTAACATTTTAATAATTCACTGATAAACTAGTGCTTTCTTTGTTCTCTGTTTAAGAGATGATGTCAGCGACACTTACTTGTCATCTCCGCAGTAGTGCACCTGTATGCATGTTTCATATGGATTACATAATCTGAGAATATCTGTTTTCCATTTGAATTAATTCATTTGAAAGTAGACATTTCACTCTCTATAGATATATTTTTTATGTCTGTAAGGCAAACATACACGGAGTTTCGCGCTCAAGTTCACAGAGACCGAGACGGCAGAAAGCACATCCTGTTTGCTTTCATTATTTTACAAAAGCACATTTTGTTGTTATTGTTATATGTGCACACAAATAAACGTAGAGTCTTTACAGATTCGAAAGCTGTATTACTCTTATCGGTGTGACCAAAATTGAGGGAGTATTTTAGGAGTAAGCGAGTGCACCGGCGCCTCCATCTGTCCTGCAGTGAGCTACTGTTCAGCTCCACACTCTGCAGACATTTGAATAGCGCACATTTCTCTTAACATTAGATTGAGCGCGAGCGGCCATGTAAAGTTGCTAATACTTACATTCAGATGATAAGCCATATTTGAGGTCGATGAATGATAGGCGAGCGTTTGGATGTCCTGCACGATGTATTTTATTACCATAGCCGTTAACGATCTGTCCGTCACAAACTGCGTGACTTTGCCTGTGGATTTTTGTATTTATTTATATATTTTTTCTGCGACTAATACAATTTTGGTCGACCAAGCCTCTTCTGGTCGACTAACAATTAGGATTGCTCTCTTTGATTAGTCTGATATCTTTTAAATCAACCAGAGGTGTGAGTTTATCTAGGACCAGCTAGATAATGTCTGATTATTTTGGATTTTTGGTGTCCAATACCTTATATTGAATTATTGCTTTATTTTTTGTTTTTGATTTATTACCTGTGTATACTATTATTGGATGCTATTTGAGACCCATCAAATGTTTTAGGGATGCACCTATTGCAATTTTCTTGGCCATTTACAATTTCTTTTTGATTCCGATTGTCTTTCTAAGATCTATAATTGACACTATATCCAAACAAAAACCAATGCAAAAAAATATATACATAATAAAAGAAATTATTAAACATTACAATTCCTCCAATCTGGACTAAGCTACAGATGTTCTCTCATTTAAACAACTCTCAAAATAAAGTGCTCTGTGACTGGAAAGAAGAAGAAATAACAATGAACTGAAAATTTTTGCTATTTTTCAAGTAAAGTTATAAAGTTGCTATTTTTGTCAGCAAAAATTGAGCGAAAACAGTCAATATTGTGTCTAAAATGTAAGCCACTTAATTTTAAACTCTTGTTTATTGAACTACTATCGTATAAAATTCCACACCGATGACATGTTGACATGCAGATGTGAACGTAAGTGGGACGTAAAAATGGACTGGCTCGGAATCGGCACACTGACCGTGTGGAAAATCAGCTAATTCCGATCCCCGGCCAGTCGATCGGTGCATCTCTAGTTTTATCTAATATATAACCAAAAGTTTGAATATCTGTAAAAATATCAGTCAAAGCGATTCCATCTCTAGACACAATAGCCTAAGTTTTGCATCTGAATTTTACACTTCTGGCTTCACTAAGATCCTTTTTTTTTTCAGATGAGTGTTGACATTGCAACTAAAATAAATTAATGTGTGATTATAAAATTACATAAGTTCTGAGATATTTTGATGTCTTTTAATGTTTGCCAAACAGTTTGTGCTCTTAAAAGCGCCGAGTCTGAACTCCAAAATTGAGGAATGTCATTAGTTTGTCAACAGCATGGTTTGTAGACTGACTGTGAACTCTGTAAGACCCTGGTTATGTGAGGTTGAAATTCTCATGCCCGGGCTTAGCCCTGTGTCTGGTTAGCTGCGCTCCACATTAGCAGCTTTGCCTGAGCTCAGTAATGGGAGCTCAGAGGACCTGAACAATACTGCCCACTGTTCAAACGCTTGTCCCCTGCGTCTGTAATCCATAAGTGCTCAAAAGGTGAAACATGTGAATTAGCCAAAGACATTATGCATTTAATGAGTCTAAAAATAGAGGATACATTTCCAACATCAACTGCAGCGGTTGCTATGAAAACAGAAATTCAAATGCTTGTCCTTCAGCTGTGTGATTGTTCACTGGATTTATTGCTGTAGTGGGAAAATGTAGTATATTATTTGAAAATATAACTAATTGGCATGATTTAAAGGAACTGTTAAATAGGAAATGTAAAATATAATTTTTTACATATTTTGAGCTGTGTTGTGTTATTTTAGATCACTGGTTCTTTTAACTCGAAGGCCCTCACTGTCCAACTCAACTTTTGATAGTAATATATTATAGTTATATACATAAGTATAAATAAAGAAATAATATATAAAGAAATAATTAAAATATATATATATATAATTAATTTTATATAAAATTTGAGAAACCACTACATGTTTTTCATGATGCTGATAATGGTAAAATATGTCATGCACTTTCATTTCCAGCATTAATCCTTACTATTTTTCACATAAGAAATTTGTCTGATTGTTTTACATTTGACTATTTTTAGCACTATTTATGTTGGTGTTAAAGTGAAGTGTCTCCTCTTAGCCCAGGCTTTTTGAGACACTGCAGATGTCACGAATTGGTCACCAATATTTCAGCGTATGAGAACAATGCAAGGATTCGAAGTAGAAACCGCTGTTGAATGACAGATCCTGTTTGACATTTGACATATTGGTCCTGAAATGGATTGGTTGAAACTCTGTATTCACTGTAAGATTGGCTGACAGCCTTGTCGATGTCTGCTAGAGAATGGCAGCATTAGAATTCATTACTTCTCATTCACAGATTTTTCTCTCTTGGACATTCCCACACTCCCGAATTGATGCCATGTGCACTTGCGGACAGGGGGGGGAAAATCCATCTGCTGTGTTTTAGAAGACATGAACATTCAAAACATATGTCCCATAAGCCTCCCTGACCCAAGGTCTAAGATGTCTGTAATTGGTTACCTGCAATGTTAGTAAGTAACTAACTAAAAGTAGTAATAATATTAATGTAATAATAATTAGTTTTTTTCAAGGATTCTAAATTCATCAAAAGTGACATATAAAAAAAATCTGTTTAGAATCAATGCTGTTCTTTTGACCTTTCTGTTCATCGAAGAATCCTTAAAAAATTATGTTTTCCATAGAAATATCAAGCATCACAACTGTTCAACATTGAAAGTGATAGAAATGCTTTTTGAGAACCAAATCAGCATATGTGACCTTGGACCACAAAACCAGTCTTAAGTAGCACGGATATGTTTGTAGCAATAGCCAAAAATACATTGTATGGGTCAAAATTATCCATTTTTCTTTTATGCCAAAAATCATTAGGATATTAAGTAAAGATCATGTTACATGAAGATATTTTGTAAATTTCCTACCGTAAATATATCAAAACTTAATTTTTAAATTGCATTGCTAAGGACTTCATTTGGCGATTTTCTCAATATTTTGATTTTTTTTTTTTTGCACCCTCAGATTCCAGATTTTCAAATAGTTGTGTATCGGCCAAATATTGTCCTATATCCTAACAAACCATACATCAATGAAAAGCCTATTTATTTAGCTTTCAGATGATGTATAAATCTCAATTTCCAAAAATTAACCCTTATGACTGGTTTTGTGGTCCAGGGTCACATATTAGAATGATTTCTGAAGGACCATGTCAGACTGAAGACTGGAGTAATAATGCTGAAAATTGAGCTTTTCCATATTTAAATAGATAATGATAACATTAATAATTTTAAATTAAACTGTTTTTCATGTATTTTTAATAAAATAAATACAGACTTGGTGAGCAATGAAAAATATTAAAACTCTTATAGACCCCAAATTTTTCATTGGTATTTTGTAATCAAAAGTTCTCTCGTTTCTAGTCAGCCATCTTGGATGGTTGTATTTATTGTAAATTTTACGTTCTATTTAATGGCTCCCTAAATTAAATCCTTGTTGTTGTTTTTGCCTGAAGTATTGCGATGTACAATGTGAAAATATCGTGAATATCGAATATTTCAAATTCAAGCATACTTTCCCAAAAGAATGCACCGAACGTCCAAAAAAGGAGACAACATGTTATTGCGGACTGCTCTACACACCTCTAGTACGCGAGCTTTCATGAGTGCAGTTGCCAGATATCAATAGTTCAGAATCCCTGAATCAGAGCTTCGCTGTTACAAGCATACATTTTCTGTCTAGTGTTTTGCTTATTTTAAGCAATCTGGCAACCATGCGCACGATGATCTGAAAACACCAACAAACAAGCTGGAGTTTAGCGATCTAAATGAAAGTGTCACTCAACCAGTCTGTGTTCTGTCATGAGATCTCGACTATATTGTTTTCGATTGTGATCGCTGAATAAATGCACTTACTCAACTGCTGTTGTTTGAATAGAGAAACATAGGCTATGGCAATTTGAAATTACTATTAGGAATTTCACTGTTACAATATTTTTCATTTGTTTTACCAGTTTTCATAATATAGACAGAAAGAGTACATCAGTCTTTGGTATTAATTTATGTATAAGAAATACCTATGTGTTCCAGCAACTAGCTTCCCATCCGAGAAGGTTTTTGATTCATGATGTTAAACTTATAAAAAACATCTCTTTCATACTTGTGTCTAGGCTCAGATGGAATATGACATTTCTGTGCTGATTTGGGGGCTTTAATAGCCGCTTTTTTTTTTTTTTTTTTATATTCCAAAATATTTAATACATAAACACACAAGGGGATGTAGAACTTTATTTATTTTGGGAAAAGGATTCTTGGTGAGTTTTCATTGCCACTGTCTTTGTTGCTTGCTGTTTTGTAAGGCTTTGTTTTTTGTAAAACTGTCTTGAAACAATTTGTTATAAAAAAAAAAGTGGTATACAAACAAATAGAAATTAAATTACATTTCCCCCATGTTAATAAACAAGGTGAGAATCTGATACTAAGCTAATAGAGGTTAGAGGGTTTTTGTGGGTCTTAAAAAGCTCTTAAAGTCTTATTTCGCTCTTCCTCAAATTAACGCCTTAAAAAGGTCTTAAATAAGAGCACAAAGTCTTAAAGGGGTCATATGATGCTGCTAAAAAGAACATTATTTTGTGTATTTGGTGTAATGAAATGTGTTTATGCGGTTTAAGGTTAAAAAAACACATTATTTTCCACATACTGTACATTATTGTTTCTCCTCTATGCCCTGCCTTTCTGAAACGTGTCGATTTTTGCAAAGCTCATCGGTCTGAAAAAGCGAGGTGTGCTGTGATTGGCCAGATATCCAGTGCGTTGTGATTGGCCGAATATCTCAAGCGTGTGACTGAAATGTTACGTCCCTTACCATATTGTGATGCCTGCGGCAACCACATGTGACGACCCCGGGCTGGACTCCGCTTTGTCCACGGTGAAAGCCGATCCGGCGATCCACAGCACGAAGTTGAAGTATTTCCTCAGCGACCAGCACGGATCAGCTCCTGGCATGACGAAGCGGATATCGTCCTCTTTTGGAAGGCCAAACAAAGTAGTTTCGTTTTCACAACGAAACACAGCGTCTTCACGACATGGCGGCGGCAACAACAATACTACAGCGAGAATAAAAGTTACGCCTTCTTTCTTTGCATGAACATTTGGGTGGCGTTATGCAAATCTTCCCACATCGTGATGTAGACATGTGGGGGCGTGTTAGAATGAGCCGTTTTAGGTAGGCGTGGCTGACTCTTAACCCCTTTAAATTCATGATGAAGTCATGGCATTAAATGTTGCAAGCATTGCAAAATATCAGTACAAATATCTAAACATCCTTTAATCAAGATTTAAATAGCATGTACTTGCAAATGTAAAATATATTGAGAAACAGAAAATAATTAAGCGAGTTGATGCTTAAATCAGGAAGAAATATCTGTCATAGGGTAAACGACTTGTTTTCACTTTGAATTCAGTAGATTTGTCTGAGCCCATTGACAGATATTTGTTCTTGTTTTAATCATGAACTCACTTAATTTTGATCAGTTTCACAGAAAATGAGTCATTTTGCTTCTCAAGTAAGTGTCTTTTGCTTTAAGAATCATTTGCACTGGAAACGATACAAAAGTAAAAACGATACAAGAATTGTGATCAGAAGGTACAGATTTTTTTTAAAATATATTTTGCCTCAACTTTTTTTTCTACTTAGTCTTGAAAATTCCTAAATCTCTATAAAACCTGCAGAAACCCTGCATCAGACAGTGGTCTAATAGGTTCAAATACTTTAAAGTGAACCTCCATTTGCAAGCGCTCAGATGCCACTGAAGAAAACCGAATGGAAAAACAAGTTTGTCTTGTTCGGCCTGCAAACATGTCACTCAGTTAAAATACACAGAGTTGTTGTTGTTGGTTGCAGCCCTTCTATCGCTCTCGCTGTCTTTACACACCTACTTGTTTTCTCTCCTATGTTCTCCGGGAAAGTCTGTCTGATGCCTTTGAAAGTCTACTCTCTGCATTCGCTTTCATGTGTTATTCTGCAGACCTTCTTTGCAGTCAGCTCCAAACAATGAGACCAATCCGGAAGCATGACCTACTTAAATGTTTCATGCTAACAGGCTACTGTCGTTTCCAACCACTTTAAACATGATTGATCTCACAGCATTTTTATAATGTTGTGAATACTTTGCCCTTGCAGGCAGAGCATACGGGAGGACCATCTTGCATCCCTTTGGATGTGCATCTGTGGTCTGTGTTGCCATTTGGCTGGCTGTTAGAAAGCATGAGTCCAAATCCAAGATTCTGTTCCGAAACCTAGTGTGCGGCCTACGCAGGCAGTATTTTAAGGAATTATAGACTAACTCCAGACACAAAGCCTATTCTAAACACTGCGCAGCACAATGATGCTAGTTATGTTATGCATATTTATGTTAAAGCATACATTATTTCTTTATTATTCCCTGAAAAACTAAATTGTGAAAGAAAGAAATATATATGTATATGCTTTTTTTTTTTTTTTTAACACTACTAAGATTTTTTTATGTTTTTGAATGAAGTCTGTCATGTTCACAAAGGCTGCTTTTATTTGATGAAAATATAGTAAATGATATTGTCAAATATTGCCAATATTCTTACAATTGCCAATATTCTTACTTGGTAAATGTCTTTACTGCAAATTTTGATCAATTTAATCCATACTTAATGTATTAAGTAAATGTTGAACGGTAGTGGACACATATTGAAATGTATCTGTAAGTTTATTTTAACCAGTAATTATGTACTATGTATAGATTTAGAATATGGTATTGTTAGCCAGTTTTAATCGATTGTAAAAGAGTCTCCCATGTCTTGTGTTAGGAATGCTATTTATGGCAGGCAGAGTTGCTGCATATGCAGAGCATTTCAAATTGATCATTTATGAGGTTCCGTTTCAGGAACTTTCTTAGAAGGCACAACTACCTATGTAGGGCACATGCAGGCAGCTCACAAGGTTTTGGAACAGAGCCCAAAAGTATGAGTGTCTCCATGAGTGGTCGACCAGTATGGGTGGCCAATGGCTAACGTCTCTAGGTTACGTATGTAACCATGGTTCCCCGAGGGAACGAGACACTGCGTCTCTTTGCCATACTCCCTGCATCCCTGCAGGCGCTACTTCATCGAAGCTGGGTGGCGCCCGGCCGGATGCGCTTTTATGCTTTCTGGTGCTTACGTCACCCTGCTCGTGATGTCTCACTGCTCCATTGGACGGATTTGACATGTGCTTCAGAACGCGGTCACGCAAGGGCGTTCCCAAAGCGAATCTCGACGCAGCGTCTCGTTCCCTCGGGGAACCATGGTTACAAACGTAACCTAGAGACGTTCCCCTTCAGGAACTCGAGCTTCGTCGAGATTCGCTTTGAAAATGAGAATACCAACTGCGCCATACTACCAAGTCCCTGCCTGTGTGTGTATCTTATGAGCACATCACGATGAGCCTGGCCGCTCTCATCAAATGTAGCCAGGCGAGAGCGGAGCGTGCGCAGCGAGAGCTTGCAGTGATGATGAAGAGCAGAAGCTGGGTGGGGCCCGGCCTGATGCGCTTTTATGCTTTCTGGTGCTTACGTCACCCTGCTCGTGACGTCTCGCTGCTCCATTGGATGGATTTGACACGTGCTTCAGAACGCGGTCACGCAAGGGCGTTCCCAAAGCGAATCTCGACGCAGCTCGAGTTCCTGAAGGGGAACTGTAATGTGCCAGATTTAACTCTCTTAAATAAAAGTTAATTTAATGATAACCAATGCAACCTCAACAAAATTGCTAAAAATTTTATTTTATTTAGTGTAGCGAATCAGCTCATGAGAAATATGAATAATTTATCAGAACTAGTTATAATTAATTATAAATATTTAGATCCGCTGTAGATATTTACTTGACCTCTCAGAGTCAACTGTCTGTCAATTCTAAGAACGTTAATTTCCTGGTTAAGGGAAATAACTTTCTTACTGTACAATTCTACACCGAGCTTGTAGCATAAATCTGCATGATTAAGTGACTCCAGTTATGAGCAAACAATGAACAACATCAAATGTGATACAAGTAAGACTTTATTAACTACATAAACACTTAAACTAGTCTAACATACTACATAAACACTTAAACTGGTCTAACATACACATACACACACACGCATACAGTTGGTATAGGAAAGGGTTAAAGCTTAACGCAGTAAAGAGGAGAGAAAATAAGTATAAATTTATGGAACCATTTGCATATTCAGTGCAGATCTACCGCCTGAAGGAAACATCAGATTCTGTTCAAACACACCTTTGTAAAAAAAGGTGCAAATGATACCTAATGTATCAATTAATAAGACTAAGTTTGAATACTTGCA
>NW_015505728.1:195440-202624 GCF_001515645.1 Sinocyclocheilus grahami | reverse complement strand
AAGGAAACATCAGATTCTTAGTTCAAACACACCTTTGTAAAAAGGTGCAAATGATAGCTAATGTATCAATTAATAAGACTAAGTTTGATACTTACACGTCTCGTCTGTCTGAAAGAAAGTCTTGATGCAGTCCAAAGGTTCAAGTTGATCTTTGCTGAAGTTGGTTAATGAAAACGAACCAGTTTGAGTCAGAGAATCTTGGTGAATGGAAAAGTCAAGGCCGAAGCCTGGCACGAGCTTAGGATGTCCTGGAGCGTTGTAGCTCACATCTTCTCAAAACCTAACAGAACCACCGACTCTGGGCGGGTCACATGGTGTGAGGCCTTTAAGGTCGGAGAAGATTCCCGCCTCTCAAGATGGGCTTGTCCAATGAGAAAGGCCGGAATCCCAAGTGGGAGTTTTGAGATACTGGGGAGTTTTTATGACCCTTTGTCTGAGGGCATGGTAATTTGCAAATGGAACTTGAATCAAAATTGCTAAAGATTCTCAGAACACTAATATATTGCCTATGTACCAACATATACACGCTCGTTTAGATCATCAGAAGGCGAATTCATAGATACTAAACATGGTAGGATTACATATAGGCAAGATGCCAGGAATGAGTGTTTCCATCATAAGCCTGCATAAAACAGTATAAAATCTCAAAGACAACATACACAATGACCTGAAGGATATGTGTGTTCATTCAAAGAAAGGTTTTCCTATGGATTAATTAGAAAAGAGTCCATTTCTACTGTGCACTGTGTCTCTTTCTAATTCAAAGGCAGTGATTTTCCCTACTCACATTCCATTAGGTCGTAAATGGCTCTGGTCTAGCAACGGTGTCGTGGTTGCCATGGTAACCAGTGGCCTGTGGTCATTCGTAGACATCCAGGCGCCCAGTCTATTGAGTGAGGGGTCTGTGACGACTTGTTAAACTAATGAATAACTGATTTGTTAAATCAAATGAAAAATTGTGTTTTTGATTGGTCCAGACGCTACATTAGCCTGTGTCTTCCCTGAAAAGCAAAATTGTGAATTTTTTATTGATTTGGTTATTTTGGTAGTGACAAAAGTTACTACAATTTTATTTTATTTTTTAATCTGCCATATGGGCTTGAATATATTGGCCAGTCATAAAAATCTCAAAATAGCCAAATATTGGCCATCAGAATTTTAGAAAATCACAGATGAACTCTTTTATTTGTAAGTATTTCATATCTTCTAATCGCAATAGGTGATTGTCTTCAGAATTTTTTTTTGTTATGCTGGTTGAAAGTCTCTTCACATCCCGATAACAATCATTAAGTTAAGAGGTCTAAATGTATTTATCTGTATTTCTATATTCTGTGGAAGGGATAGGACCAATAAATTCCTATATAAAAAATAAATAAGTTTGTCCAATCAAAATGCTCGGTCCGAGTGTTTTAATTGGATTTCCTACCTGCCTGTCAACGTATGTATTAGCATACCTCTGCGCACCCGGTTCACGCAGACAGGATACGTCATCAGCGTGTTCACGCACGCTGTGCAGACAGAGCGAGACTGGCAGACAAATATCAACAACCCAATCTTCCTTCCTGATATTGTAGTACTTTCTAAAGTTTTCTCACCGGTGAATGACACATGATGTAGCCCAGCGGTTCCCAATTCCTGTCCTCGTGCCCTCCAGCTCTGCATATTTTGCATGCCTCGCTTAGTTAACACACCCGATTCAGATAACCAGCTCGTTAGAAGTGAGCTACGTGCATGAACTGCGTTCCGATCAATATGATCCCTACAGTGTTCATTGCTCCCTACTCCCTGAACAGGGGAAATCCGTTGAAGTTTACTTCACTTCGGAACATTCATTCATGGATTTGCGCTGCGCAGCGTCTTCACACACATCACACACACATGTCTTCACATCCAGTGCGCTGAACCGCTGATGTAGCCTATTGTAGTAATGTTGTCTCTCGTATTCTGGTCTGTGAGCGTATATGCATTCAGGGGGCGTGGCTTTGGACGGCGATTGCAGGGTGGGTGGGACATTCACTTTCAGTGCTATCAGGCTAAAGTTAGCATTTTCCAAGATCTCCTACTGCACCTTTAATGCACAAAATAAACATGAATGAACATCAGAGCATATTTTAATTTAAATTGCGGAAAGACGTCAATGCACCATTTTCAATCTTAAGTCCACCTCTCCTGTCTGATTTGTTTGTCGGACAAGATGGCAGATTCTGCATTATTATTGGTCAGATTGCCTGTCAATCAAGCTCTTTGCGAAGGGTCAGTTGGAGTTTGCTTCTTCTATTTATTTTTGCAACATCCAAGTAATCTCGTTTGTCCATTCTAGATCAGTGGCTTTCAGTTCAGCTTCTTGGGACCCACAGCACTGCACATTTTGCATGTCTCTCTTAATATCCAACATGTTGAATAATCCAAAAGTTGACAATTGCGCATGCGCTCTGTAGATTATCACATGGAATGAAGCGATTCCCAATCAGAAAACGAGCTTATGGAAGCCGGAAGCATTACTCACCTCCAGCTCAATCTGTAACATGTAAAGTCCACGTTCTCGAAGTCTCTTGACTCTAGTTGTTTGTGAATGGAATCGTTAGTGTGTGGTGTGCTGTCTTGGTCACATTGCGGCACTTCACACGCTATAGGAACAGAACTGTTAAATCCATGAATTTTTTTTAAATTCTTGTGTGGTCTCACACATTTTGAAAATCTGATTTTAAAAATCTTTTAGCGTGGGCCACCCTTTATCTGACACTTAATTTTAGTTAATTGATGTCTCTGCTGAAAAACTGATGGCCTGAATTAGATGTCTTAAATAATGGAAATGAATAAAATGTGTCCACATTGGTCCACATGACCTGGACTAAAAAAAGATCTTGACAGAGAAATCAGATATTTCAGTATGAATCCATGAATTTTATAGATCTATTCTCAGTGATGGTCTTATTTGTCTCTAATTTCATTTCTCTAAATGGATTTAAGAAGAGACAAAGTTGATACTTTATTGCAACGTGGCGAAACATTGTCTCTTGAGCTATGAAAGAGCAACCTATGAACGATAGTTTTCCTCTGGGTATCATCTTTCATTGCTCTCTATGTACCACTAAACTGTACCACTAAACTCTAAGCTGCTAACAACACTTGGAGAGTGAAAAAGGAGATTTAAAAAGAGGAAAAATAATACAACATTTCATAGCAGTTCCTCACTTGTTTCCTCAGGTTGATGGTGTAATGCACCTGACAACAAGAGCAGTCAGATCTGTGTGTTCTTTGCCTTATGCATTATGTTATGTTATATTTTGAGGACACTGCTTGATTGGTTTGTAACATTTAGAACCCGTTAATGGCTTTTTACTTAGATGAACCTTAAGTGACCTGCATTGGGAAGGCTGTTGGAAGCATCATGTGTTGTAGCCACAAAAAGGCTATTCAACCCATTTTTAAGGAGGTTTAAAAATGCCTCATGAATGCATGTAACCAGGCACTTGTTAAATAACTTCATAGACTGTGATTATAAACATCCAGCCTTAGCATAATGAGCAGTACAGTCTTTTGAATAAGGCTGATCATTATGAGGGTGATGACATTCATTAAAGACTCGCATTTACCAAAGTTTAATAGTGTGATCATGGTTGCCGTCTCCTAGCAACAATTTGTTCCAGTTGACACAGATAATTGTATTCCCTAGCGGAAGACCATTATCATTTGGGTAATCCTGGATTTTCCAACTGAAAACTGAAGAAAAAATCACTACCGAATGACAGTATAGGTACTAAAGGCTGGACTGATGGGTCTTAAAGGAGTAGTTCACCTAAAAAAATGAAAATTTGTTGAAAATGTACTCACCCACAGGGCATCTTAAGATGTAGATGAGTTTTTTTTCTTCATCAGAACAGATGTAGCGTTGCGTCACTCAGAGATTAATGGGTGCCGTCATAAGGAGAGTTCATACCACACTATTCCAGTCCATTGATTAATATCTTGTGAAGTTAAGAGCTGCGTGTTTGTAATAAATCCATCATCAAGATGTTTTTAGCTTTAAACCGGCTAATATTCAAGTCCTCTATCCATAATAAAGTTGTCTAGGCTAAATCAGGAGAGAAATATGCACAAATAAAGCACCTTTACAAGCAAAAACAGTCCAAAGCAGTTGTAAACAAATATGTCAAAAATTGGTATTGGTCAGGATTTTAATATTGGTGCATCCCTTTCCTACATATGTAGTGCTTTTAATTGTACACTTTATTTTGCTTCAAAATCTTGACCACTATTCACTGCCATGATAAAGACATTTTTAAATATATTTCCTATTCGTCTAAAAGAAGAAAGTAATATACGTACACCTAGGTTGGCTTGAGGGTGAGTAAACCATGCCGTAATTTTCTTTTTTTGGGTGAACTATCCCTTAAAGGCCATAGGCACCATGACTGACTGGTTTATAAAGTGTTTCAAAGTAAATCTTTGAAATGTATGCTCTGTCAGTTGCAAAAAGTAGGCCAGGTAATAGAACATGGCCAGTTATTTATGAGCAGCTATGCATAAAACTCATTTGACCCATGCATAAAATTACATTTCTGAATGGTGACCCATAGCTAAGTTTTGCTTTTATTATGGCTGTGTAGCATCAATTAATAACACCTGTTGACATATGGAGTACAGTAGCAGGAAACAATGACTTCATCCGCTTGAGAGAAGCATCCATTCCATTTTCATCACCTTTGCTTCTCTGTTAAGATGAGGGAGAGGTTCCCAAGAGCTGTTATGCTCTGTTTTGCAAGATGCGTCCTTGGAAAACCTCTAGCTTCTTTCTCCCAGTGGATGTATGCTTTCCCTGTTGAAGTTTTCTGTATGCATGATTCATAAGATTCTAATATGCTACTACTGTTTATATTTTAGAAGTGGTCTTAAGCGGTTTGATTGCCTTCAGATGTAGTATCTCTTACAAATTGCTTACTTGGTGTTTATAGTCTCTGCATTTTAAATTCAAAACATTTGAAGAGTAGTGTAATCTGACTTGATTGATGTATTTTTTTTATAAACTTTATACAATTCTGATGTGCCACTTAATTTTACATCTATTCACTATAGCATTGATTGGGCGATAGACCTTCTGTAATGTATTAAAGTTTGTCTCTTGCTTACAACTGAATGATGTGGAGGGAAATTGGATTTAAGAGCCTTACTAGTGACATCAAAGGGCTGCCAAAGCCCAGAGCCACATGTGGCTGGTGTTTGCTGTGGCTATATCTGGAGTATGTGTATGCTTTATTTGTTTTGATGTGGAGGATGAAAAATTGAAAATGCTCTCTATTCTTTTTTTTCTACCAGCAGGCCTAGTGGTTCTCTTCAAAGGTGTGACTCAGAATGTGACATTTAGGACCCTTTCAAAATCAGGCCTGTCATGGATCACACCAGTGTTACTGTGAGAGCACTCTGAAGGTCTCTGTGCTTGAAGTGTCCTTCAAAAAGACATCACAAAAGACAAGGGCGATTCTCAAGTGTATTGTCATCTTTATCAACGTTTTATCGAAACCTTCTTTTACGTGATCAGTATAAAGCAGATAATGTAGGCAGATGATTGTATTTTAGAGCTGACTCTGGGGAGTTCTGCTAACTACTGTCATGACCTTCCTATCGCGAGGGGTCACATGAGCTTCCGGCCATGGAGAAAGAGAACACAAGACAGAAGAGAAGAGAGAGTAATGGTGACCATAAAGGGTGACAAAGATTCTTTGTTCTTTAATGACAAAGATTTTTTGTGCATTTACACTACTTTTCAAGGTTTTGGGTTATTTTATTTTTATTTTAATGTGTAAAATATGCTAACCAAGGCTGGATTTATTTGATTAAAAATGCAGTAAAAACAGTAATATTCTGAAATATTACAATTTTTAAATAACCGTTTTATTTATATATATACAGTGGCGGCTCCTGCCAATTCTCTCAATGTTTGCATGATTAATGATGATAGGTCACCCATTCAATTGATAAATTAACGGCTAGTTAAAGATGTAAAGGAAACTGAACTACTATTAATTAAAAATAAACTGACTCTAACAATCAATCTCTTGCTGTCCTTATATTTCTACATGTGTGTTAACACAATTCAGCAGCAAATGAAGACATGAAAAACTTTTTACTTCAATTTCAGTTTAATAATAATTGATGTCACATAAATCACTATTTACACAACTCACTTATATTACACTGCTCATTTACAATATTACTCACTTATATTACACAGCTCATTTGTATTACACTGCTCACTTATATCACATTACTCACTTATATTACATTGCTCCCTTACATTAACTTACACTGCTCCCTTACATTACACTGCTCACTTACATCACATTACTCACTTATATTACATTGCTCCCTTACATTACACTGCTCACTTACATCACATTACTCACTTATATTACATTGCTCCCTTACATTACACTGCTCACTTACATCACATTACTCACTTATATTACATTGCTCCCTTACATTACACTGCTTACTTACATCACATTGCTCACTTGTATTACATTACACCTGTAGTTGTCCATGCGATGTCCGTCACGCTCTCGGGATGGAACAAAATGCAGGGGTAGCAGAATAAAGCGTTAGTTACTTCGCAGCCCGCTAGCCATTTTTTCCGCTCATGCCACGTCCTCGAAAATCCCCGTTTATACGACTTCCCGCCCTTTGTTGATACATGTTTAATTTTTAAATTTGGTCTTGGTGGTCCTAATTCTTTAATTGCAAATTTATCCTTATTGCTATGATGACTGAATGGTATTTCTTTCAATGACACGATAGAATTCATCTGCGCTGAGGTAACGTTCGCCAAGATGTCGATCAAGTTCAACTGACAACTGAATTTGAGTTGGCGTAGCTGTCCCCGTCTCTCTCTGTTTTTTTTCTTTCTTTTTTCACATTTGATAAAGATATTAAAGTAGTTTTACATTTTTTTCTTGTTGTTAAAATTCAAAATAGTTTTTAAATATTATTGGATGTCACTGTTCCCACCAATCTTTGCACAAGTTAAGGTTACGCATGATGATGAAAGCACGTTAGTGCTTGCCCTCCCGGAACTCATAGAGATTGCACTGCAGTGCCTGCAGTTCGAAAAAAATTATCTTTGTATGGAAGTCTATGAGAGCTCTCGGGGCGATTCTCAGTCTGACAGAAATCGCCCAAAAAGGGGC
>NW_015505728.1:177556-194001 GCF_001515645.1 Sinocyclocheilus grahami | reverse complement strand
ATCACATTACTCACTTATATTACATTGCTCCCTTACATTAACTTACACTGCTCCCTTACATTGCACTGCTCACTTACATCACATTACTCACTTATATTACATTGCTCCCTTACATTACACTGCTTACTTACATCACATTGCTCACTTGTATTACATTACACCTGTAGTTGTCCATGCGATGTCCGTCACGCTCTCGGGATGGAACAAAATGCAGGGGTAGCAGAATAAAGCGTTAGTTACTTCGCAGCCCGCTAGCCATTTTTTCCGCTCATGCCACGTCCTCGAAAATCCCCGTTTATACGACTTCCCGCCCTTTGTTGATACATGTTTAATTTTTAAATTTGGTCTTGGTGGTCCTAATTCTTTAATTGCAAATTTATCCTTATTGCTATGATGACTGAATGGTATTTCTTTCAATGACACGATAGAATTCATCTGCGCTGAGGTAACGTTCGCCAAGATGTCGATCAAGTTCAACTGACAACTGAATTTGAGTTGGCGTAGCTGTCCCCGTCTCTCTCTGTTTTTTTTCTTTCTTTTTTCACATTTGATAAAGATATTAAAGTAGTTTTACATTTTTTTCTTGTTGTTAAAATTCAAAATAGTTTTTAAATATTATTGGATGTCACTGTTCCCACCAATCTTTGCACAAGTTAAGGTTACGCATGATGATGAAAGCACGTTAGTGCTTGCCCTCCCGGAACTCCTAGAGATTGCACTGCAGTGCCTGCAGTTCGAAAAAAATTATCTTTGTATGGAAGTCTATGAGAGCACTCGGGGCGATTCTCAGTCTGACAGAAATCGCCCAAAAAGGGGCAGTACTACACAAAACGCGACTCGACGCTGATTGGACTATTTAGAGGCACGTTTAAAAGCGTTCACGCTTTGGTTGTGCGTCGCCCAATCGCCCTAATGGAGAAACCGCCCCTGTATATATATTTTAAATGTAATTTATTCTTTTGACAAGCAAAGCTGAATTTTTAGCAGCCATTAATACAGTATTCAGTGTTGGATGATAATGATCAATGTTGAAAACTGGTTTTGCAGCCTATTATTTTTGTGGAAATGGTGAAACTTTTTTGTCAGAATTCTTTGAATAGAAAAATGTCAAAAGAACAGCGTTTATTAAGAATGCAAATCTTTTGTGATGTTGTAAACAGTTTTACTGTCACTTTTGATCAAATTTTAGTGCATCCTTCCTGATTAAAATTATTAAAAATAAAATCTTCCCAAACCCAAACTTTTGAACGGTAGTAGTTTGAAAAGCTGAGCTAGTAGCACTACTATTTTTAATCCCCAACACTTCTGCTAAGATAATTTACCTATTCATTGCCTTAAACGGCTGAAATCCATTAGTCAAATGAAATGTAGCCTTTCTTTTGAACCGATACAGATAGCAGAACTATCAGAAAGTGGAGGGAGGAGAACTGGCCCCCCGACTGAGCCTGGTTTCTCCCAAGGTTTTTTTCTCCATTCTGTCACCGATGGAGTTGAGTTTTGGTTCCTTGCCGCTGTTGCCTCTGGCTTGCTTAGTTGGGGACACTTAATTTCCAGCGATATCGTCGACTTGATTGCACAGATACCATTTAAACTGAACTGAGCTGGACGATGACATCACTGAATTCAATGATGAACTGCCTTTAACTGAAAATTGAGTGTTTACTGATGTCCTTTTGCATTGACACTATTTTCCTATTTTGATACTGTAAAGCTGCTTTGACACAATCTGTATGGTTAAAAGCGCTGTATAAATAAAGGTGACTTGACTTGAGGTGGGGAGAGGGGAAAACGGGGGACTTGTGTTCGGACAAATATTGACTTTTGGCACATTTGACTTGGTGGGATTTTTATGGTGTCACCAGCAATCATTGATCTCTCTGAAATAATGTTTTGCTGTGCCTGTTCCCTAGTGACAGTTCATGGCGTCTGAGGCAGTACGCGTCTGTGAACACAGTCAGACAGCTCAGCCAGCCATGCCTCTCCATGGCCCTATGGAACAGGGATGACCGCTCTATCCCTGCTTTTGCTCTCAGATGATTGACGATTATATTGCATAGAAAATTAGTTGTTGACTGTGTTTTATTGTTCAGGTTGCACTCTTTATAAACACTCTGCGCCCGTTGTCTGTTATTAAATCCATATTCATCAAAGATGCATGAGGACCTTCTCCTGGCACAGCAGTTTGTTAACTATAATATTAGACTTTAGAAAACCTGTTGTATTTGAGGCCAGAATTTTCATATTTCTTTGTAAGGCCAGAAACATAGGTCGACTGTGAACAAATATGCAAACATAGAGGCAAATGCTTGGTAAACCATTGCATGTTTGCGTTCTATAGCGTTACTGTGGCGGTAGCAAATGCTGATACTCAGGGAATGGAAAGTTAGCTACAAATGTCTGCACCACTGAACTGGATGTGTTATTTATAAATGTAATGGACAAAACAATAAATTAGAATATTGAAATTAATGCTTAAAAATTAAAAACTTTAAATAACTCTTTTGCTGCAACAAGAATACAGCACATCCTTTTATGCAATTTATGCAGTATGTAAGTGCTCCAACCAGCCATCTAGACCGTTAGCTAGCTAAGCTAAACATTCTTAAATAAAAATGCCTAAAGCTAAACTTCTCTTGTAATGACAGCAATGAGAAGGGTTTCTAAACCTGTTGTCCAACAAAAGAGAACACTATAACGTTTTTACTCCACAACTGCTTCCTTTTATGATCTGATGTGGCTTCTTGTCACAGAATGAGGCAGAAAATATGTTCTATACTGTAAAAAGCATATGGTAAAAAGACTATGTCGATTAGCAATGGATTATAAATATACTTAATTATGATGTAAATACCAAAGATGGCTTGAATAACACAGATAAATTATACATTGTCGCAGTCGAGTGTTTATTGTCTTTGTTTTATCATTCAAAACGTTTATATGTTCTGTTTACTCAGTTACAGCGATAGCAATGCAAAGCTCTTTTCAATGTTATGAAAGTGAATAGGGACTGTCTGAGCTGTCAAGTTTCAGAAATGACAAAAAGCAGCATAAAAGAAGCCCATTCAACTCATGCACAATATTCCATAGTTACATTTTGGTCTTTTTTTACACAAAATTATTAAAGGGGTCATATGATGCGATTTCAAGTTTTCCTTTCTCTTTGAAGTGTTACAAGCTGTATATTTGCGTATATGCAAAGGTTGTAGTTGTTTGACATCAACTACTATGCCTGAGTCCTATTCCTTCTGTGATGCACATGTGGAGTTTCTGCGCGAGGGTGCCCTCTGGCGTCCAGTATGAATGAAACAGGCATTAAATGTGTTAATAGTGCTCAATAATGGCCAATCCATCCTATTTTGGGTATTTATTCATTTTTTATAGCTGACGAAGTCATGGACGGCCCCGTTTTGAAGACGGGGCGTCTAGGGTGTACATTGACATTCTCCAGGTGGAGAGAGCGGTTGTGGTGCTCCTGAGCCCACATAACTCCCGTCCAAAGCCTGTAAGCTGACGACAGCTCTCGCCGCCAAAGCTTACAGTGCTGCGGGCCAAGCCGCCTCTGCCCTGCATGGCATGATTATCCTGCAGGTCCACCAAGCCAAGGCACTAAAACAAATGCACGAGGATAGTACCGACCCGGGGTTGATGCAGGAGCTGCGTTCGGCGACTGACTGAGTCACGGAGCGGTCCCTCGGGAAGGCGATGTCCACGTTAGTGGCCCAAGAGCGCCATCTCTGTCTCAGCCTTGCTGAGATGAGAGACATTGACAAAATTCGTTTTCTTGACGCTCCCATCTCGCAGGTTGGCCTGTTCGTCGACACTGTCGAGGACTTTGCCCAGCAGTTCTCGGCAGTACAGAAACAGACTGAGGTGATCCAGCACATCCTGCCCCGACGTGATCTTCTGTCTGGCACCAATCCATCACGGGCCCCGCCTCAGTCTGCCCGTCATCCAAGGGTGCCCCCCTGTGTCCTCTAAAGCACCTCCGCCCCATGCTGAGACAGCGTTAAGGCCGGTGCGTCGAGCCTCTCGCAATACCGCAGCACCCCCTGTGTCCCAGCCGGCCCCTAAGCCCTCTAGAAAGACGACGAAGCGGCCCTGACACGGGCAACTCGGAGATGTGGGAAGCTGCTCTTTCTCAGGAGATGGCGAGGACAACACCACTCCTTCCCCCAGAGGAGGGCCGGGCGGAGAATCCTGTGTTTTGTGTTTTTTCTGTTCGTACGGAGCTTGGGGGCATGACTTGCACTGCCCAACCCGTCCCGCTGGCTCATTCGGACAGTTCGACTCTGCTACGCGATTCAGTTTGCCAGGCGACCTCCCAGGTCCAGCGGCATTCTCGAGACTTCGGTGGCAGCCCGAGATGCCCCTGTCCTGCGTGACGAGATTGCTGTCTTACTGGTGAAGGATACAATCAAGCCTGTCCCTCCAGCCGAGATAAAATGTATTAATTTCTTCAGGGAAGAAATTAATTTATGGGAAAAACGATACAGCCTCATATGATTATTGAACTTTAAAAAGGTGATGATGAAATGGCACAGATGAGAAGGTGGAAAGAGTGAAGGAGATGTGCTGAATGAAAGCGCGCACTAGGGGGCGCTGACGGAGGAAGAAATGCAGCCGTTACCCCGGTAACCCTGTAAACAAAGCAGCTGCACTACTTTCTGTGTGTAAATGTTTCAAACAGTCATTTAGATATTTATATTCGCTTTAGTCTTCACCACAGCTCACCATAATTTATACAAACCCAATTCCAAAAAAGTTGGGACACTGTACAAATTGTGAGTAAAAAAGGAATGGAATAATTTACAAATCTCATAAACTTATATTTTATTCACAATAGAATATAGATAACATATCAAATGTTGAAAGTGAGACATTTTGAAATGTCATGCCAAATATTAGGACTTAATAAGCTATTTATTTTGTTTTAATCTATCCAAAAACATGGCCTACCTATATATTGACTGATTCGTTATTATTGTTTGTATCACTTAACAGGTTCCATTAACATTAGTCAACTACATGAGTTAACATGAAATAACAATAACTGCATTTATTAATCTTAGTTCATGTTAATTTCAACTTTTAATAATTCATTATAAAATCAAAAGTTGTCTGCTAATATTATTTAATGGAGCTAACATGAACTAACAATAAATAGTTGTATTTTTAGAACCAACATTAACAAATAATATTAACTACTGCAACAATTAGCTATTGCACATTGTTAGTTAATGTTAACCTGCTTTAAAGTTAACTAATGGGACCTTATTGTAAAGTGTTGCCTATTGTTCTTTCATTCATTTGAACTTTAATCTTTTGCACTCTAATCTTGTAACACTTGTTTACTTTATATTTTTGTGTATTTAAAAAAAAAAAAGTCTTTCTTTAGTAAAAGATCTTTAATAAAGTTATTTAACCTGTTAGGAGGACAACACTGTTTTTTTACTTACTAAATTATAAATTGTGATAAAACCATATACCGTGATAAAAGCTTCAATGACTATTGTGAAAATTTGATACTGTCACATACCTAATGTACAATTTAATAGAACTATAAATAATTACATAATTAGCCATTAAATAGAGTCTGAAGCAAAATTATTTAAAAACCTTGTGTACTTTCTGTATTCTGATAAATTAAATAATTGTGTTTGTAAATGTCTCCTTATATCCCCTTATTAAGCTAAAACACATCTATGTGATAATGATAATGCGTGTAAATTATAATTAGAAAAATTTGCATTGCGACCCTAAATTCTTTTAATATGCTCCTAAATTTTTCAACTTAGGAGCACATGTGCTCCTTGGGAAAAAGGTAAGCATCAAGCCCTGCCTTACTTCATCGTGCCCAAAAAAGGCAGGCAATCCTGGATCTGCGAGTCTTGAATCGGGCCCTTCACAAGCTTTCGTTCAAGATGTTGACGCAGAAGCGCATCATCAGATGCATCCAGCCCCAGGATTGGTTTGCAGCGGTCGACCTGAAGGATGCTTACTTTCATGTCTCGATTCTTCGATACAAATATCCCCCCAAGAAATAAATAATTACACTATAATATAAATATTATGTATGCAAGGGAATTAACAATACGGATGTACAGTAAAATGTTCAGTTCACTAGCAGCAGGTAGACAGCTTAAATTTTGTTGCTGTCTTCAGTTCCCCGCAACTGTGTGTGTGCATGTAAGGGAAAAAGGCGTAATACAAGCTACGGCTCTGGGAAAAAAACTATTCCTCAGTCTGTTTGTACGCGTTTTGATTGCTCTGTATCTTTTTCTCGATGGAAGGGGCTCAAACAATCTGTGGCCTGCACTCTTAAAAATAAAGGTGCTTCAAAAGGTTCTTCAAGCGATGCCATAGGAGAACCATTTTTAGTTCCACAAAGAACTATTTAGTCAAAGGTTCTTTAAAGAACCATCTCTTTCTTACCTTTTTGTAATCTGAAGAACCTTCTTTCGCCACAAAGAACCTTTTGTCAAACAGAGAGTTTCTTCAGATGTAAAGGTTCTATATGGAACCATTTAGACAAAAAGGTTCTTCTATGGCATCGTGAAGCACCTTTATTTTTAAGAGTGTGGATGAGTTGAATCCTTGATGATGTTGCTAGCCCTCTTATGAAGGCGGCTAGCATAAATATTGTCCAGGTCGGGGAGCTTGGTTCCCACAATTCTCTGTGCAGACTTAACTATCCGGGCCAGATCTATTTGATTCTATGTAGTGCAGCTGGTATACCACACTGTAACACAATGGCAGATAATGCTTTCTATTGTGCTTCTATAGAAATTCACTAAAAGCTGAGAAGGTACTTTAGCTTTCTTGAGCTTTCTCAGGAAGAAAAACCTCTTCTGAGCCTTCTTCACTAATTAGTGAGCGTTAACAGTCCATGTTAGATTTTTTTTTTTGATATACAGACCCAGGAATTTGATGTTGTTGACCTTTTCAACTTCTTCTCCATTTATGTAGAGGGGGAGGCATCGTTTTCCTGTAGTCTACAATGATCTTCTTTGTTTCAGTGTGTTCATCACCAGGTCATTATCCGAACACCACTCAACCAAATGTTGAACATCTTCCTTATAGTGTGTCTTGTCGTTTCCTGATATCAGCCCCACTATAGTGGTGTCGTCGGCAAACTTCACTATAGAGTTAGAGGAATGGACAGGTGTACAGTCATGTATAAATAAAGTGAAAAGGGCTGGACTGAGGACACAGCCCTGCGGTGCTCCTGTGTTCAGGGTGAGACTAGATGAAATACGATCACCCACCCTTGACAGTCTGTGGTCTGTTTGTAAGAAAGTCCAAAATCCATGAACAGAGTGTGGTGGTTAATCCGAGGTTGCTGAGCTTTTTCACCAGTTTATGAGGCACTACTGTATTAAACGCAGAACTAAAGTCCACAGATAACATCCTAACATACGTGTTGAGATGCTCCAGATGTGACAGGCTTGTATGAAGTGTGATTGAGATTGCATCCTCCATTGATCTGTTCCTACAGTAGGCAAAATGATGGCTATCCAGATCAGTGGGGATATTGGCTTTGATGTGAGATAAATTGAGCCTCTCAAAGCACTTCATAATAATTGGTGTAAGGGCAATGGGGTGATAGTCATTGAGACACCTGACTGCTTGCTTTTTGGGTACAGGGACAATAGTGGTGGCTTTGAGACACATGGGAACTACAGCCTGCTGCAACGACAGGTTAAATATGTTAGTAAACACTTCTGCTAATTAATCAGCACACGACTTCAATGTAAGACCCGGCACCATGTCTGGTCCTGATGCTTTGGTGATGTCGATATTCTTTGGAGTGGATCTCACCTGATGACACTCCAAGGCCAGTACCGGCTCCTCCCTGGATGGTGGTACTGTCTGAGTTTCCACTCTGCCAATATGGTTATCAAAGCGTGCAAAGAACTGGTTCAAGGTGTCAGGAAGTGTGGCATCATGTCTGGTAGTGGTGCAATGGATCACAAAACTCACGGTTTGGATCATATTACGGATTTTAAGTCATGGATCGGCTCATTTTTCGGATCAGCAAAAAAAAAAAAAAAATTTACTGAAAGCTTACTTAAAGTACTTCTATACCACAGCAAAAACTACTGGCTTAACTAATAAAGTTAGTAATAAAACAAGAACAATTACACAAATTACAAGCATTGATGAATACAACATAACACGGTTACAAATAAAGTCACTAACAGAATTCTGGTGCAGAAATATAATAATTAAGTGTAAAATAACACAATAGTGCTGCACAAGTTAAATACAGGTTAATCTTTGTTAAAGCTGTGGTGTTATTTGATTAGCAGACAGAAGCAGGTATTTATTGGCTGCTGTCTCTTTAAGACCAAATGCACGGACCTAATACTGACACACATCTGGTTTCTTTCTCAGCTGTTTACGTTCACTGAAGACATAACCGACTGTGTTTACTAGAATACTTGCCAAAACGAGTATTTTAACATAACTTTGTGTGTATGTGAAAGAGGAATCAATTCAGTGTTCACGCGGTGTCTCTCTCTCTGCGTGTGCTTGCTTCGGGTGTGTGCGCCAGAGGCTGAGCGCAAAGAAAACAGCATGCAAGTTAAAATTGCTTGAATGTGTAAATTGGCAAGAGAAAACATGTGCAAATGATAAACTTTCACTCTATGATGGTTAAACTTAACAGTTAATCTGCGAATCACATGCGTGCTGATCATCAACGACCCGTTGCACCCCTAATGTCTGGTCAGTGTAGTGCTGCTCTTGTAGTCCGTTACGGCTTTAATACCTCTCCACATGCTGCAGGGGTTGTTGTTTTTAAAATGGCCCTCTATACACTGCTGGTATCTGTGCTTGGCCTTTTTAATGCCCTTCCTCAGATCTCTTCGGACATTACTGTAAGCCAGCTTGTCCCCTGTCCTTGCCCTAAGCAAAGACCGCACACGTCTGTCAAACAATGGCTTTTGGTTTGGGAGGACCTTGATGGTCTTAGTGGTTAGCACAGTATCGGTGCAGAAGGCTATGTAGGCCAAAACAGATGAACTATATTCCTCCAGGTCTGTGCTCTGTGCAAACAGTTCCCAGTCTGTATTCTCAAAGCAGTCCTGCACCTGTGAAATCGCTTCTTCACTCCAGACTTGGACAGTTTTAACAGCTGGTTATGTTCTGCAAATAAGAGGTCTATAGGAAGGAATCATTACTATTGAAATCTGATCAGATAGGCCAAGGTGTGGAGATAGAGTAGCTTTATAAGCTCCTGGGATATTAGTATACACTTGGTCAAGTATATTCTTGTCTCTGGTTGGAAAATGTGCATTAGTATGTAGTTTGGGCATTACCGTTTTTAAATCTGTATGATTAAAGTCTCCTGCTACAATTACAGCTCCTTCTGCGTATGCATTCAGCTGGCTGTTATTGATGTCATGCAGCTCTTCCAGAGCTAGCTTAGCATTAGCCCGTGGTGGAATATAAGGTCAATGGAATATAAAAAGGTCTGCATTTTAAAGTCAGATATTCGATATCAGGAGAGCAATGTGTCTTAATTATGTCCGTAGCTGTACACCAGGCGTCATTGACATATATGCACACTCCTCCACCTTTACTCTTACCAGAGTCGGCAGTTCTCCCTCCACCTTGAAAGTGTATGTGGCTGCTATCGCAGCACATCACGATGCAGTGGATGGCCGGTCCCTGGGAAAGCACGATCTCATCGTCAGGTTCCTGAGGGGTGCCAGAACGTTAAATCCTCCTAGGCCACCCCTGGTGCCCTTCTGGGATCTCTCTACTGTCCTGGCTGGCCTTCAGAGGGATCCCTTTGAGCCGCTGGACTCAGTTGAGCTTAAGTTCCTGTCTGCTAAGACAGCGCTCCTGACCATGCTCACTTCCATCAAGAGGGTCAGGGATCTCCAAGAATTTTCGGTGAGCGAAGAGTACCTTGTGTTCTGGCCGGCCTACTCTCACGTTGTCCTGAGACCCTGTTCTGGATACGTGCCCAAGGTTCCCACCATGCCCTTTCGTAATCAGGTGGTGAACCTGCAAGCACTGCCCTAGGAGGAGGCAGATCCAGCCTTGGCGTTGCTGTGTCCCGTAAGAGCATTGTGCACATATGTGGACCAGCTGAAGGCTGTCTCCAAGCAGAGGTTGGCCTACTAATCACAAGGTGAGCCATGCCCCCTGGGGTTGAGGGCTCACTCCACATGGAGTGTTGCCTCCTCCTATGCACTGGCGCACGGTGCCTTTCTGGTAGACATCTGTAGAGCTGCGGGCTGGGCGACACCGAACACCTTTGCAAGATTTTACAGTCTCCGCGATCGCCTTTTCCTCCTCCAGTAAGTTCCCTGGTCGGCAAACCCTGGTTGAGTATCCTCCAGCACCCCCGGCAGTCAGACTGGATGGAGCAGTCTGACGCCAGGCCCAGTATCTGTGCTAGCTTGCCTGGGTTTCCAGTCAGCCTCTTTACTGGGCTAGGTGTCCATATGGCTTGATTCGCTGCGGGCAATCCCATATGTGTATTCTCCCACAGTAAGGTTTCCCTCTCGGTGAACCCGTGTCTTCCCTTTGACAGACCACTCTGTCAGTCTCTGCTGGCAGCCATTCCTCCCTACTCCTAAGTAGGACCTGCCTCAGAGACCCATTCCATATGTAGTACTGCCTCAGGCCTAGGTCAGTCCATCTCAGTGTCTCCACATGATACCTCCCTAAGGGCATGGATGTGGTCTCCGTAGCGCTCTTCTCCGGAAGGCTCGCGTCCCCTTCTTTACTGCCAAGCTGTAAACAACAACAAACAGGAAAGGCGTGAAGCACCTTTCATGAAGGTCGAAATCCCTTCTCTTAAGAAAACATTTTCTGTCATAAGAACATCGTGGCTATCTCCAGCAGCAATGTACTCACCTTTTGGTCCCTGTGGGCGCCAAGGTCAGCGAATTTGTGCTGGGGTGTTGGGAAGGTTACGACCTTTGCGTAGCATTTGTCTGACACGCGGCTACTTGTCAACATTTGCAGCGCTACAGGGTTATAACAGGGTTCAGGTTGTGGTGCTTTCCATGGACCCCCTATGTCGTCACGACATAACTCGTAGTGACCGACAGATAGGGAACATCTCTGTTACGTACGTAATCCTCATTCCCTGATGTAGGGAACGGAGACGTTATGTCCCCATGCCACAACCTCGAACCATCGCTGGTTGCCAGGGACAAGTTCTCGGCTCCTCAGCATAAAACCTGAAGAGTGGATGCACCTGTCGCCTGTTTATAACCTGTATGCATGGGGAGTGGCTCAGGTATGCAAATCCACTAGCCAAAATTCATTAGCGTTTTCACTTAAAATCAGAGAGGATTGGGGCTCCCAAGTGAACTCCCTATGTCGTCACGACATAACGTCTCCGTTCCCTCCTTCAGGGAACAAGGGTTACGTACATAACCGAGACGTTCTTTTTTTAGATTGTATTAAGTCATTGTAATTAGAATGTCAAGGCAACACAATTATTTTTTCTTTTTATGCACACAAAGAAAAATTGGTCATTAACTTTCAGGTTCCATAAACTCTGAAGTAATCATAATTTATACGTGTGCATCAAGTTCAATAAGCTATCATTTTGCTATCAATTTAAGATTAGCATTAATATTGCACTTTATTATTGTAAAACACTGTTTATCTCTTATTTTGGCATACCTTTTGACCAGACAGGTTGTTGAATTTCTTACAGTTCATCTTCCACTAGCTGGGAATGGAATGTACTTTTTTTGTTTAACCAGTCCACAGAGTAACTGTTCTGTTAAAATTTAGTTTCTACAGAGTTTGCCAGGTTAGTGACATCAACTCATTGAAAGATACTCTTGACTGTGGTTGATCAATTTACTTAACACTGTAGAGGTCGACCGATTCATTTGTTATGCCAATTAACCGCACCGATAGTTGATTGGCGGAACTATCGGTTATCTGCAAAAATCCATGCCGACAGTTTTCCGTGTTGCGTCCATTGCTGGAGTGGCTGAGAAGGGTCTGCTGCTATTATACAGTACGAGAGCGACCTCTAGAGGCAGAAATCACTGACAGCATGTGTTGTTTGTTTTGACACATGACACTGTGTGCTGCACAGAGCGGGAAACTTCAAACGGCATTTAAATGCAGCCGACAGAAAATCCTGCCGTGGAACAGAGCACCATTCACATAGTTTTCAATTAAATTACATTATATTTGTCCCAAATCATTGTTAATGTACATTATGACTTCACCCTAGGCTATAAATTATGTATTGTGCTCTTTCTGTGGCTCTAATACAGTCTGTATGCTTCATATAGAGAGCTGTTATACAGATACACCGAAACTCATTTATGCCACATTGTTCATTCTTGAAGCAAACTTATTTCCGTTTGGTGATTAAATAATTTTAGACAGCCGCTTTAATTGAACGTGACGTGTCCGGTTATACCTGTGAGGCAGCATAATCATGCAGTGTTCTAAGGGGGAAGTCGTGGCCAATGGTTAGAGAGTCGGACTCGTAACCCAAAGGTTGTGGGTTCGAGTCTCGTACCAGCAGGGATTGTAGGTGGGGGGAGTGAATGTATAGCGCTCTCTCCCACCTTCAATTCCACGACTGAGGTGCCCTTGA
This sequence comes from Sinocyclocheilus grahami, assembly GCF_001515645.1. Taxonomy (NCBI): domain Eukaryota; kingdom Metazoa; phylum Chordata; class Actinopteri; order Cypriniformes; family Cyprinidae; genus Sinocyclocheilus; species Sinocyclocheilus grahami. The sequence goes on along the minus strand of NW_015505728.1, from coordinate 181,409 downwards.
GCAAGGCCTTCTTTCTTTGCGTGCACATTTGGGCGGCATTATGCAAATATTTCCACATAGTGAGGTAGATATGTGGGGGCGTGTTAGAACGAGCCGTTTTAGGGGGGCGTGGCAGAGTCTTAACTTTGATAAAGAATATCTCTTTGGTTTTGAGACTTTAGTCTTTGCAACTTCAGGGATCTTATCTATTCACCATCAGCTTGTAACACTCCAAAGAGAAAGGAAAACTTGAAATCGCATCATATGACCCCTTTAAGCATGACTGTTGAAATTAAATGGTAATACATAACAGTAAGAGTTAATTTGTAATATTAATGAAAGCTGTAGAAGTATTGTTCCTAGTGTGTTCATTTCAACTTTTACTATTACTAATAGGCTACATTTTTAAATTTGAAAGATTTTTCTTTTAACATTAGTAAACTATGAAATAACTTTAATGATAAATAAATAATTAATATTAATGTTTAGAAAGTATGGTTCAGTACTGCTACTGCTTTTTTAAAAATAGTAAAGCACTGTTTTAGTTTTCGTTTAGTATCCATTTTAAAAACTATCGGTTGATTAATCGTATCGGCCAGTGTGGTCACACCTATCGGTATCGGTAAAATCCACTATCGGTCGACCTCTACTTAACAGTCAGGTGCTTTCTTCTCTGAGCAGGTGTGGACTCTAAGCCAAAAGTCAAAACTGAGACTAAATAAAACATAAGAAACAAAACGGGTATCATATCATCACCCAAGTATTTTGAGCCTTTGCTTATCTTGCTCGCACTGCTCTGCAAGACCACCATTTCAGAATCCTGGCTATAAGACAGCAGCCAGCTGTTCCAATTCATAGGGTTTGCATCTGGCATCTGTGGGTTTGCTGCACTGTCTGGCCTTGACAGTGAAGAGTGATTGGCTTCCCTGAGGACCCACGACTGACCCATCCTCTCCTCTCCGACTCATTATGAATATATCGAACAAATGCAGAATATAGCTAATATATCTGTCAAGGTGGCAGGTTGAATTAGCAGTCATCATGAATAACACATGAGATGAAGCACAAAGGGCTGATTTGAGAAGCGTGATGCATATATTAATCTCTTAAAAATAAAAGAGTGCATACAATTTTTTCCCGCCCCCTGCTCTGATAGCAGTCGGATCCCCCGCATTCCTTTGGCCGAGAAGAAGCACTATTATGTATCCCCTTGGTGACAGAGGTATTCCACCAACTTCCTAATAAGGACATTTTGGAACGTAAAAGGTGAGTCTATTAATAGAGAAGATTATTGCTTAGGAATATTTGCATTGCAGTGCGTGTGCGTTTCCATGGCACTGGTTGAGTTAATGCACAACTGGCCCAAAGCTCCTGTGCTCGATGCAGCAGACACACAACACTGCAGCTGCTGCTCCCAGATAATGTTGTAGCCTGATATCACATATTCAGTCAGCAGAACCTAAGTGAGCTGAAATGAAATGACTTTCAGGGCCAGTCTCAGCTCTTCATACTCCTTTAGCCTTGATGCTGCAATCGCTGAGGGATGATGAACATCCAGATGTGTTTATTTGGATGTGTGACACAACCAACCTGTCCTTTCTTTGGTCTCTGTTCAATCCAGTGTTTTTCATGAGTTCTCTTGTGATTCCTGCATTTCATTTCTGCATTATTTGCCATAAATAGACAGATGGTTCACCAAAAATGTTAAATCATGCCACTTAACTCACTATATTGTTGTTCCAATTCTGTATGTTGTTGTAGTTCCGAACCGGAATTCTGAAATTTAATGCAGTTGTGTATATCAGTGTATTTCCTTAAATAAATAAATACTTTTTATTTAATTTTATTTTAAGGTTGGGTATTTTTAATTATGCATGTTGATTTTAATTTAAATTTTTTTGTTATTGCTATAACACAAAAAATAATCAAAAATCTCCTTTCTGCAAATTGTAGTTTAAGACACACGTAGTGACATTTATTTAATAAAGTAAAAGATGGCATGATGGGCCATATTCAAATCTGAGCCCCAGTGGAGGGGAAAATCATTCAGTAGTGACTTTGGTCTGATTTGTACAAAAAGTGATTGTATTGATTGTAGTGACTGTATTTTTCAATGAAAGTTTCTTCTATGTGGTGCTTCCTTTAGTGTGGTGCCAAGTCCAGGTGGTTCGTTTTTGCACATGCAGACTGTAATCATTATTGATTGATTGCCTTTCTCCACTCTTGAGTAACCAAAGTTTTTTTCTTTTTTCCATTTTCTGTGACGTTAGGCACAAAAGCACATTTGATGAAAGTTGACTATTCATTTCTCATTAGATGCCACTGGTGTTTTCATAAAGGCAGAAAAGTAGACGCATATTAAAGCTTGCTGTTGGACTTGATCCTTCATGTTTTTTTGGCTTATGGACAGCTGTACACAATAATTTTTAAACTTTAAAAAAAATTCGGCTATGATTGGTGCTTTCTAATCACTAAATAAAGCAAACTTTTTTTACTAACCATTTAAGTAAAGATACAGCATAAAGAGTAAAAATAGAGTTTTGTTATTTAGAGCACCGATTACAGACAAAATTAAGCAAAAGAAAGGCAAAAGAAAAGCAAAGTTATGTTAACACAGTCCATATTAGGATGAAGTGTCTGGTGCGGCTGTGTTTTGGACCCTGAGGTCATGGCAGAGATATGTCCGCTGAAGTTCAGTCCAGCTCAAGCAAAGATATTATGGGAATGCATCTCGATGACCCTGATACCAGTGTTTAGAAGGAGTCAAGACGCCCTGTTCCTGACCCCACTTGTGGAAGAGAGGGAGGAGGGCTTTTTTAACCCAGATAAATTGAACTGCATTGACAATGAACAGCTTCAGGTTGTTTGGCTAGTCTTTATCATACATACTATTTTAAGTTTGTAGACTTCCTGGATCTGCTTTCTCTTATTGGAACCACAAACTCATGTGAAAATCAAATAAGATGTGTTCGTGTCTGTGTCTATGTGTTCCCAATTAATTCCATGGAAGCAAAAATACAACCAGATATTCAGGACTGGGGCAACTAAATGTAATAATTTAAGAAAAACTGTGGGGGGAAAAACATTGATGAAAATTGGGCCCCCTCAATGTCTACTGTGGTTCTGGAGCCTGCTTTTGTACACCCCAAAAATTTGCTGAAAATGAACTCACCCTCAGACCATCCAAGATGTAGATGATTTTTTTTTTTTCATCGGAACAGATTTGTAGAAATGTAGCATTACATCACTTGCTCACCAATGGATCCTCTGTAATGAATGGGTGCCGTCAGAATGAGAGTCCAAACAGCTGATAAAAACATCACAATAATCCACATGACTCCAGTCCATCAATGTCTTGTGGAGTGAAAACTTGTTTGTTTCTTCAACAGTTTTTGACTGTTTTTGCTTGTAAACTGTGCTTGATCTGAGCATATTTCTCTCCTGATTCAGAGATGAGTTTTTCACTGGAGAAAGCAATATTGTGGACCGAGAACATGGATTTGTTTCTTACAGACATGCAGCTTTTCACTTCACAAGACAATAATTTATTAATTTATAACTTGTGGATTATTGTAATGTTTTTTTCAGCTGTTTGGACTCTCATTCTGACGGCACCCATTCACTGCAGAGGATCCACTGGTGAGCAAGTGATGTAATACATTTCTCCAAATCTTTTCCAATAAAGAAACAAACTCATCTACGTCTTGGATGGCCTGAGAGTGATACAATTTTAGCAAATTTTCATTTTTGGGCACACTCCTTTAACCCCAATGATTCACTCACTTGTTTAAAACAATTGCATAATAACTGTTTCACTAAATATGAGTTAAAGCTATATAAAACATCAGCTTACATTCTGAAATGTATCATAAAA
>NW_015505728.1:165393-175083 GCF_001515645.1 Sinocyclocheilus grahami | reverse complement strand
AGGTGCCCTTGAGCAAGGCCTTCTTTCTTTGCGTGCACATTTGGGCGGCATTATGCAAATATTTCCACATAGTGAGGTAGATATGTGGGGGCGTGTTAGAACGAGCCGTTTTAGGGGGGCGTGGCAGAGTCTTAACTTTGATAAAGAATATCTCTTTGGTTTTGAGACTTTAGTCTTTGCAACTTCAGGGATCTTATCTATGCACAACCAGCTTGTAACACTCCAAAGAGAAAGGAAAACTTGAAATCGCATCATATGACCCCTTTAAGCATGACTGTTGAAATTAAATGGTAATACATAACAGTAAGAGTTAATTTGTAATATTAATGAAAGCTGTAGAAGTATTGTTCCTAGTGTGTTCATTTCAACTTTTACTATTACTAATAGGCTACATTTTTAAATTTGAAAGATTTTTCTTTTAACATTAGTAAACTATGAAATAACTTTAATGATAAATAAATAATTAATATTAATGTTTACAAAGTATGGTTCAGTACTGCTACTGCTTTTTTAAAAATAGTAAAGCACTGTTTTAGTTTTCGTTTAGTATCCATTTTAAAAACTATCGGTTGATTAATCGTATCGGCCAGTGTGGTCACACCTATCGGTATCGGTAAAATCCACTATCGGTCGACCTCTACTTAACAGTCAGGTGCTTTCTTCTCTGAGCAGGTGTGGACTCTAAGCCAAAAGTCAAAACTGAGACTAAATAAAACATAAGAAACAAAACGGGTATCATATCATCACCCAAGTATTTTGAGCCTTTGCTTATCTTGCTCGCACTGCTCTGCAAGACCACCATTTCAGAATCCTGGCTATAAGACAGCAGCCAGCTGTTCCAATTCATAGGGTTTGCATCTGGCATCTGTGGGTTTGCTGCACTGTCTGGCCTTGACAGTGAAGAGTGATTGGCTTCCCTGAGGACCCACGACTGACCCATCCTCTCCTCTCCGACTCATTATGAATATATCGAACAAATGCAGAATATAGCTAATATATCTGTCAAGGTGGTAGGTTGAATTAGCAGTCATCATGAATAACACATGAGATGAAGCACAAAGGGCTGATTTGAGAAGCGTGATGCATATATTAATCTCTTAAAAATAAAAGAGTGCATACAATTTTTTCCCGCCCCCTGCTCTGATAGCAGTCGGATCCCCCGCATTCCTTTGGCCGAGAAGAAGCACTATTATGTATCCCCTTGGTGACAGAGGTATTCCACCAACTTCCTAATAAGGACATTTTGGAACGTAAAAGGTGAGTCTATTAATAGAGAAGATTATTGCTTAGGAATATTTGCATTGCAGTGCGTGTGCGTTTCCATGGCACTGGTTGAGTTAATGCACAACTGGCCCAAAGCTCCTGTGCTCGATGCAGCAGACACACAACACTGCAGCTGCTGCTCCCAGATAATGTTGTAGCCTGATATCACATATTCAGTCAGCAGAACCTAAGTGAGCTGAAATGAAATGACTTTCAGGGCCAGTCTCAGCTCTTCATACTCCTTTAGCCTTGATGCTGCAATCGCTGAGGGATGATGAACATCCAGATGTGTTTATTTGGATGTGTGACACAACCAACCTGTCCTTTCTTTGGTCTCTGTTCAATCCAGTGTTTTTCATGAGTTCTCTTGTGATTCCTGCATTTCATTTCTGCATTATTTGCCATAAATAGACAGATGGTTCACCAAAAATGTTAAATCATGCCACTTAACTCACTATATTGTTGTTCCAATTCTGTATGTTGTTGTAGTTCCGAACCGGAATTCTGAAATTTAATGCAGTTGTGTATATCAGTGTATTTCCTTAAATAAATAAATACTTTTTATTTAATTTTATTTTAAGGTTGGGTATTTTTAATTATGCATGTTGATTTTAATTTAAATTTTTTTGTTATTGCTATAACACAAAAAATAATCAAAAATCTCCTTTCTGCAAATTGTAGTTTAAGACACACGTAGTGACATTTATTTAATAAAGTAAAAGATGGCGTGATGGGCCATATTCAAATCTGAGCCCCAGTGGAGGGGAAAATCATTCAGTAGTGACTTTGGTCTGATTTGTACAAAAAGTGATTGTATTGATTGTAGTGACTGTATTTTTCAATGAAAGTTTCTTCTATGTGGTGCTTCCTTTAGTGTGGTGCCAAGTCCAGGTGGTTCGTTTTTGCACATGCAGACTGTAATCATTATTGATTGATTGCCTTTCTCCACTCTTGAGTAACCAAAGTTTTTTTCTTTTTTCCATTTTCTGTGACGTTAGGCACAAAAGCACATTTGATGAAAGTTGACTATTCATTTCTCATTAGATGCCACTGGTGTTTTCATAAAGGCAGAAAAGTAGACGCATATTAAAGCTTGCTGTTGGACTTGATCCTTCATGTTTTTTTGGCTTATGGACAGCTGTACACAATAATTTTTAAACTTTAAAAAAAATTCGGCTATGATTGGTGCTTTCTAATCACTAAATAAAGCAAACTTTTTTTACTAACCATTTAAGTAAAGATACAGCATAAAGAGTAAAAATAGAGTTTTGTTATTTAGAGCACCGATTACAGACAAAATTAAGCAAAAGAAAGGCAAAAGAAAAGCAAAGTTATGTTAACACAGTCCATATTAGGATGAAGTGTCTGGTGCGGCTGTGTTTTGGACCCTGAGGTCATGGCAGAGATATGTCCGCTGAAGTTCAGTCCAGCTCAAGCAAAGATATTATGGGAATGCATCTCGATGACCCTGATACCAGTGTTTAGAAGGAGTCAAGACGCCCTGTTCCTGACCCCACTTGTGGAAGAGAGGGAGGAGGGCTTTTTTAACCCAGATAAATTGAACTGCATTGACACTGAACAGCTTCAGGTTGTTTGGCTTGTCTTTATCATACATACTATTTTAAGTTTGTAGACTTCCTGGATCTGCTTTCTCTTATTGGAACCACAAACTCATCTCATGTGAAAATCAAATAAGACGTGTTCGTGTCTGTGTCTATGTGTTCCCAATTAATTCCATGGAAGCAAAAATACAACCAGATATTCAGGACTGGGGCAACCCTGTTCCTGACCCCACTTGTGGAAGAGAGGGAGGAGGGCTTTTTTAACCCAGATAAATTGAACTGCATTGACAATGAACAGCTTCAGGTTGTTTGGCTAGTCTTTATCATACATACTATTTTAAGTTTGTAGACTTCCTGGATCTGCTTTCTCTTATTGGAACCACAAACTCATGTGAAAATCAAATAAGATGTGTTCGTGTCTGTGTCTATGTGTTCCCAATTAATTCCATGGAAGCAAAAATACAACCAGATATTCAGGACTGGGGCAACTAAATGTAATAATTTAAGAAAAACTGTGGGGGGAAAAACATTGATGAAAATTGGGCCCCCTCAATGTCTACTGTGGTTCTGGAGCCTGCTTTTGTACACCCCAAAAATTTGCTGAAAATGAACTCACCCTCAGACCATCCAAGATGTAGATGATTTTTTTTTTTTCATCGGAACAGATTTGTAGAAATGTAGCATTACATCACTTGCTCACCAATGGATCCTCTGTAATGAATGGGTGCCGTCAGAATGAGAGTCCAAACAGCTGATAAAAACATCACAATAATCCACATGACTCCAGTCCATCAATGTCTTGTGGAGTGAAAACTTGTTTGTTTCTTCAACAGTTTTTGACTGTTTTTGCTTGTAAACTGTGCTTGATCTGAGCATATTTCTCTCCTGATTCAGAGATGAGTTTTTCACTGGAGAAAGCAATATTGTGGACCGAGAACATGGATTTGTTTCTTACAGACATGCAGCTTTTCACTTCACAAGACAATAATTGATTAATTTATTACTTGTGGATTATTGTAATGTTTTTTTGAGCTGTTTGGACTCTCATTCTGACGGCACCCATTCACTGCAGAGGATCCACTGGTGAGCAAGTGATGTAATACATTTCTCCAAATCTTTTCCAATAAAGAAACAAACTCATCTACGTCTTGGATGGCCTGAGAGTGATACAATTTTAGCAAATTTTCATTTTTGGGCACACTCCTTTAACCCCAATGATTCACTCACTTGTTTAAAACAATTGCATAATAACTGTTTCACTAAATATGAGTTAAAGCTATATAAAACATCAGCTTACATTCTGAAATGTATCATAAAAATAGTTTGGCAGAAATTTATTACAGTGTGAAACTCACAGAATGCCAGGGTTGCACAACAGATTCCATTGAGTAAATCATAGATAAACTATTCCAAAAGATTGTCAGCATAATCTAATGAAACTTTATTGGAGTGCCCTGAGATTGAACATACTGAAAATAAAACATAAATCATGATTTTTACAACAAGTGGAAATCACATGTAGAGGGATAGTTCTCCCATGAATGAAAACTGATTTACTCGCCCTTATGTCACCTTTAAACTTGTATGACGTTTTTTGTGAAACACAAAATAAGATATTTTGGGAGATATCTCAGTATTTTTTTTTGACCATACAGTGAAATTTAGTAGGGTCCAGTGTTATCTAGATTTAGTAGATTTTGGAATTTTATGTGAACTGTTGTTTTAAGGGAACAGCACGTATATCATCAATGTCAATGTTTGGGTCTCTAAAGGGGAAGTTTCATATTCTTTAATGGTGTGTTGTTCTTTCTTTTACAGCTTGTGTCCAATGTCCTGATCTTCTCCTGCACTAATATAGTTGGCGTGTGCACACACTACCCAGCAGAAGGCTCACAAAGGCAAGCCTTCCAGGAGACCAGAGAATGTATTCAAGCCCGTCTGCACTCTCAGAGAGAAAACCAGCAACAGGTGAGAGTCCACCAGATATCATAAGAGCAGATTTTAAATTCTAGTGTCATTCTATGAGATTTAATGTTCAGTATGATGATTCTCCAGGCACTGATATCGTTAAAAGTCAAGAGTCAGTTAGATTATTATTGATCAAATAAATGCAGCCTTGGTGAGCATAATAGTAGTCTTTGAAAAACATTTGAAGAATCTTAAATTTGTAAGTACCATAATCAGGTACCCAAAGTACCATGATTAATACTATGGTATTTATTTAAGCACCTGGTAAAGCCATATAAAAACCGAAGTATTTTAGCATGCAACATTCTGTTCAAATATTTCTTTCTTTCTTTTAGACTCAAATATGTGTGAGGAAATAGACTCAGATTGCTTGGATTAGAGCTAAATGAATGAAAAGTTCTTCAGCTGGAGTCCATTCACATGTTTATTGATTTTCAGTATAGATTTGAAGCTGTGAGAAAACTAGTGCACAGAGACGTAGGCGTAGTGCTGATTAATTTGTGAGATTAGAACCACATCCTAGAACAGTACGGAGATTCATAGTGGCACCAAAGGAAAAAATAATGTCAGTTTCTGTAAACACAGAAGCCCACTGAGGCCATTCATCATTTTTTTCTGCAGTAATATATATTTTTTTCATTTCAAGTGTTTTGAAAATAACCATATGTTCTCAGTAGTTAAAATAACTATTATCCTGTCACAGTCAGTGTAATATTTGTAATATATGGAATAATGTTTTAGAATGAATGTAATTTCCTTCAGTTTTCTCTATTCCTGAGAGTAAGTAACATCTTTTGACACATGGCGCTCTTCTCTTTGTTTCTACTTGTCTTTTCCTTACTATCACTATCATCATTTGCAGGAACGCCTCCTCCTCTCTGTGCTTCCTCGACATGTCGCCATGGAGATGAAAGCCGACATAAATGCCAAACAAGAAGATATGATGTTCCACAAGATCTATATTCAAAAGCATGACAATGTGAGGTAAGAGTGACTCCTCAAATAGCCTGAAAGACGGTAGTAAGTGTTTGCATCTCAAAGCACTTTAAAAGCCTTTTCAGCCCACAGTAATCAAATGCAATTACTTTTGCATATAATTATGTTAGTACTTAGTTAGGTTACGAGATCAGTGCTTTTCGAGTAAGCTGCCCCTGTACACAGTTACCCTGTTGATAACTGAAAATGAAACCTTACAGGCAAATACAAAATCTGTACCCATTAGCATGTTGCTAAACTAACAACATGATACTGTTACATTATTAGATGTAATATTTTTTGCATTGCGTGAAATATTAGTAGGCTATATTTACATTTGTCAGCATTTCTCTCTGGCCATCTACCATCTCAGATGTTGTTTATATATTTATATATTTTTATTCATATAATATTGCTTATTTTTGTAATATGTTTTATAATATATTATAATAAAACAAATTTTTTTTTTAATTTTTTTGTTTTATTTTTGGGTATGCTTTCACCGTCAATTATATAAGTATATACTGCCTCAGACTTCAGTGATTTCCTGATAAGAAGCTTACTAGGTTTTGGAACAGAGTTCATAAGTGTTTTATAAATCTGATAAGCGTTATATATTGCACCCTCTTGTGGCTTAAGAGAAGAAAACACTCGCTCATCTCTTTCTCCAACTGACCATCATCGGTGTGTCAAGGCAGCTCTTCTGAGCGTCTACAGACACTTTTCCACTGATTGCGTGCCGATTTTCACACCACCAGACTCACAATCACAAGAGGCCCTATTAAGTATAGCCTGTTGTTTTACCTCATGTCGGTTTTTAAACACAGCTGTAATCTTATGAAGACTTGAGTTTAAAACCATGTGGGTCTCAGGTCGATGACATAAGACAACTCGGGAATCCATGTGATGAATTATGATTCTCCACGGTTCTGAATTCTAAATCTGGAAGGTAGAAGATTAACCCAAGATATAAAACGGTTTGACAGGGGAGTTGTTGGATTTAGCAGCAGAGTGCTAAGGCATGGCTACTGCCTGGCACACCATATTACAGCTATAACTAGTAAAACTACTATTTTATTTAATTTTTTATTTTGAAAAGCTGCAGTGAAATGTTTTTACATGTAATGATGGCTTTTATGCAGACAATATACATTTTAGACCTGTAGCCACTCTAAACTATTTTAATTATCAAATTGTAAAAAAGGGACCAAAGTGCTATAAATGCATATTCTGATTTAATGTCTACTTAGCATTTCCAATTTCACTGTTAAATTGGTGTTCGTACTGATAGTGTTTTGCTGTGATCAGAAGTCATTTATTTTCACTGAGAGTACCAAATTTCTGGCAGTGTGATTGTTGTTGATGGAACAAAGTTTAGCAGAGATTTATACAAACTTTATTTTTTAACTCTATGCAACTATCAATAGGAGTACAGTAGGGCTGTGCAATTAATCGTATACGATTGTCATGCGCATCTCGTCAGTAAAGCCGGTCTCGTGATTGGTAATCTTTGACAATTAGACAATATCGCGTTCATAATCGCAGATGAATCGCGTTCATAATCGAATGCGATTCATCTGCGATTATGAATGCGATATTGCCTAGTGAACTACGGCTCTGTGTATTGAATGCCGCTCCATCTGAAAGCAGGTGATGACGATTTACTACCAATCACGGAACGGGCTTTACTGACGAGATGCGCATGACAATCGCATGCGATTAATTGCACAGCCCTAGAGTACAGACAGTGATCCGCCACCTGGTACTGTTCAATACAGCAGCAGCACCTACTAGAAAACAACAGCACAGAGACTCTTTGACCTCCAGTGTTTAAATGGCTTGATACTCTCTGCCAGCCCTTTTCTATGATTGAATAGTGGGTAGACTACAGCAACAAAGGGCAACATGAACTTGGGCTTTGTGAGCCAGTGGGCAGCACGACTCCTGGCCCTCTGGGTTGTTGTCTGCTATCGAGGTTCTGTCTCTTATCCTTTTCCAGTAAAGCCCCCACCAAACAAGCTCCATGGTCAGAGGAATTATGTAAGTGTGCAGCCAAGCGGTATCTTGCTAAGTGGAATATTGATAGGTCTGTTACTAGAGGACCCAGTGGTTTAATTGCTGAGGACAGTTATATAACAATGTCTGTGTTTGAATCTTTGCTCCTGAGTGAAACCCACATTATTCTGGAAAGAGAAGGCTGGGAGTTTTGCTCGAGGAATTAACTGATAGTTCCTCTTCAGGAACTCGAGCTGCGTCGAAAAACGCTAGGGGAACGCCTTTGGCGACCCACGCTCTGAATCACATGTGAAATCAGTCCAATAGCTGAACGGGACGTCACGGCGGATGACGTCATTACCAGGAAGCTATAAAAGCACATGTGGTGGAGCCAGCGTCAGCTTTCTGTCATTCAGCGAAGCGCTCTGTGTGTGTCAGTCATATTTATTGTTGTCTGTCTATTGTGAGAAAGTCTAATAAGCAGCTATGTCTAAGGCTCACGCTAAGACAAAGCATGCAAAGGGCGAGTGCAAGCCACGTTATAGGTTGTGTGTTCCTCCCTGCCCACGTTATATCACGAGTGGGGATACACACAGCCTGTGAGTGGTTTGCTTGGGAGCGAAGCACGCAGAGTCGGCTCTTGAGGAGCCCGGCTGCCCGCATTGCGAGCGCCTCCCACTGCGTACGCTTCGCTCCTGGAGGGCTCTCTTTGAGGAGGGAGCCTTCGCCAGCGTTCCTCGTGGTGCTGGCCCCGCTTCCGTCGAGTCGGAGCGGCGGCTGCATTCGTGGGGTTCGCAGTTGGATCTGGCGGAGGGAATGGAGACGGGCGAGTCCCTATCTCCTTCCTCACCCACCAGATCCAGTGCCCGATCTCTGGGTTGGGTAGCCCGTTCTGCGGCTACTTCCTCCTGGGGTGACGGCTCGACTCTTCTCCTGTCTTCCTCCAAGGAGGTTGACGTGGAGGATGTTGAAGAGGTTTCGCCCCCTCAATTGCCCCAATATGAGGAGCTAGTGGAGATGCTTACTCGTGCCGTGGCCAAGCTAAAAATCGATTGGCCCGCCGAGAAGCAGGCCGAGCAGCAGCGGAGCAAGCTTGATGAATGCTTCCTGCACGCGAGGCCGCCACCTCCATGCCGGAGCCTGCCATTTTTCCCCGACCTCCACACCGAGGTGTCGAGGTCGTGGGCCAAGCCGTTTTCAGCCCGCCTATTCATCCCTGCTTCAGATTATTATGGAAATGTGGCAGGGCTATCTGAGCGTGGCTATAAGGCGATGCCCCGGGTTGAACAGACGCTAGCCGGCTATCTACCCCCGGGCATGGCATCGTCGTTAAAGGCTCCGGCACTCCCCTCCAAGCCGCTGCGTACGACATCAGCGCTGGTGGGCAAGGGGTACACAGCAGCGGGTCAGGCCGGTGCGTGTCTGTGCACAATGTCTGTGTTACAGGCGTACCAGGCCGACCTGCTGAAAGAGCTGGATGAGGGCGAGGAGCTTAGCTCTGATAATATCGCAGAGTTAAGGAGAACCGCTGATCTCTCTCTCCATGCCACCAAAGAGACCTTTTTGTGGCATTTGTGGTTGACCCTGTCTGATATGAAAGAGAAAGACAGGGAACAGAGCATTGCCGCCCGTGTTCCCCCGCGTCGGGACCGGAGGCAGAAGCGGCGCTCTGGGTTGGGGGCCTCGAAGCCTAAGCCGGATCTGCGGACCGTCCTTCAGGCGAAGAGGTCCTCGACCAAACGGTCCTGACTATTTCAGTGTAGGACTAGCGAGGGCAGGCCCTTCTGGGGCAGAGAGGATCACACCGCATTACACGGTGCCCATCTCGCCCCAGTGCCCTCGGGAGATCGTTCTGCCAACCCTGCCGGTGTTCCAGGGCGCAGCGGTCTCCAGCGAGCATATCTGTCAGTTACCGCCCGGCAACGTA
>NW_015505728.1:146930-165272 GCF_001515645.1 Sinocyclocheilus grahami | reverse complement strand
CCCTCTGGTGCTCTCTGACTCATCCAGCTCCGCTGGGGCTGGATGCCATGATACAGGCGTGGCTGAGGCTTCGCCTGTATGCCTTTCCCCGATCGCTCTGCCCCCAGGAGTTCTGGAGAGAGTGCGCCAGTGGCCGGGCAGAGTATGGTTCTCGGACCTGATTTCCCTTCTCGACGGCTCTCCATGGGAGATGAGAGTTAACCCACTCCACCCTGAAGGTCTACTTGGCGGCCATTGCGGCCTACCATGCCCCTCTTGGTGGCATTTCAGTCGCCATTAGGGGTCAAGGCTCACTCAACTCGACTCGACACCACGCCCCTTACCTTTATTAGGTTTTATGAGCTAGACATGCGAGCCACTCCCGGCTCTTCCGTTCTCTCGCCCTAGTTGTGCAGTCTTCCACACTAGGCAGAAGACGTTTGTCTGTTGCGGCACCGGCTCATTTAAACGGTAGTGGTCAGTGAAATTCTGATTTCATATTTTCCTCAGTGGGGACACATTCTAGGCCAAAAACAAGTTTGATGGGCATATCAGTTAGCCCTGAAAAAATAATATTATTTAATTTGATTGTTTACAAATCAGTGTCTAGACTAACAATTGTAAGGGATTTTCCATTACATTTTGCCAAAAATGTCATTTTCAGTTTTTGTTCCTTGAACCATTTCTGATCCCTGTTTGTCACATTTCTGTGACTTATAAAGCATGGTTTGCTGTTTAAGTCTTTACTCTTACTTAAACATCTGTTAATTTGTCCTTAATTTGGTGAGTGGCAGGGCAAACCGAAAGAACTTTTTTTCTAAACAATTTTTTAAACTATTTAAATGTGAATTTGAGGACGATTTTTCTTGTTAACTGGGATAAATTTAACCACAGCTATTTTCCTCTATGATTGGCATTACTGGTTTCCAGAAAGCTGACATTCTAGGCAGCTCTGGATTTCATTTAATACTTTGCCTGATGTTTACACACTAAAAGCCCCAGATTACCAGCACCTAATAAAGAACCGAGAGTGTGTTCATAATACTCCAGAGGTTGTAATGTGTTTGGATTCTTTTTAAAGAGCTGTCCTGCCATTGTGCCACACTGCAGTGACATTTTTGGTCCAGACTGCAGGGAGCTGATGAGTCACCTCTGTGTTAACGATTAAATTAGGTTTAAAGATCCGCTTGAGATGCTCGCAGCAGCCCAGACGCTATCCTTCAGAGAGCACTGCACTCTGTCTACTTTCAGAGTCAACTAACCTTAATCCACCCAGGGGAGGCCTTTTATTTGAGCTTTTATTTATAGCAACTCTAATAGATCCGTCAGCTATAGAGAAACCTTTGATCTATGACTAATGTAAGAGTTTACGGATGCTATATTGTATAAGGGAGGGTTTAAATTTAGACTTTGTGGTGTTTGTGTGCTTTTAGTTTTTTTTAAAGGGATAGTTCACCCAAAATGTTGTTATGCTGGTTTACATAATAAAATATAAAATAATAATTTTCATTGAAATAATAAACAAACTGGTGTATATATAATATACTTAATTTTACCTTCCAAGAAACTAAAAGTTATAAGAGAAACCATAGCAAAATTGGCTTACAAACTCTTTTCTTATTATCCATGCAGTCAAAGTGCTTGTTTTAGTTTGATTGACTTCTAAGAGACTCATGTACAGTACAGTACAGTCATATGATGCTTTTGTTTTGGTTGTTTTTGATCAGGGCTTTTGTAATAAGAAAAAAATGATTCCTGTTTTTCATCTTTGTCAGCTTCAGAAATGGTCTTGTGATGCTCTTTGTTCACTTGATTTACTATGAAAAGGTGGCATCATTAATTCATTATGGCATATTGACATCGTAGAATAGGAAGTCGGCTAAATACAACAAGAGGATCTGTTGTCATTTTGTGCATTGAATTGTATCATTAAGAGACCCAAATCGATTCCAGTAATTCAAATAATCTAATTTGAATGATTAAATCTGGCAAAAAAAATCTATTCTAAAATTTGTAACGCTAGAAAGTGAGAGGGCTAAAATCCAATGAAATGCTCAAACAATTTGAACAAACTTGTCTTAGGATCAATTGCATTTGTGAATAGCTTCAGATTTGATTTACTAGAATTAAAAAAATAAAGTAAATATTTAACTTGTCTGTAGTGCTGTCAAATGATTAATCACGATTAATCGCATCCAAAATAAAAGTTTTTGTTTACATAATATATGTGTGTATACTGTGTATATTTATTATGTATATATAAATACAAACACATGCATGTATATATTTAAGAAAAATGTTATGTTTTTATAATAAATTAATTTTTATATAATCTAAAATATAAGATGTAAATATTTACATATACAATATCTCATATACATGTAATGTACATATACATGTAAATATTTTCATAATATATACTGTATGTGTGTGTATTTATATATACATAATAAATAAACACAGTACACATACATATATTATGTAAAAAACATTTATTTTGGATGCGATTAATCGCAATTAATCGTTTGACAGCACTACTTGTCTGTGTAACTTGTTTTGCACTACTTGTTCTAAGGACAATTGAAGACAACCTAAAATCTACATAAACATATTAATAATATTCATTTTTTAAATGTTTATTATTTAGTATATTTAATAAGTATGTATTTATAATATTTTATTTTTAGGGCAACAAATAATGTTTAAATCAGCTGGTTTAGGATGGTAGCACTCTGAATTTGAAATACTGAAAAATTGAAGCATTTAATTGAAGTTTGAAGGGTATTTTTGCAAATATGCAGATGGTCTGCAATATTACAGTTCACACAAAGATTAATTGATTGAAAGCCATTAAGCAGTCAGGCTTTTTTCCAGGGATCCAAGCAGCATGGCAAACATCACATGAGATGAGTGTGTTGATCGGGAACAGCCTGCCTTCTGGGCCCCTTTTAAACATTTCTGCAAATCGTCTTTGATATTGAGTCTGAACTGAGATGTCACGCTCACCTGGATCCTGGGCTTCAGTCAAACCTGACTGTCTTTCTACTGTCACGTTAGCTTATGTGTCAGACCAGCCCTGAGCTGTTAGAAATAAAGCTAGATCAATGTCAGCATTGGTAAAAGCTCTGCAGATGAATATTGAATAGGAAAGGTCATTACAGCCCACAAGGTTTTGTTTTGTTTTTCATTCAAGGTGCACAAAGAAGAACCATATCTGTTACCGGCTCCCACAGGGGAATATCATGCTTTATTCACTTTCTCGTCTCTGTAGGCCCAAAATTCTCTTAATGTGAATGTCATCTATTGCTAAAGAGAGCACACACTCCCATCCGATCCTGTCTGCTGTGCCATTGGCATGGTAATGGGGCTGTGATGCTGGGATCACATTAGTTAGCTCATATTGTATCTATGTAAAGTCTGCTTCACAAATGGCCAATTGAAATGAATAGCTGTGGGCGAGGGCTTCAATTGTCACCCAGGTAACCGTGACAACCGTGTGATATAGGTGAATGTGCACTACACTGATGTGTGGGGATGAGAGTCTGGGATGATTAACAAAAATGACCATATACACACTATATAGGTCTATCTATCTGTCTATCCGTATCTATCTATCTATCTATCTATCTATCTATCTATCTATCTATCTATCTATCTATCTATCTATCTATCTATCTATCTATCTGTCTGTCTGTCTGTCTGTCTGTCTGTCTGTCTGTCTATATCAAATTATTTATTGGGTTTGATAATATTCTGTGATAAATGGCATTTGAAATATTTTTGGAATATAATGGCCAAGTTTGTTATTAAGACTACTTGTATTATTAGTATTGTATCCTAACTACAATTAATTTAGTATTTTATAATAATATTTTTAATGTTTATTGCATTATTTGACTAAATTAGATTTTGAGATTTATGCAAGAACTATTTAAATATTTTATTTTATTTTTACCTTTAAGATTTATCATCTTTTTAAGTAATAAGTAGCCATATTAAGAAGGATTTAAAGGACATGGACAAGAGTAAAACAATAAGATCTGTACATAAAATACATTTGAAAAGTAACAAAAATAAATGATGGTGATAACATGGTAAAAAAATTGAAGTGCCCATAACTGATGAAACCTCCAACTGATATTTCTCTCTCTCTCTGCAGTATCCTCTTTGCCGACATCGAGGGCTTCACCAGTCTGGCTTCCCAGTGCACGGCCCAGGAGTTAGTGATGACCCTCAACGAGCTCTTTGCACGATTCGACAAACTGGCCGCCGTAAGTGTCCACACAACAGCCCACGCCCTCAGCTGAACAGCTTTTTTTGTCGAAACACAATGGCAAACTGGGATGTAATCATGTTAATTCCGCTTGCATCCCACTCACACAGCTGACTGGGATAGACAAGCCCTCCCTCCTGTCAGATGAGTGTTTGCGATCACGCTTCTCACACTGAGCTTCCCGCTGTTTTCCAGCTCAACTATCTCCTCGTTATCTCCACCAGTGGTGGTGGTGACTCATCGCAGCCGAGTTGCCATGCATTCGTGCATGTACTCTGCTGCTACAGAGAGATGCCGCTCAAAGGGGAAACCATCTGTTGTCTGTTCAGATGTTTGCACACTTCACAAAACCTTCGAGCAAAAAGACAAAAAATTATGCATGCACACTTGGCCCTGATGATCAACAATAGAGGTTGTTGTATGGGCTGCGGGTTAAATGAAGGCATGCGCTGGGGTGACATTCAGGTGGCTGTCATAAGACCGGTCCTGCTGCCTTGGGTCCTGTGCCCAGCCTGAGGCTTCCTCTGCTCTCCACTGGTTTCTTCTCTCCTGTTTTGATGTCTTACAAACTAAGATACCTATAGTACTCCAGCTTAAAAAAAAACATGCAAAAACACCATAAAAGTGTCATATATATTATATTAGGCTATAGTGGAAGTCTTCTGAAGTCGTACGATAATTAAATAATGACACTCTTCATTTTTGGTTTGAACTATTCTTTTACAAACTAAGATGAACAATGCTTAAGGTAGTTCGATTAAAAAAAAAATGGTCTCACTTTATATTAGGTGGCCCTAACTACTATGTACTAACATTGAAATTAATCTTTTGATAAAATGCATTTTTGTGTACATACATGGTTTTACATTGTACTTATATTTAAAAAAAATACCTGCATGTAATTACATCTGTAATAAATTTTTTATTACATATATAATAACACTGTTGACCTATCCCTTACACCTTAACCCACCTTTAGACCTACCCATAGCACCAAACCTGTCCCTAACCTTACCCATATCCCACCACAATAGCAGCAGAATTTTGCAATACAATATGAACCCAATAAGTACATTTTACTTATTTTTTGATGTAAGTGCATAGTAGTTATAGCCACCTAATATAAAGTGGGTCCAGAAATGACATTTATGTCATTATTTTTCACCCTTATGTCATTTAAAACCTGTAAGACTCTTATTTTTTCCTTTCAAATTTTGGAGAATGATTTGGTTGTCCTTTTCCATTCAGTTACAATAAATGCTGACTGGAGGTTTCAAGATTCAAAAAGGATGCAAAAGCACCATAAAAACGTCATATATGCTATTTTACACTATACTGTATATTGCAAGTCTTCTAAAGTCATATTTTATGATTAACAAATAATGACAGAACTGTGAACTAGTCTACAGTATTATCTGTTATCTATTATATTGCCTTTTTCTAAATCCATTTCCAAGAGCTTTTTGTTTAGACTACTCATGTTTTCCAAGCAAAATATCAGGACAAATTGGGCTGGATTTTTGAATTCAAAAATAGTTTGAGTGGGATGCCAAACCTACTACATAAAAAAAACACACTTGTAGACAGATTAAAATCTGACATTTCTAAGCCATTTGGGAACAGTTAAGTTTTGAGTTAGTTTTTTCTTCATAAATCATATAAATCCCTATGAAACTCCACACCCTTAAAAGGAAAAACCATTTGCGGTATGTGAAGGGGTTTTAAATAGGATATAAAGGCTATATATGTAACACATCCCTGTATGGGATATCCAGTGTCACTCCCTAATGGCTATGAAATGACATGACACATTATTTCACTTTTGAGTGAAAGGTTTTATAAAAAAAAAGAAGGCCATCATTTGATTATTGGGCTCATTGTTGATCCCATTGCAGGAGAATCACTGTCTGCGGATTAAGATCCTGGGCGACTGCTACTACTGCGTGTCCGGGCTGCCCGAGGCCCGTGCCGACCATGCGCACTGCTGCGTGGAGATGGGTGTAGACATGATCGAAGCAATCTCGTGAGTATTATAGTGTTACTTCTGTTCATCAGACAGGAACAGCAAGGCTTTTGTGTCTCATTTTAAATGCCTCACTGAAAATGTACTTCAGCCAGGTGATACAAAACAGATGCTATGGTGAATCACAACCTGGCAGTTTAAAATGCTGATGTTAGTAATTAAAAATATTCTTATAACACTAAATGTAATATAGAATAAAGTACATATTATGTACAAATACATATAGCATCGCCTGTATATAAACACACACACATATGTATGTACAGTGGGTACGGAAAGTATTCAGACCCCCTTAAAATTTTCACTCTTGAATAAAAACAAATGATTTGTTTTTTCGGATGTAAGCATCAAAACAATGCCCTACCGTATTGCAGTGCATCAAAGCAGTCAATCCAACACAGTCAAGAATAACTTAAAGAGGTTGCCACCGTTTAGTAAACTGTGGACTAGCTTTGGCTGCTTTTCTGATGTTCACTGAAGTTTCCCGTGTCTTTTTCCCGTGTCACTTGAAGTGTTTCCATTTTGAATCATTGTTACCAAAGGCGAGACACGTGAGGAAAAAATAAACGATCAGTTGTGGGACTATATTCTGTCATAAATCGCATACGATTCATTCATTGCTGAACTTTCTACCATCCATTACTGGAAATGAAATGAAATTACTGGTTGATATGTCCCGATCTCAATAAAGTTTACACACACTTTTGGTCCGTGAATTAAATCTCGCCCGGGACGCGCGCTGTCTGAGGAAGGTTTGGCCAGGACCGGTTCCAGAATTAAATCAACATATTTTATGTTCCGTCCATTGCCAATCACTGCTATTTCGAGAGTGAATCCCGCATAAATATGCGGATGTCATTCCCGAAACTTTGCAGGGTGTAGCCTGTGTGTCCGAAAAACGAAAGTTTCATACAAATTCTGAATGGATTATACCCTAGAAAGTGCACAAAGCGCGCTCTCTTTATCACTAAAAAGCGTCACTCATCTTCGTTCATCGCGATCTTACAAAGTTCCGTTATAATCAATGAAGCTCTCTAAACGGCACAATGAATCTCTTATTTACATCGTGTCTGCACTTAGTCATGAGATGATTCACGAGCGTGCAAAACTGCACTTAAAAACTGGCGATTTCAGCGATGAGTGAATTCTGACAAAACGTTTCTGATTGGCCATTGCGTTCAAGAAATCAACAGATATGTCTGTGATTGGTTACATTGCTCAACGCTGCAAAAACACGTTGAGGGTATTTAGCGCTTGGCTAAGCTCTGCAGCGGAGCCGACATCAGGGATTCCATGACTAACAATTTTGTGGGGGCAATTGCCCCCCCCGTTTTGTACCCTGTTCGTGGAACATGCTGTACTGCAGCACTGGACTGAATGAAAGTTCACAGAAGGGTTGAGTTGAGACAGAACACTTAATCTTATTTACCTGCTTTTGTTAATCATGGCTAAATTGTTATAAGCATTACGTTCTTACTAGAAACTTTGAATTGCTCTCTATGAGTTTGTCCTGCTGTTCTAATTGGTCAGGTCAGTCATCCCTTAATTGAGTTTGTTTCCAGGTTATTTGTCTCGCATGCGTGTGGACATGTCCACAGGCCTGACTTCTCTAATGTTCAGTGTCTCTGAGCAGTTGTTTGTTAAGGCAGGAATGGTGATTACTGGGTTTCTGCTCCAATGAGCACGTACGTGTCTGTGTTTCTCTGAGCTGCAGTCAACCGGCCCCAGCGCCCCATCACAGGAAGAGACCATTTTTTCGCAGACTTGCCTGTCGTCTTCAATGTTCAGAAGAGTTTGATGGCTTGTTTGCCGTGTGACGTGGGGATCAGAATGTGCTGTGTTAACTTGTTGATGTGCCCAGTGGAAAGGTGCATTTCAGGGTGTGCTAATCCACCTTGAGACTTTTTCATATAGGGAAAAGTGGGATGAGATGTGGCAGTGGGTAAGGTTATGAATTATATCATATATTAAAATGCCAGGGTCGAAAATGTAGGAAATACTGTTATAATTGTCACACTAAAAAAAGAGAGTTAGCAAAGACTGCTTATTAACATTGGGAAAGTGCCACTTTCTTTAGAGATATTATTATTTCTATGGATACATTCTTCTAATTTCAGTTGATACTAGACACCATGAATTGTAATAAGGTTTAGCAGTTTTAAACTTGTTTACAGTTCTGAATAGTAAAACTGGAAGTTTAATATCAACTTTAGAGTATATTGTTAGTATTTTAGTATAGTGTTAATGTTATATCAAAATATATAATTAACTGAATTAACAACAGGTATATCTGTTTTGTTTTTTTTGTCTCTGTGCTCCAGGTTGGTGAGGGAAGTCACCGGCGTCAACGTTAACATGCGTGTGGGTATACACAGCGGGCGAGTCCACTGTGGGGTGCTGGGATTAAGGAAGTGGCAGTTTGATGTCTGGTCCAATGATGTCACCTTGGCCAATCACATGGAAGCTGGGGGCAAAGCAGGGTGGGTTCATGAACTTTGGATTTTTTTTTACCCATGTTTTCTCACCTGAACTCCCTGTGTCTCTTCACTTTTAAAATCTGAAAATGTGTTTTTTTTCATTAACACAAGACAAGTTCAGACAAGTCTTTTAAGTCTCTCTCCAGTTATTTTTCTTCACAATGTTCAGAATAGCATACTAGTATACTGCTTTCTGTAGTATGTAGACTGTGCAAAGTGTTCCTGACTGATTTACTACAACTATAATCAAAATGTCTAAATATGGTAAATCATATAGTAAATTGTAATAATTTAGCAATTTTCTAAAAATAAACATCAATATGAAATATATAATACATATACATATTATTATATAGTTATATAATTTGTAATTTATTATATTATAATATGTATTATATTATTTTAAAATAATATAAGCGTGAGCTATATTATAATTATTTTACTTTAGCAAACTGCCGAGACAACATTTCTCATTTTTGATTAATTTTAGTTACACAATTTTAGACATGACATAAATAAAATTACAAATACACAACAAAGTTACCTAGTGAAAGTAAATTAAATATGAAATATTAATAGTATGAAAATTACTGATGAAAATAGAAAAAAAAATCGAATTCAAAATATTAACAAAATCTATATTAGTATATCAATAACAATAAATGAACACTGACTTTATCTTTCATTTCGTCACACTGGAAATAGAAGTAATCATCCCAACGTTTACTTTTTATTCGTTTTTTTTGTAAATGAAGGCCACTTGCTGACAATAACTCAAACATTTATTGCTTCATTATGTGTTCTGTTTCACTCACTATAAAAAAAATTGTAACCAGCACATACTCAATATTGAATACACTAGTGTTTCACTCCAAATATGGTGCTGCCATTCCAGGGCAACTTCCTGTCTACATTTATGCCTCATGAAAGTTGTTTTTATCATCTCAGGCGTATTCATATCACCAAGGCCACCCTGAACTATCTGAATGGTGATTATGATGTAGAACCTGGATTTGGTGGAGAAAGAAACGTCTATCTCAAGAAGCACAACATTGAAACCTACCTCATAGTGGGCTGCAGTCAGAAGCGGGTGAGACCATTTTTTCTCCTCATCAACGAATGGTATCAGTTCAATTTTATAAATTCAGGTGAGATAAAACATTTTAGAGTCTCCTTTCTCTTGTGTATTATGAATTACTTATTAAACTTTGTAACCTGAGACAGCTGAAGTCGACAAGCTATGATTCTCCATTAATATTCACATCTTTTCAAGCAGAAACACCTAGCGCTCAGGAATAGCATGACTCGCATGATGCTGGGCAGCAGAAGAATGCCAATAAGCTATGTGGATAAATTCAGGGAAATGTGATGTCAGAAGACAAGCTAGATAATGACTATGACATTAAAAAGCATGGACCGTAATACTGCTCCTGTTTCGTATTTCCCTTCACAGACAGAAGAAAAGGCAATGATTGCTAAGATGAACCGTACCAACTCTGTCACGCATAATAGCACTCACTGGACAGACCGACCCTTCTACAATCACCTGGGTGGCAATCAGGTTTCCAAGGAGATGAAGAGGATGGTGAGGAAGCTGCACTTTTGATTAGCCACCCTTGTAGGATGAGAACATTATCTGAGTGCTGAAAACCAGTTGGTTTGCATTTAGTCTAATTGCCATGTCTAAAACCCATTATCACCTTTGTTGGAGGATAAGGCCTTTGACAGGGGAGGCTTTTTGTACCATGTGTTAACTAAGCCAAAACAATCCCAAGGAAATTGCTTTAGGGCCATATGTAAAGGGCCTCATGCTCTTTGTGTAGTCCCTGTTCTTTCATTCAGTTCTCAGCTCTTCCCCGGCTCTGGAACCCAAAGGGAAAGGCCCTCTAATTAAATAAAGCTGGATTGCCTCACATACTGCCCTGAGGGATTTAATCAGGCAAAGTGGAACCAGCAATTAGTTCCTGTGAGCTCCATGGGAATACCCTTTATCTTTTTTTTTTGTCTGAATCACCTGTTCCTTCTCATCTTGGTTAACATAGTAAGAAGGAACACAGAAATCCAGCATAACTTGTCCTCTCTGATATGCTTCAGACTCAGTTCTTAAATAAAACATGACAGGAATATTGATGTTTCCATTATAGCAAGACATGTCTACCGTTTAAATTTACAGTAATATGTCATTTTTTTTCTATGTTAGGAAACTTTTTCCAATCCCAGTTTAATATACAACTGGAATTAAGTTGTTAAAGCTATCCATTCCCATTCGTTACATTTAAAATTAAAGTGAGAAACAGAAAAAAAAAAAAAAAAAAATCTGAATTCAAAGTATTACCACAAACTGTATTTCTATGTTAGAAAACACTGAACTCTAGAGTAATCAACTTTGCCATCACTAGAATAAATAGCATTTTAAAACATTAAAATAAACTATTTTAAATTGTAATACTCTTTTAACATTACTGGGGAAAAAATGCAGTCTTAAAATGAGGATAAGAGACCTCAAACTTTTTGAATGACAATACCGAGAGAGAGAGCAGTATGTTTTGTAAATTTTGAAAGCTTTTTTTTTTTTTTAATAAATGGTGTAGTTGCACAATTCACCAGCAGGGGGTTGGTAAATAAAAAAAAAAAAAAATCTGAATTCAAAGTATTACCACAAACTGTATTTCTATGTTAGAAAACACTGAACTCTAGAGTAATCAACTTTGCCATCACTAGAATAAATAGCATTTTAAAACATTAAAATAAACTATTTTAAATTGTAATACTCTTTTAACATTACTGGGGAAAAAATGCAGTCTTAAAATGAGGATAAGAGACCTCAAACTTTTTGAATGACAATACCGAGAGAGAGAGAGCAGTATGTTTTGTAAATTTTGAAAGCTTTTTTTTTTTTTTAATAAATGGTGTAGTTGCACAATTCACCAGCAGGGGGTTGGTAAATATTGTATTTTGCGGTTGGCCTATGTGTTTGTCCAACCAACAGCAGATAGTGGGAACCTGTTTGTAATTATTTGTGCAGTTCTGTTTGATAGTGGCACAGATAAATCCCGCTCGATATATCCTGCTGGAGCTCAGACTGGCTTGTAATTGCCAGATATCTGTCCACGCCTACACAAACACCGAGCATTGAGGAAGACAGATAAACATGCAGTGTTTCATAATAACAACAGCACCTGTTTTTGTCTGTTGTATTGTCTAGAGTCTTGCGTTGGCCCAGAAGGTGTTGCTCAGTCGAAGGAGAGTAACACATCATGGAGTAACACATCAACATACTGACTGGGTCATAGTCTCTGTCGAGTGAATACATGCCGGCCTGTGTGGGAGTGCATCTGAGTCTCCCGAGACTATACATTTAGTGACTATTATTATGCATCTAGCAACTTGTCTCATGGATGCTTTCTACTCCCATAATTTAATGTTTAGTGGTTAGAAATTACCATTAAAATGGTCATTTGATATTTAATGGGAACATTCAGTCTGTTCCTCGACCCGTATATCTGCTATTTTTGATATATATTAAGTATGTAGTCATTTAGCTGTTGCTCTTATCCAAAGCACTTATTGTAGAGAATGGGGTTCTCATATTACCAGTTTTGTGTCAGTACCAATGCAAGTAATTCTAAAAAGTAATAAAAAAACTACATTTCTATACCAATACTACAAAAACTGAAATGTTTGTGGTATGTTCTGGATCCACTGGAATTTGCGATTTTGTGGTCTTTACACCTAAAAAGGGCTTTTACTTAAACGTTTGAAGTCAGTTTTGGAGATCGATATAAACTGTGCTCAGTATTAATATTAATTTTAATATTTATAATATATATTTACAATACAAGTTATTTTACCCAACATTTGTATGTGCTATGTATGAAACTTGTGCTGCCTGTGTAAGCCATCAGATGTCTTTTTTTGTAGGCAGTATCTATTTTTTGTGTAAAATCAAAACCCTTTGAGGAAAAGACAAAACACTAACCGCTAAAGCACATATGACACATGAGCCTATTTGGTTTCCTCTCCATGTTTCCCATGTCCTCCTACCATGATAAATCAATGCCTCATCAACATTTACTTCTGTTCTCAGTGGGGTCTGAATTTAAATTCCTCCAAAAAAGCTTGTGGTCATAAATCAAGCCACCTGAATCAGCTCTCAGCTTGTTTATACTCAATGTCAGTCATCATGTATTCGGTTATATATCAGTACAGTAATAATAAATTCTCAGTCTCACAGCAGTTCTCTGTTTTCAACGTTGCAATGTCTTTCCATGAATGATTGTCTTTATTCTTGTATATTTCTTGTATTCCCCAACCCCTCCTTTCTCTCTGTGCTTATCTTTTGTTACTGCATTTGTCACTGTTCTGTTATTTGCAGTTTGACAGTATATGAAATTAATAGAGATTTATGCTTGTTTTGGAATAGGGTGTTGGGTAAATCATTGTGGGGTTTTTATTATAAAATAAGTTTGTGGTGTGAACGTTTTCCAGGGAATATAGCTTTTGAATTTTCTATCTCTGTAATCGAGAAGTTTTATTATTTTAGTTGAGGTCCTCCAGAAGGGGTCACTGCTGTGCTGATTGTACAAATGCAGACGTTCTCATCGGTTCTGCATTGATGTATAATGCATTTTCTCTTCCAATTTTGCTGCAGGGATTTGAGGATCCCAAAGACAAGTGAGTATATGGAACACATCTTCATGCCTCCACCCTGCATGCCAATTCTTTTATTAATAGTCGATTACATAATTTATCTCATATACACTACCATTCAAATGTATGGGGTCAGCAAGATTTTGAAAATAAGTTTCTAATGCTTAGCATTTATTTGCAAAAAAAATACAGTAAAAACAGTAATATTGTGATATTGTGATTGTCATTACTGTAGTCTTCAGTGTCATATTAGAAATCATATTAATATGCTTATTTGCTGCTCAAAAAAACATTTCTTCTTATTATTATTATTATCGGTGCTAAAAACAATTGTGGTGTTTCATATTTTTGTGGAAACCATGACCATTTTCTGGATTCTTTGACGAATAGTTCAAATGCACTTGAACATGCACTTGAACATTTTGTAATAAATGCCTTTACCCTCATTTTTGAATGCATACTAATTTCTTTCAAAATTAAAGTATTACTGACCTCAAACTTTTGAAAGGTGCATATATAGCTTTACATTATGTAACATTAAAATACTTGAAACTAATATTCTGAAACATATAGTGCAGACTTTTAAATGTCGTTGAATGCGGTTTATTCAAAGCAGTTTTTTGGTTATAAAATAACAAATACAGACTCTGAATGCATCAGCTGAATTATATATCAATCACGCAAGTATTTCAGCAACAAAATACTGCTGGTTTTGTTCAGTGTCATATAAGTAGGGCTGCTGAATATGGGGGGGGGACTGCAAAATGGATAAAATAGCTATAAAAAGGAGTTAAGTCTACTACAGTTGTTTGTAATTAAAACATATTTAAAGGGGTCATATGATGCGATTTAAATTTTTCCTTTCTCTTTGGAGTGTTACAAGCTCCGCCATGTCATGAAGGTGCTGTGTGTTTCGTTGTGCAAGCAAAACTACTTTGGTTGACCTTCCAAAAGAGGACGTGGAGTCTAGCCCGGGGTCGTCACATGTGGTTGCCGCAAGCCCGCCGGACACTCCTTCGTCGAGTGTAAAGTAGCACTTGTCGTTTGTCATTTCTCCGATCACAAATGCAGACATGGTTTTATGTTGCGCTCCAGCCAGACAGGGCATCACAGTATGGGAAGGACCGTAACATTTCCATCACACGCTTGAGGTATTCGACCAATCACAACGCACTGGATAGCTGGCCAATCAGAGCACACCTCGCTTTTCAGACCAATGAGCTTTGTAAAAATTTACGCATTTCAGAAAGGCGGGGCATAGAGGAGAAACAATAATGTACAGTATGTGGAAAATAATGTGTTTTTTGAACCTTAAACCGCATAAACACATTTCATTACACCAAATACACAAAATAATGTTATTTTTAGCAGCATCATATGACCCCTTTAATCATTCTAACTCTGTCACTAAAATATATTTGAATGTGATCGAACTGCCAACTGCCAATGAACTAATCAACACATGCATGTAGTGTGAGCATATCCATCACTATTCCAGAGGTGTTGAAAAGTATCAGAACCTAGAATCCTGGGTCTCTTGATATTTATGCATGTATCACTGTGCTTGTATTAACTAGTCAGCATTTATCTAAATGTGTGAATACAGATATGCAAGCCAGTTTGCTTCTTTAGGCAATTCATCATCAAATCTTATACTGAGAGACTGCAAACCTATTATATGTCCATTTTGACACTTCTCTGTCAAACGAACACTTTCAGTATTTGAATTCAAATGCAGAACCTAGTTTTGTTTATGTGATTTAGTTACTGAATTGCATGAACATGATTGCAAGGCCTTGAGCTCTTTAGCAGATGATTTGTGCTTTTTAATGTAAATAACACAGTTTTACTGACAATCATTCAAGGCTAACCATGATGATTCTGAGCTGCCCTTAACTCTGTCATGTTTTTTGGGGTGTGGTGCTGCTGCTTTTTGGTGGTCTAGCTTTATAGTATTAAATTATAGTAGTAAGTTAAAGGATAGCTTAGAAGGGAGAAAAAAAGTAGAAAAACCGTGTCTCTTGCTATTTAGACATTTCATTTTCAGAAACGCACAAGAAAACCTGAACCCTGAGGATGAGGTGGACGAGTTTTTGGGCCGTGCCATTGACGCTCGAAGCATCGACCGATTACGGTCCGAACATGTCAAGAAATTTCTGCTGACGTTCCGAGAACCTGACCTGGAGAAGAAGGTATGACTTTCATGACTAGCTTCAATGAAAAGATAAACTTGATCTAGCTAATGCTAATCCACACAATGTTTTTTTTCTTCTTCTGTGAACAATAACAAAGGAGAAATTTAGCAAAATGTTCACACTGTTCTTTTCCATACATTGAAAAAAATTTTTTTGTTTATTGAAATAAATGAAATAAAATAAAATAGCAATTTACTGAAATAAAAGAAGCTGACGTACTAAAATTGCTAGAACTAAAACTTAAATAAAAATAAAGCTAGATAGAAATAAAAAAGTCAACAAAAATTACAAGCATGTAACAAAATTAATAAAATATTAAAATGAAAACTGAAAAAATAAAAGCTTAATATTAATAAATACTAAAAGAGTATATAATAAATGCTCAAATAACGGCTGTCAGGCTCCAAAAATAGCACAAAAAACACTATAAAATTAGGCCAAAATGAACATTTTCCACATTGTTGTCCACTAAAAATCAGGTGATCATGTGAGTGTTTTTATGCCAGTCAAGCTTTATTATTACTAAAAAAAAAAGTATAGTTGCTAGTTCTTCTGATTTAAATGCGTCATCAAGCTGACATTTTGTAGCCTTGTAGGGATTTTGTTGTAAATTGCATGACTTGTGAGCAGGAACTAACAATTTAACAGATCATTAGTTAATGTAACTGGTAAATTGTTCCTTCAGTTGCATAGCAAAAAATAGGACAGAGAGCCAATCAGAAGTCCATTATAGTACTGTTATACAGAAAAAATACTCTGCATAGCTCAAAGATGTGGCACGCTGCTAAGATGAATAGAGGCAATGCAATTCAAGGTCCAGGTTCGGAATGAGTCAGAGACTGACGTCTTTATGCTGCACTGTGATTAAAGTCATTTTATGGTGTTACCTTCAAAGCATTTGTTACCACTGACCTCCCCCATCTCAGAGAGATGCCAAACTTTCCCAGAAAAGATGGAGTTTTTGTCACACGTAGGAAACTAGTTTTTTTTTTTGTAAAGATAATGATGAAAGGGTAATGGAAAGAAAGTTTCTCAGCCTCATCCTCCATCTGTATTCACATCCACTTTTAGCCTGTTGTGCACAACTGCACAATGCCCCTCATACGTCTGGCACTGATCACACGGCTCTTTCAGAGACTTGCTTCCAGTTTGTAGTGGAGATAATTATTGCTTTTGTTTACTTCCATTGTCTGTGTCCAGAATGTCTATTTTAGGCTCATGAATGAATCAATTATCTTCCATAGTCTTTGATGAAATATACTTGATATTATTTTTTAGATATTTACTCTGCTGTTCAAAAGTTTGGGGTCAGAAAGATTTTTGTTTTTGAAAGAAATTGTTTTATTTAGAAACTACGCATTACAGTACATAGATCAAAGCTGACAAAGACATTTATGATGTTACCAAATATATCTATTTCTAATCATTTTTGGCTGAACTATGCCTTTAATTGGCTTAAAATGGCTTTTTGTGTGTGCGATATCTGTAAAATATTTTTAAAAATCATCCAATTATCCCAAAGAACTGGCAGAGTTAAAGAAAAACATTTGACTGGGAACCCTGGTTTTTCAGTACAAACTGAAGTAAACAATGAACATTAGCACATCTACTTCCCTCAGTCGGTAAAACACTATTTGCTTTCACATGCTATTTGAACTGTATTTGTAACCCCACTCTTTTCTCTCCTCTTTCCTCACCTTCTCTCAGTACTCCAAACAGGTAGACGACAGGTTTGGAGCATACGTAGCCTGCGCTTCCCTCGTCTTTTTATTCATCTGCTTCATTCAAATCGTCATTGTGCCACAGTAAGTACACTTCAGTTAAATGCCTGATCCTAGCAAATGTTTTCTGGTCCATTCAAACAGGCCAAAGGCTTAGAGAAGGTTTTGTTTGGTTTTGAATGGGAATGTCACATAGCCTTCATACACAGAAGCTTTCATTCATTTCGACTTTGTAAAGGTGAAGACAGTTAGTACCTGAGCAGCCAAAGCAGGTCTTTCCTCTCCCTTAGACCCTATGTTAATTATGACATATAATAATTGTTTAAAATGACACAGTTATTTTCTATTCACCTGGTTTCCTCTCTACACCTGTTTGTTTCTCTGCAGCTCTGGGTTGATGGTTGGCTTCTATATGTTGTGCCTCGTCCTCCTGATGACCGTCATGTTCATCTCAGCCATTTACTCCTGTTTTGGGGTGTGTGAAATGCTGGTATTGTACGAAATTTAGCCTATATAATATTAGTGCAATATTATGAAATTCTGAATAATAGTAATTATTTTTATGGAATAAAGAGGACAAACCTTGAGCAACATGGCATCTACAACAATGCAGGAAAACAATACATCTTAACACGTCCTTCACAGATCATTTCCTAACACTCTTACAGACACATCATCGCTAAATCCAAGTGTTTATCAACCTTCAAATTCTCCGCAATAACCTGAGCGGATTTGATTGATATTGGGCTTTTAGCTGCGTAAATTTGAGCAGGTCTCCAGAGACAATGAGTCACACAGAGCAAAGCCAGAGACACAATAAAGCGCTGGCAGCTCATTTGTGCACACTGAGGTGGAACTGTCACTGCATTGCTCCATGGGCGGCAAGGGGCGTCGCAAAAAAATCTTTCATAAAAGCCTGTTCTACAAAATCTCTGCAAACCCACAAGATCCATAAGGTCTTTTTTATCTTGTGTTTTATAGATACTATATATATATATATATATATATATATATATATATATAT
>NW_015505728.1:111184-146920 GCF_001515645.1 Sinocyclocheilus grahami | reverse complement strand
CTCTCTTATGCTCACCAAGACTGCATTTATTTAATAAAAAATACAGTAAAATATTATTACAATGTAAAATAACTGTTTTCTATTTGAATATATTTTCAAAGTGTAATTTATTCCTGTGGTGGCAAACCTGAATATACTTTTTCACGATTTTTGAGTAGAAAGTTCAAAAGAAATTTTATACTTTTCTTTTTAAAAAATCAAGAAAAAATATATTTTGTGACAGCATTAAATCGTTCTCAGATACTGTTGAGTTATGTTTAGTGATATTGTGAAACTCAATTCATGTTTCTCTCTATTGACAGTTTTTCCCTGTGCCTCTGCAAACTCTGTCAAAAAGGATTGTTCAGTCCAGACTCAACAGCACCCTGGTGGGGGTTTTTACAATCGTCCTGGTCTTTCTCTCCGCTTTCATTAACATTGTGAGTCTCACAAGTCTTAACCTCAGGATTCTGTGCCTTAATGTCTCTGATATTTAGTTATTTCATGCACTAGTGATACATTTAGTGATACATAAACTATGTAGTGATGTAGCCATGCAACTAACACTTAATCTGTCTCACAATATTTAACGATTTACAGGAGTAAAGACAGAATTGCAAAAATAGAAATCTTTAGTTTTGCAATCATGTTGCTGGTGACACAGAAATCATATGTTTTTGAGTAATTGACTTTTGACATTGAAGTGCTTCACAGATGTGTAGTGATTAATTAAATTAAATTAAATACTGTCACTTATCTTCATCTGAGAAACATTTTCATCTGTCCTTTAGTTCACCTGCAGTACGGATGACCTGAAGACATGTTTAGGGCAGGAGTTTAACATCAGCCCCAGTGATGTGAATGCTTGCCATGTCGGCAGCTCTTCCTTCAACTACACTCTCTGGTCTCAGGACAGCCTCTGCAACAGCTTGTCACCTGCCTGCAATTTCCCAGAGGTGTGGCACTGTTCTCAGACCAGTTCAGTTTTGTAGTTTTGTGAGAATTTGCTGAAAATGTACTTTGCCTCAGGCCATCCAAGGTGTAGATGAGTTTGTTACTTCATCGGCAGATTTGGAGAAATTTAGCTTTACATCACTTGCTTACCAAAGGATCCTTTGCAGTGAATGGGTGCCGTCAGAATGAGAGTCCAAATAGCTGATCAAAACGTCACAATAATACACAAGTAATCCACATGACTCCAGTAACATGTTCATAATAAATCAGTTTTTAAGATTGTTTTTACCTTTGATCCATTGTGTCCAGCTGAAATACAAGTCCCCTATCCATAACATTGCTTTCTCCAGTGAGAAAGTCATCTGAATCAGGAGAGAAATATCCACAGATCAAGCACTGTACAAGTGAAAACAGTCCAAAACAGTTCTAAACAAATGTTTTGGATTTTGATGTGAGAGGACAATAGGGGATGGAGTCTTTCACTGGAGGAAGAGTTATTATGAATTAAGTTAAAATGTCTTAATGATGGATTTGTTTATTACAAATACGCAGCTTTTCACTTCACAAGTTTTGATGAATAAACCAACTCATTATATTGGATGGCCTGAGGGTGAATACATTTTCAGCAAATATTCATTTTTGGGTGAACTATTCCTTAAAGTAGTCAGTGAGCAGCTACTAACTCGTTTGGGCCAGCTTGAACCAGCTTAATAGCACCATGTTCCAAGTCGATATTTTCCAGCAGTGATAGGCCTTTCCATTTATTTTTCATAGCTGTAATTTTAGGCACTGCTCTGAAATGCTTGTCTTTTGATAAAATCATATATGGAATAAGATAAGGGGAGAGCGAAAAACTAATGCCTGAATGTTTTTCCTCTTTCTACAGTATTTCTCGTCATGTGTGCTGCTCAGTTTACTGGCCTGCTCAGTGTTCCTACAGATCAGCAGTATTGGTAAACTCTTCCTCATGCTCTTCATTGAGATCCTGTACGTGCTTATCATGGAGGTGCCTGAGGTCAGCCTTTTTGACAACGTGGACCTGCTGGTCATGGCCAATGCCATGTGAGTATCTAGATTTTAGCCAAGTAGCACAGTGTCTTGGAATCAGCATCGTCCTCCTCCTCATCCTTCCTATCATATATTATATGGCCAATATACACTTTTTTTTAACGTTAAGGTTGTGTCTTGTAATATGTTTTTTTTTTTTACCTTTTTTATTATGGATGGTTGGAACATGTTTCTACCAAATTTAAGGTACTGCTAAATATTCCCAGCATTTTTTCTAGATCACAGTCGTGACTGAATGTAATATACACTACCATTCAAAAGTTTGGGGTCGGTAAGATTTTTTTTAGATGTTTTTGAAAGAAGTCACCAAGGCTGCATTTGTTTGATCTAAAACAGTAATATTGTAAAATATTACAGTTTAAAATAAGTATTTTCGATTTTAATATATTTTAAAATGTAATTTATTCCTTTGATGGCAAAGCTCAATTTTTAAACTTAATTACACTTAGTCTTCAGTGTCACACGATCCTTTAGAAATCATTCTAGTATGCTGATTTTGTGCTCAAGAAACATTTCTTATTTTTAATGTTGAAAGCATTTGTTCTGCTTAATACTTTTATGAAAACCCTGCCCAAAATGTAATGTATACTCGCTGAATAAAAGTTTGAATTTCTTTAACAAAAAATCTTAATGACCCCAGACTTTTGAACAGTAGTATAAGTAGGCACATTATCAGTTTTCTACATACTGTTATTCAGTCAACTTTAGCTTACCACTATATATAACCATGCTAATGAATCCTGTTGAGTGTTTACTTGCTGATTTGTCCTATCAGTTCTTCTTAAAGATAAAGTCAGCTGTGCTCTATCCCTCTGATACATTTGCTTTTTCTTTGTCTTCACAGAGAGTATATTAATGGAACAAGGTAAGATAAAATCAATGAAATCGAGACACTGATCTCAAAGAAATGCCAGTGAGCATGTTGTATTCATTGCATGACCATGAAGATTGCGGTCAGAATAAATCAAATGTGTGACCATGTAGCCTGATGTAGTGTTGTGATGTGATATTAATCATGTTAATAGATTAACATGTAGTTGATTTGATTTGAACACTTTAGATCATCATGCTGTTTGCCTTATGGTGTGAAAATTGTTGATACTCAGTGCTCTGTATGTTGCAGCTGTGCGATAGACACCCGGGTTCCTCTAAAGATCATGACTCCAGTTGTCATCACAGTTTTTGTGCTGGCTCTCTACCTTCATGCACAGCAGGTGGAGTCTACAGCCAGACTAGACTTCCTCTGGAAGTTACAGGTGTGTTTATCTGTGTATGTCTTTGGAATAATGTAGATATTTTGTGAAAAGCTGTTAAATATGTATTGCTGTCCATCAAATCAGTTTGTCAGATACATTTCCCTACTCTTGCTTTTAAAAACATTTTGTTGTAGCTTACACAACTGTTCAAAAGTTTGTGGTCCGTAAGATTTATTAATTTTTTTGGGGGGGGAAATAATACTTTTATTCAGCACTTTAGTTAGTTATTAAATGTGACAATAAAGACTTATACATGGGTACAAAGCAGCATAGCTATACCAAGCAACACTAAATCAGCATATTAGAATGATTTACGAAGGATCATGTGATAATGATTAATGGAGTAATGACTGCTATTCAGCTTTGAACTCGGATATCTATATTCAAATAGATATATTAGTAATTTTAAATTGTAATAGCATTACACAGTATTACTATTTTAACTGCTTTTTGATCAAATAAATGTAGCCCTAGTGAGCAAAAGAGACTTCATTAAAAGCATTTAAAAACAATCTCACCAACCCCAAACCTTTCAACGGTAGTATATGTGACCCTGGACCACAAAACTAGTCATAAGTAGCATGGTTATATTTGTAGCAATAGCCAAATATACATTGTATGGGTCAAAATGATCGATTTTTCTTTTATGCCAAAAATTCAAGTAAAAATCATGTTCCATGAAGATATTTTGTAAATGTCCTACTGTAAATATATTAAAACTTAATTTATGATTAGTAATATGCATTGCTAACAACTTCATTTGGACAACTTTAAAGGTGATTTTCTCAATATTTTGATTTTTTTGCACCCTCAGATTCCAGATTTTCAAATAGTTGTATCTCAGCCAAATATTGTCCTATCCTAACAAACATACATCAATGGAAAGCTTATTTATTCAGCTTTCAGATGATGGATAAATCTCAATTTAAAAAAAATTGACCCTTATGTCTGGTTTTGTGGTCCAGGGTCACATATAATGGTGAATTTATGTAATATTGCATATTGATCCAGTTTGGCTTTCAGTGTTGCAGCAGAGTCATCCTCTATTTTGTTGTATTCACAGGCCACAGAGGAGAAAGAGGAGATGGAAGAACTTCAGGCCTACAACCGTCGGCTTCTCCACAACATCTTGCCCAAAGATGTAGCCGCACACTTTCTGGCGCGCGAGCGGCGGAATGACGAGCTGTATTATCAGTCGTGTGAATGTGTGGCTGTCATGTTTGCCTCTATCAGCAATTTCTCTGAGTTCTACGTGGAACTGGAGGCCAATAATGAAGGTGTGGAGTGCTTGAGACTACTCAACGAGATCATCGCTGACTTTGATGAGGTACAGCGATTTCTGACAAACCTTAGAACTGTTGCGATGCTTTTAAGCTACTTTTAAGTGCGGTACAGTACAATTGGCTAACTTTCTAGCATTTCATTTTTTAAACCTCGTTTATAAAAGCTGCAGTTGGTGTTGAAAATACTATCAATCAAGTAAATAATATTAAAACTAAAAATAATAAAAACAATCCATTTAAAGTAGTCTATATATAAATGTCTTATTCATAAAATATGCATGTATGTGTGTTTATTAATGTGTTTTTATTTATTAGTATCTATTAATAAATAAATGGAAAACAGACCCTTTTTTAAAACTAGATTTATACTATATTTTAGTTCTTGCATTAACAATTTTTAATAGTTTGTCTCTATTTAAACCTGTGTGTGAAACAATCACCTAAACTGATTGTATTCTTACAAATGTAGAAGTTTATTACCTTCTCATTTCTAGATGAAAGTCATAACCTCATTTCACTTTTCTTGCAGATCATTAGTGAGGATCAGTTTCGTCAACTAGAAAAGATCAAAACCATTGGCAGCACCTACATGGCCGCATCTGGGCTTAATGACTCCACTTATGATAAAACAGGAAGGTCACACATTCGTGCTCTTGCCGACTACGCTATGCGCCTCATGGACCAGATGAAGTACATCAATGAACACTCTTTCAATAACTTCAAAATGAAGATCGGTAAGGATTTGGCTTAGCCACTCTTAAATTTGCACCAATCAGCTGCCTTATCTATATCATTCATTTCATTTGGTTCATTTTATGAAATAGTCCCTTTCCCCTTGCAAAAAGGTTTTCTGTTGAAATTTAACATTGTCAGACAAAGATTTATGGGTCATAGAATGGAAAAGCCTGTTGTCATGAGAGCTCATAAATTACCTTGTACTGTAGGTCTCAATATAGGTCCCGTCGTGGCTGGTGTCATAGGGGCTCGTAAACCGCAATATGACATATGGGGGAATACTGTGAATGTAGCCAGCCGTATGGACAGCACTGGGGTACCTGAGAGAATACAGGTGAGATGCATTCTACGTCTCTATGATCGTCCAGATATCCTGTATGTACTGTAGAGTCTAAAAGATTGAGTCCACATAGAAAATTAACCCTGGAAATAAATACAGTTTTAAGATGTTTAAAAAGTTTAAACAAAGAAACATAATGTGAGATAATTAACAGATGTTTAATATTGAGTGCTGCTATTTTGTGGTTTATTTAACTTTTCACTTAAATAGTTGTTAATGATAATAAGCCCTACATCTTGAAAAAAAGTGTGCTTATTTGCAATAAATGCTTAATATTACCCAGTTTGATGATATTGAGTTAAAAAATATGATCATTAAATAATAAAATAAAAATTATTAAATAAATAAAAAAAAACCTTTCCGTCACAGTTTTTTCTCAAATTAAAAATGAGGAGTTTTCAAATCATATGTTTTCTCTTTAATGCACTTCTCAGAATAACAAAAGTCAAAGATTTTGTTTTTTTAATTTTGTTAAATGTGCTATTAAATTTATAATCTGCAAAGGAGTGGACAAATGGAAATCAGCCACTTTTCACATTTATGAATGCTTTTTATAACAATTTTTTAATAATGTATTGGGAATAATTTATAAATGTGGAAATAGACTAAGAGTTGAACGAACAGTTGTAATCTGGCTCAGAGGAAGATAGAAATCATGTCTTTTGGCAGTTTTTCTGGTGATTAAAGGATAATACAAGACTTCTTTAGCTTGCAAATGGTTGTCAGAAGCAAATGAAATCAGCTCTATTTTTGAAATCAGCACCTCAAAATTGTATTTTGAATAAAGTATTGGAAAATGATGCAGAGCGGTATAATATCATTTGAAATAAATACAGAATTTTAATTAAATGTAGCTAATTTGTAAAGAGATTTTTTTTTTTGAAGTGTAAAACACAAGCATTTTCACTAGTGGTCTCAGGTTTAGATCAGTAAAACTGTCAATTCTTCCTTACAAACTCTTTGGTCCTTTATAAGTACTCGTGTGCTCTTAATTTCTCTCTTTTTTAGGTCACAACTGACCTCTACCAGGTTCTCAGCTCCTATAACTACACACTGGAGTGCAGAGGCGTTGTGAAAGTCAAGGGCAAAGGAGAAATGACAACCTACTTCCTAAATGGAGGACCCAACAGCAGTTAACACTCAACGTCTAATATTCAGAACATTTTTTAGATAATACGAGGACGAGACGCTGTGGGCCGGGCCTGCCAGGCTGTAGAAGGGCATCCTCTTGGACCAATCACAATAGGATTTGTTCGGAAACAGCCCTCAGCCAGTCTAAGAGTGGCCTCTTTGCACACTGAGACTTCCTATAGGATTAACAGAGGGCTTTGGCCCCTTTATTTAAGGCATGGAACAGCTCAGAAAGACGGTTCATCCTCAGAGACCAAAGAAACAAAGGAATCTCAAGGCATATACAAAGCAGTTCTCCCAGTCTTATATTGCCAAGAGAGGACAGATGAACTGCATTCTCTGCACCTGGCTTTGGCGCTCTCAGGTGTGGCTGGACTGCGATCATACACCACCGAGTGGTCCTGGTGGCTCCATAACAACTGCATGAACACTGAAGCCAATATACCTGTAAAACACATGTTTTATGTGTATATGATTCATCAGTGTATGTAAAGAGTTCTGTTCATATGGTCTTGTCGCGTTCAACACTGTCTAGGTGATATCACAGTATAGAGATATCACAATGAGCTAATATATGGTAGAAGGCCGTAGTGAGCACAGCAGCTCTGCAAACCCTTTATGGTTTCCTGAACTTTGCTGCAGCGACTGTGGTTGTTACTGGTAAGGGAGCAGGCATTGACAGTGTTACCTCTGAATGATCTAGAGTTGAGAATTAAGCCCCGTTCATGCCGCCGCCGACTTGAAATGACCCAAAGTCATTCATTTTCATTGTTGGGATTTGCTCAGGTCCAATCTGATGGAGCATATCAATCTGTCTTCAGTCAGAAACTTTAGTCAAGAATCATTTAGACTAAATTTTGTCCTTACAGTCAGCAATTTATGTCTTTAATCATGTGCAGGGTCAGTATTTAAAAAACGATACATATGACAATTAAATGTATGTGGACCCAAATAGGCCAGCGTTTATGCTTTCGGCACAGATAAATTGACCACCCAGATTGACAAAGAGCACGCACTGACTCTTGTTCATCTTTAATATGATGCTTAATGCACTGTTTTCAACTTAAATACAAAAATACATTTTCTTCCAGAATGTTCATTTTAGCAGTGTAAACTAGTTT
This sequence comes from Sinocyclocheilus grahami, assembly GCF_001515645.1. Classification (NCBI taxonomy): domain Eukaryota; kingdom Metazoa; phylum Chordata; class Actinopteri; order Cypriniformes; family Cyprinidae; genus Sinocyclocheilus; species Sinocyclocheilus grahami. The sequence goes on along the minus strand of NW_015505728.1, from coordinate 139,053 downwards.
GTTGTCAATAAGAAATGAGACTAAACAAGTAACCAACCAGTATGGTGGATGGCGTGACATGCAAGTCGCTAGCGGCATGAATAGGGCATGTGACTGTCTGTTCCAAACACAAATTTACATTCTCAAAACTACAGACACTTGTATACACTGAAGACACTTTTAAGGACAGAGGAAAACGGTCAAATATGGCTGTTTTGTATTTTTAACATTTTATATTTTGACTCCAAACGCCAAATTGTCAATGCTATTTTAGATTATATATTTTATACATTAATGTATTAGAATGCTGTCTATAAATACACACACACACATATATATATATATATATACATACATACACACACACATACACACACATAATAGAACACTACAATCCTGCACATTTGAACAGGAGGGAGAGGTTTTTAAGTGTAAATTATCAGTCACCCTTTTCTGTCGCTGCATCAGTTTGGATAAAATCAGTAGCTAGCCTTGTAACCAAGTAAGCATAATATGTTTGGCCTTTCTCCAAAAGGGGTTTCTGTATCCTGTCAAGTACACTACAATGTAATTATGAGTAGAAAATGGATTTGCAGGAGGCGAAATGAGTGTTTCAGAACAGCCACAGTCGTTTAAAGCTTGGCAAACACATCTGCAAATATTGATTTTAGCCTTGCGTTTATAGTGCGTGGGACAACGAGTTGGGATCCTCTAGGAATGATTCCGTTATGCCACAAATCTTCACCATTTTTGCACTGCAGCTCGACCAGCAGTTGCTTCTCTCTCTCAGTTCAGTCTGATGGTACGACCCAATGAATGTCCATTTTCTCCAATGAGGCCTTTGTATGTAAGAATTGGAGTGTGTACACAAACTGGGTACAAGCAACTTTCCCCCCGCTTTACCTATTTCAGATACAGTCAAGTAGGATTATGATATACATCAATGTGTTGGAAAATAAATCAGCATTTTCTGAAACGTGTTATGAAACAGTCAATTATATTTGGTCCTGTTCTAGCTTCTCAAAACTTGGACCCAGCTGGGCTTCCCGAGTCATTAGGTCTTTATTTTCCTCAAGAAAATGACTGCCAAAAAAATGATAAAACCTCTGGTTGAATGTTTTAGTATTTAGTGTTATCATGGCACGTGTATGGCTAGACAACGCAGCTGCCATATGAATTCCTGAAGTGAAGTGTGTATTTTCTGCGCCACCAAATGGGATTGGACACTCCCTTCACGCCATTGGTCAGACGATAATCTAGCCCCGCCCCAAATTCACGCCATTGGTTGAGCCAGTGTTGCGGCTGGTCAGGATTCTCAAACACTAAAGTTTTGACGGCGCCACTGAGACGGTTTTACTTTCATCGCGGGATTTAGTTTATAAATGGCTTACAAGTAGGTATCTGCATATTTAACTGGGAGGAGAAAGTATCTAAACATTAAAATGACACACTTCAGTTTTAATTCACTTCCTTGTGTTTGTTATCCAAACGAAAGCACTTGAGGTAAGAGATGTGAAGTAACGTTAAATACCACATTATGTCCTGCTGAATTCTGGCATTTGCTATTCCAGTGGAGCTTCATCTTGGGTTGTCTTTGCTTATCTGCCATGCCAAAACTCAATGCTGTTTTATACATCCAAATAAACTATTATAATAGTAAACTCACTCTGAAATCATGTAGTTGTGATTATTACAGCGCTGTTTAGACTAGAGAATGCACTTTTTGTTCTCTTATCCACAGTATTTGGCATTTAATTAGGTTTTGTAGATGCTTTTGGTAATATACCATAAGAAGTTCTCTCAAAAATTGCAATGCTGTCATTTAGTCGCCCTCATGTCATTCTCAGTCTGTATTATTTACTTCATTTCTCTGGAAATTCAATTGTTAGGTCCATACAATTAACACGGACGAGGACTGAGGCTGTCTAGCTCAAAAAGGACAAACAGAGCACCATGAAATAGTCAGGCTTGTGTGTAAATTTAAGGTGACAGTAAGACAGAATTGTCATTCTAACCATTTTAAGAACCTCAACTATTCTAAATGTAACCTACGGTGGCGTCGTTATTATATTATTTGCATACTGAATTGTGATTGGCCTTTTCCGTATTTATATTTCAGATGATTGTGGACATCAAGACGATTATGCCAAAGGTAAAGTGCTGCCCTTCAAATACAGGTATTCCTTCAGGAAATGCAAATCTATTTTATGGCATTTTGACTTTGCTGTGTTTTGGTTTTGACCATACAGTCTATGGTTTTGACATAAAAAATGTAATATTGTATTAAATATCCAGAAGGTGGCAGCAGTGCGCTTCCATTTTGCGCCTTCGTTAATCCTTCTGTACAAAAAACTTTTACTGCTCTCGTTGTACGGACAGGTTAATTATTGTATACCAGTTTAAACATTTGTCTCTTCAAATTTTTGTTTGATTATTCAAACTTTTAAACTGAGCTGTTATCAGAGCTGTCATAAACAAACTGTGTTCAGAAATAGAGCTAAGAACAGAAACCCCAACAGAGCGGCTGTTTGGTCACTCGGGCATGTCCAAATTCACATAATTTCACTACACTTCCCCCTCTGGCAAACCTGACCTTTTTTATCTTAAAAATGTGCCCATGAAATACCCTCGTTTGATTGCACTTGAATTTAGTCTCTGCATGCGTCCGATCCGGTCAGTTTGACTGAACAAAGCTGTTTTATAAAGCATTAAAAAAGGCCATTGTGCTGGGCGTGAGAATGGCATTTCGTTGACATTAGAAATAGTCTAATGGCCAAGTGGTTTGGGTTTGATCCAGCAGTCAAAAGGTTAGAAAAACCTGAGGCGAAGCACAATGTCATAAAAATCAAAGAAAGAAACACTCAAATAATTTCTCACCCTGATAATGCAGTTATGGAAGCCTTGAACCACAAAGGAGGAAAATTACATGGTGATTTATTTATACTTTTGTCCATTTTTCCCTAAAACTTTTTGTTGCCGTTTTTTTTCCCTCCAAGATCTTCAATTTATTAGATTTTTCTCCATTTTTTTCTTTTCAAATGTATCAACCCTAACTATACCTCAAAGAACACTTTAAAAAAAATTGAGAAAAACCTGAAAAATACAGCAAAAAAACCCAACAAAACTAATTGACACAAATGTACTTTTAATTTGTGTCCCCCCCCCCACTTTATGGTTCAAGGCTTCCATTCACTGTAGTGTGCTATGCAACTATCAAATGAGATCAGCAGTGAACATAAGCTGGAAAAAATAACATCAATTTCACAGATGTCAGAAATGTACAGCCTAAATGGGCTGTAATTTTCGCTTACACAAAAGCATTCACTGGATCACCTGGAACATTACTTTCGTTAGTCATGCTTCTATAAGCCAAATGACTTCTTCTAATAACCACAATCATCATCCTCATCATCACTGCAGCTCTAAGGATTTGAGAATAGCAACAAGTTTATAAATTGGGGGAGCCTCTTAACACATTTGACTTCAGTGACTAAGAAGCACATATTCAAACAGTAATACTGTGCATGACAGAGAAACTGTAGTGACAGCTACACTTTAAAACATTGGTGTAGAAAGAAATTTCACTTTGAAAATGCATGGAAGTTTCACAATTAATTACAAAGAAACAAGCAACACATTGAATTAAACATTAACTTTTTAAGTAGTAAGACTAAAGAAGTATTTTCTCTTTAAAAATACTCCAATAACATTTGTTTACAACTTTGTGTGTATCCCTACTTCGGTTGCTAATATTTTATAAATGTGTGAAGTGCAAAAAAAAAAAAGCACACAATCATACAAATCAAGGTTTTTAACTGATGATTTCAAGACAGGGCCTTTCGTCTGAGTACAAACAAACTGGCAAGGCAATGCACTACTGCTGGAGAGAGAGCATTGAGGTACATTGCAATACAAAGACGCAGATGCAATCTTTGATCACTGACACTTGGGGAAAAAAGAAATGCACGTACATCATCTGAGGAATTTTAAAACCCCTTGACCCTTAATCTGTCAATCATCCATTCAACCTGTCATTTGCACAATGAAAACAAAACAGATGAACAGAAACAAACCATAACTCATTTATACCACTCAACATGGTCACTGAACAGACCCGTTGACAAAAGGCAGCAAACACTGAGGGGGGGAAAACAGAGTCTGTCTATTAGTGTGATTCCATTTCTCTCTTAGCCAACCACATTCATTTGCAGGAAGCACACCTGCAGGCAGCATAGACACGATTGATAAATAACACATCTGATTATGCTTTCAGGGCAGAGACGTCTGACTAATGACCACAAACACAGTGACACTCAAATTAGGCATCTATGAAAGCATATAACAAAATAAAATCACCAAAGTCTGCTTTTATAGGCAGCTATAAAAAGTCTTGCATATGAGTTGGCTTTAACAATCAAAATAAAGAAATCGTCATACAATGCGTCAAAAAATTCTAAAATTACTTCTTAAAGGAAAAGTTCACCCAAGAATGAAAAGTTTTAATCATTTCTTTATTCAGTGGAACATGAAAGAAAATGTTTAGATGAATAAGCTGTGATTTACCACAGTAAAATGTGAATAATTACAACTGTCAAGCAAGAGTTTAATGAACTACTATACTTGTGAATAATAACTTTCTTACACGCAGTTAAAATGCAACAGTGCCTGCTCAATTTTTCCAAAAGTATTTTTCAATTAATTTCATTAATTTTTGCCATATCGTCATTTAAGAGTTATACGCTATGAACCAAACAAATCAGTTATACAGCAAATTTAATCATTAAAAACTTTAATTTGAAGCAATAAATGATTTGAAAATCAGACAAAAATACAAATGTACATGAAGCATTGCAAATTACAAAAAAAAGGTTGATTTGGTATTGAAACATTGTTTTGCTAAAAAAAAAAAATAATGCATCTGTATGTAAATATTGCATTTTTAAAAATATTTTAAGTAGATGCTTTTATCTGAATTTATTTATTTAATCCTCAACAGACCCTGTACACCACCCATGTTCACTGGAAAGCCATGTTTAAACCATTGTTCAAGAAATGATGTAAGAATGTTCATTTCTGGGTGAGCTGTCCCTTTAAGCCCTGATGTCAATTAAACAAAAATAACTACAACTTAACTGTGCACATCTGCTAATGCTTCCTTCAATATTTCATGCATTAATCTAATACTGTGCGCTTATGAAGTCTCTGTTATGAACCTTTTGCATCAACAAGAACACCAGTTTCTCATCTGTGACCTCAACTGGATGTGAAACAGCAGGAAGTGTTTCTTGAACAATATCAAAATATTTTGTAAAACCTGCTTCACAATCCATAGTTCTTTTGTCCTTAGATGGGGTGGGAACAGGTTGGGGTTGCCATGTTGGGCTACGTTACGTAGTCTTAAAAGTGTTCCAGGGGGTCAAACGTTGTAGTCAGGTGATTTGCCCTGCGGTTGTCTCAGGTGGATCTGCAGAGTGACGAATGCTCCCACCGTCACGTGAAAAAGGATCTGCCACATGTTACGGAGTTCATACAGATACATGTTACATAGGCAGATCATAGCAAAGGCCAGGAATGACTTGATGTTCCTCCAAACTGAGAAGTAGGCGAACAAGTAACACTATATATAGAAACAGAAACAAGAGGAAAACATTTTGAAGCTGGAAGAAAAATGTTCAGTACAAGCTTTGTTTTAAGAATAGATCTAAAAGAATGTAGTAAGATTTATGCCCTACTATTCAAAGGTTTGGGGTTGGTATCATTATTGTTTTTTAAGACTTATCTCTTATGCTCACAAAAGGCTGCATTTATTTGGTGAAAAATACATTATAAACAGTAATATTGTGAAATATTATTACAATTTAAAGTAAGTGTTTTTTTTATTTTAAAATGTAATATATTCCTGTGATGCAAAGCTGTTTTTTCCAGCAGCTATTACTCTAGTCTTCAGCATCACATGCTCCTTAAGAAATCATTCTAATATGCTATCTGGTTAAAGAACATTTCTTATTATCATTAATGTTGAAAACAGTGATGCATTTTTACACATGCATCCTTACTGAATAAAAAGTATTTGTTTCTTTCAAAAAAATAAAAATAAAAATCTTACTGGCCCCACACTTATGAACAGTAGTGTCTATTCTGAAAACAAGTCTTAATATATTCACATAAATTTTGGGTGAATAAGGATGTTGAAATATTTACACTGGGAAAGAAGACAAAAATACTGATCATGAAAATAATTTTTTGTGTGCAGTATGAGGGTTTTGAAGACCCACCACTAATAAAAATTATCTACATTACTAACTGCTTTTGTTTGATGCTAGTAAAAATTCATTGTTTCTCCAGATTCTGCTTTTACACGACTGTGAGAAAAAGTGTGATATATTAGCATTGGTTGGTCAGACAGAGACAGAGAGCAGAGGAAATGAAGCCTGGCAAGTCGACAGTAACTCACGGTCTGACTGTCGTCACTTACCTGATACAAACAGGCCGTGGTTCCGAGGAAAAAAGCAATTACGTAATTACAGTCTTCATCCTCGTTCTGCAGATGAAGCAGAAAAATAGGAAAGACAGGGTGCTGTGTTAAAGAGTGAACAAATTACAACAGGAAGCCATGTGCTAAAACAGAGGATTAATTACTAGAGCCAGGACTCGAGTGCTCACTTATCAGTGCAATATACAAAGCCAAGCAAAACTGTTCTGTTTATGGAAGAGGAAAATCACATTACACCTAAGTGCAAAGTCTGACAAATTATTCAAGAGTACGGTTACTATCCATTAGTTATGATTTATTATATTACAATGGTACTTATACATTTAAAAGTAATGTTTAGTCCAACGTTTTAATCAATAAAAGAAACAAAGCCCAAAATAAAGTGCCAGCATTACTATTAGTGCATGATTTAAGTTACCTGCAATACACTTTCTATTGCGTGGACTCCCCGCAGCAAATTAAGAGCGCCACATAGGACACTTAGGACGCAGGCGACGATACCCGACAGGGTGACGGCCTCCAACATTTGATTAGGAGCTGCAGGAATAAATCAAGCACAAAATCTGTGTCAAAATAACTAGATTTAAAAATTTGCAGAAAAAGACCTGCGGTGCAAAACTCTCTGGCTTTTCTGAGCATGTATGTGCTCATGGTCTTTCAAAATGTTCTGCTTCTTGAGAACAAAAGGCAAGTATACATGCTGTGTTCACAGTGTGTTCCCTACCTATGCCTTTATATTTGGACTGCTTGTGTTGTGAGAAACCATTGATTGATCCAATGTCCTCCGCGGACAGCTGATAAGGAGGCCGGAGCTTGATCTCAGTCTGCATGTCGGCCAGATTAATCTTGGTGGAGAGGGAACGTGGGCTGTTGTAACGTTGCTTGGTTTTCCGAATGAAGTTATCTGTCAAAACCATAGAAACGGCACAGAAGATGAATGCTTCAAGCACATCATGGTCTATATGTTACAAATGGCTTCAGTGCATTTCAAATCACATTAAATGGAAGGTCTTTAGGCTGCGTTTATTTTTTTATTTAGATAAATCCCAAAGATTCCTAGCCAAAATGGAGCCTCATAAGTGACTAAATTTAAATGTTCCACATAAGATGCAACTCCATCGATGTTTACTCAAACTCGCCATGCAAATAATGCTCTTCAGAGATTCAACTTAAGATTCAAGAGATTTGCTTAAGGTTGGCGAAACTGCCCATGTAAAACTAATTTAAGCAGAATTAATTACAAATATTTTTCAGTGCTGATTAAAATTACCTGAATTGAAAAGATAATAAAAACAACAAAATAATCACAAGAAAATGTATTTCTATTGAGTTGTCCTTATTCTTATTGGCAGATTCTTAATCATTCACTGAACTGCAAGTTATTACTACTTTCAGCGATGTCCATCTTTAAATGAATCATGTTCATAAGTCATCATGTAGCTGAAGAGCAATAACGATATTTCGATAAAAATTAAACTTGTATAGAAATATAGTATACACTATTGTTTGAAAGGTTTGTGTCAGCAAGTTTTTAAAATGTTTTATTAATATATAAATATATATATAAAAAAGTGATAGTAAAGACATTTATAATGTTACAAAAGATTTGTTTTTAATTAAATGCTGTTCTTATGAACTTTCTATTCATCAAAGTATCCTAAAAAAAATATATCACCATTTCTACAAAAATATTAAGCAGCACAACTGTTAGCAAAATTTACAATAATAAGAAATGTATTTTGAGCACCAAATCATCACATTAGAATGACTTCTGAAGGCTCATGTGACACTGAAGTAATGGCTGCTGAAAATTCAGCTTTGCCATTGCAGGAATAAACTGCATTTTAAAACATTTAAAAATTTTAAACTGTTATTTTAAACTATAATAATATTTCACAATATAGACTGTTCTTTCAAAAACATTAATACATCCTACCGACCCCAAACATTTGAATGGTGGTGTAAAAAAAAAAAAAAGTTGAATTAAATTGTATTAAAAATATGTATTTTAACAAACAGATCAAAAATATAGTCCCCTTCTGCACAAAGAGAAGCCCGTCCTAACGCCCTCTAGAAACTCACCAAACTCAATGAAAGAGAAAGGCCTCAAAGCGCTGTTGATCCGCTTGGTGTCATATGTGACAATGAACTCTCTCTGAAGCTCGTCCAGGAAGCTGAAGGCCAGGACATTGGGATAGCTTTCTGTACAAACCATCAAGTACCCGACTCCAAGAGAGCTTGTGAAACTATGGAAAACAAGACATGTAATAGTTTACATCATACTTGCAGAGTCAATTTCATTTAAATAAAATGTACAGGTCATCTGCCTCAAATAGGGTGGGAAAGGTCTTTCATTAAACATGCAAGTCCATTTCAAAGACTTGAGAATCCACAACACAACAACCATTGTGTTTAAAATCAGCCTTTACACCTGTTCACCTGGATCTGTATGTTCACAGAGTTCTCTTTGAACACTCTTTGTTTTCCCTTTGAGGACAGTTTAGTGACTCGCCTCAGGAAAGAAACTTTGTCAGTGTGTCTCTTCATGTTAACGGCTGTTTGGAGAGATGAAACAATCCATTGAGTCACTCCAGAGCCTGCTTGTGAAGTTAGCAGTGATGAATAGCAACCAGGCTATGAAATGGTCACCCCTGGGTCCCTCAGTGTAATGCATCTGAATTAGACCTTGCTGAAGGGGAACTTTACATTTTATATCAGAACAGTTGGCAGTCAGAGCAGTCCACCCTACTGTGTCATTTATTTTTGCTGGGATGTTTTAATTAAAGGAATGGTCACCCAAAAATTTAAAATCTGTCATCATTTAGTCATTCTAAAATCGTTCCAATTCTGTTTCACAGAACACAAAATGAGATATTCTGAAGAATGTTACAGCTGCCATTAGTGCATATACAGTGACCACAACCTGTCAAGCTCCAAAACAGATGCATTAGTGGCTTGACAGCCCACATTCATTACTGTATGCGTTCATTGTATGAAAAAATAAGCATAAAGGCTTGTTCACACCAAGACGAATATCGCGCGCGATTATCGCCGACGTTTAACGCCTCGTGACTAAACAAAGGGCACCAATATGAGTGTGCATACCGACGTGCAAAACGTGAGGCGTAAAAGCGTAATTTTTTTAAAAACGCCTCGGCCTAGTTTTTTTGGTTTGACGCGCAGCGTTAAAAACTGGCCGACCAATGAGATTGGCGTATTTTTTCACGTGCCTGGAGCTGCTGAAGTTACAGTAAAACACGACTTGGTGGCGCTCAAGCACAAAACGGTCTTGCAGAGCACACATTGATACCTAATGACGAATAGGAAGTAAGTAGACCAAGAAGATGCATCGAGGCAAGATGAATGTAGAGCTGCTGGTCTCATTGGTGTCTGAACACAAAGGGCTTTATGACAAAAGCGACAGCGACTACAAAAATCTCGATAAGAGGGAGTTGTTATGGAGAGGAATTGCAGATCAAATAGGATTCGATGTGTACCAGGGTATTTCTGTTTTTCATGAAGCGCCATCTAATGTCAGGGAGTGAATTTGCACGTTCACTCGGCTCAATCGGCCCAAATCGCTTGGGTATGAACACAAAAGACGCGTCGAAAAACGTCGGCGATAATCGTCCCGGTTTGTACAAGGCTTAAGGGTGAGAAAATGATGACAGAATGTACATTTTTCTTTGTGCAAATTTATCAAAATGCTTTCACTCCAAATTGAACTGTATTCATGCACAATCGCTTCCCTATTTAACATATAATTCGTTTTGATTGACAGCTATTAGAAATATAACATTTTGTTTGTGTTTGCTACAATCATAGTTTTCTAAGGTGAAAACTATACCGGAAGCTTGTGGAACACTGAGATTTTAGGCAGAAATGCGTACGCATGTCTGAGAGTTAAGCCTGGCTCACACTACAGGATTTTTAGCCCGATTTAGCCCCGATTTCCCCCTCCCGAGAATCGGAGCAAAAATCTTGTCAAGCCCCTCGATCGGTCCCGATGTTCGGCGCGGATTATCTGGTAATGTGAGGCGTTCACCGATCGAATCTTGCACCTCCCGATCTGCTCGCACACAAATCGGGGCCGCCCCGATCATATCAAACATGTTTGATATTTAGGATTGAAATCGGGATGATGACGGCTATATGATTACGTCAGTACTTTCACAACAGCCAATGCGCGACTGCAAAACAGCTGCTGTACGGCTCCATTGGATAGTGGAGACGGAGGAAACTGCTTCTTGATGTTTTGTAGTAACACGACTGTCTGTATAATGTGTCCAAAACTTATCACAACCGTAAGGAGAAAGAGAAGCGCTGGAGTGAAATCGCCTCAGATTTGAACGTGTACGGGGGTGGCAGGGGGAGTCACGTGAGGCGCTCCCTCTGGCATGATAATCTTAATAATATCTTGTAGTGTGTGATGCGCCATGATGTTCGAATCTTGTAGTGTGTGCCTGTTTAAGATTTGAGAGAAGATAATCTGCAAAGATTCTCCTTATGTGTGTGCTGCAACCAGATTTCATAATCGGTTAGGATTTTAAAACTCCTGTAGTGTGAGCCCGGCTTTAGCTAATCAATTAAAATAAGTTCAACGTGTAATACACGGCAAACACATTTTGTTTAACACTGTACCAAGTAATATAGTGTAAAAAAAAGGCACTCAGTTTCACACACACACATCCGCATTACCATTGCACTGATAACTCACTTGATGTTATAAAGGCCAGATCTGAGTGAGCAGCGATCCGAAAACTGGCTGAGTTTTTTGGACAGACCCTTGAGATGTTTCTTAGTCTCCTGAAATCCTTTATCCTGTTCATAGTCTGTGGAGGCTGAGAGTGGTAGACCGTCCCTCACTCTCACCACAGACGCAAACAGCACCATAGACATCTTACAGGCAGCTCAGTGGACACCTGGAACAATGAGAGGAAATCATCATTCATCATTCCGTGCATATATTACTTCATTTCCATCCCACTCTCAGCGTTTTCTGCTGACAAAGTAGAATATAATATACAAAAATATAAACTAAATTAATAGGAAATAAGCACGATAGATAACATAAATTATTTTCATGCAGACTCATGAAATCTGCAGCACACTGTGCTAGGCTAATAATAACATTAGCATGTTCGCTGATAGCTTGTCAACAGATCACATCTGCTGATTGCTCTATGCACTACAAAGGCACATATCGAATTATACAGCCGTATACGACTTTAACTGAAAGCAAATAGATAAAAAAATACACATTGCAATTATACGCAGTGATTTGGAGATGTCGCTGCTACCACAGCAAGACTGTTAGCAGCATGATATTAATACTTATTGTATGCATTGTCGTTGTTAGCTGTACATACCTACTGACATGAGAAGTTTTAAAATATATTAAGACATTATAATCCCTATTGAGATCTTTTGCTTATATAATACTATCGTGATCGCTGAGCTCTTCCTGCAGGTCTCATAGCAGATGCTTCTGCTCACGTTCGATACAGCTTCGGAGAGTTTCGTCTCATCTTCGTCGTAGTTCGGCTTAGCTTCGGCTTTGTTCGGCACAAATTCGGCTGTCTGTGTGACGTGACTGGAGGAAAGGCATTATGGGTCGCTTTAAAGTGAACATCAGCAAACCAGTCAGACTAAACCATTTATTTGTCTTTGGAAATTGGATGTGAAACTAAGATCTTATAAAAAATATTACTTCTTGAAATACACAGCCTGCATTATCTTAATTACTAAATGTGCTTATTTAAGATGTGATTTATAGCCTATGTGTGCAGGTTTGTCACATTTCTGTAGATTGTCCCCTGATTTTTTCTCTACTTCAACCAAACTACCTTTGTTTTATTAGAACATATAGGCTACATGTTAAAAACGTAGCATGTGTGTGTCGTGTATATTGGAAAGAGCAAACACAGGCTATGAAATAGTGATGCAGAGATGCAAAATATCAGAGTTTCTTGAATAGATCTATTATGCAGTTATGATGACGACTGTGAATTCATATTTAAGCTATTTGTGAGGGGGTTTAACTTTACATTTCTACTTTACAAAATAAAATAATAATAATAAAAACCCTTCTCCAATCTATATAATTTACTCATGAATCCCCATTAAAAAAAAAAAAAGCTTTGTGATGGTTATTGTAATATAAATACATAATTCCATCCAGTCACAAAAAATAGATGAACTAACATCAGAACATCAGATGGAATAAATCAAATCACAAATGTTGATGTTTAGATGACACACCATCAAAAAAAAAAAAAATCATATCATACACATCTCAGTTTTTCAACCTCTGCTTTGAGTTTAAATATAGCATTCTTGTCTTTTAAGTTTATAAACCACAAAATCTGACTTTTTTGTAGTGTTTTGTCAGTGTCAAACGCATGATCTTTGATGTGAATCATTCAGATTCATTCATCACTCACACTCAATTCAATGTCTTTACAAGGATGAAGTCCTGAAACACAGGACTTCAAATCATCCACACCCACTGCAAAAACTCCCATCTTCTCCTTCTGTCCCCTCACTGAGGCAGAAGTATCAAAACTTCTCCTCTCCAGCCATCCTACAACATGCCCTCTAGATCCAATCCCCTCACACCTCCTCCAAGCAATCTCTCCTACACTTTTACCAGCACTCACACACATCATCAACACATCTCTCCTCACAGGCACCTTCCCCACTGCATTCAAGCAGGCTCGGATACTTTCCAGAACATTCTCGTTCACCACTCCTGGCTGGTGGAACAATCTTCCAACCCCTATCCGGAAAGCTGAATCCCTGACAATTTGCAAGCGACAGCTGAAAACTGAAATCTCTTTCGAAGCTACTTGACTTCATCATAAAAATTTAAAAAAAAAATCTATCTCTTTATTTATTCCTTCTCTTTCTAGCTTGTACTTATTTGAAAAATGTCTAAAAACTTGGTATTACAACCACTTCCTGTGTCTGTTTGCCTCTTTAAGAAGAATCGCTTTATGTATCCCCCAATTGTAAGTCGCTTTGGATAAAAGCGTCTGCTGAATGACTAAATGTAAATGTAATGAAACCGAGAGTTTTTCAGCCTAAAGTGACCTCCTGGAAACATCCACTTCACAGCATGCAGTGTGAGCCATGCATTGAAGATCGATGTTCTCTACATGGACAGCTTTATGAATAGCTGGCAGTCTAAAGCTATGTATTTAGTGCAAGATTGTCAAGGTGACAAGTGAAGATGTTGTCATTCATACTCTACCAGGAGTGGTAGAGTGGGCTGAAAATACTGCAGCAACATATATGGAAGAGTAAAAGATCAACATCAGTGGGTTGGGTAAACCGGATATAGACATCACTTTAGGAAACGCTGCCTCCTGCCAAATGCTCATTCATCCCTAAAGCACCCTGTAAAGGACTGATCTGGTAGTAATATCAATTTTATGGATGAATAAAAACAACAGCAGAATTATTATGCATTTCGAGGGATGCTAACTCCCAGCCTTTGGGTGTCTTTTTTTTCATGAAACCCAATTAAAGCTCAAAAGTGTCATTTTCTTATTCTGCTTCTGTTGCTGCTAAGAAAACATATGCTTTTTTTGCTTTTACTGCCACATCTGTGAAACAAGGGGAGAATGAGTTTGTATGGATTTCTTGGCAAGTGGTGCACATCATTTTGATTATTGCTTTCTGAGCGAGGGTGGAGAAAAATCTTTATTCCTCCAGTAAAGATAATGGGGGTGTATTTATGCCATTGACTTCTGTTACTGAGAGATTTGTCCCAGTGACTTGTATTATTGAATATTTCCATGGGCTATTCATTTTCTCACCACAAGCTGAAAGGACTGTGTTGAACTAACTGATCATTTCAGTATGTGAAACAATATGCTCTACAACAGAAATGTAACTGGAGAGACAGTTTACACTGTTGAATATTAACAAAATAATATATCAGGCTTTGGAGTCATAAAAATTGAATTATGGGTAGGATATGAATGTACATCTTGTACAGAAGGTATGCATTGCCGTCACTTTCCCACCGGAACAACACGTCCCCTCAGCCGGACTGAGTGGCAAAAGAGCCTGCCGCATGAATGGATTTAATAGGGAAGTTGTGAAAACGCGAATAAAACGATGATCAGTTTAAACTAAAGGCTGCTGGACTCGAAATAGTGTTCCTTATAACTTACCAAATATCCAGTGTCCATAGATATTGATATGCAGCCAGGAATCGTGCTTCCTGACATTTGTGCCTGATTTTGACGCCGGGGAAATAAATAAAGCAAATTTGCCCGTGAATGCATTTTGTAAATACAAAATAGGTTGGTCTAAATCTTGGTGATCACTTATATCAATGTTATATATATATAACGTCCAGCCCAAAAACTTGTATAGTTTTTGTCAGTGTTTATTAAAAAACTTCCAGTTATGCAGAATTTAAGATAAATATTAAGGTAAATATTTTATTGACTATTTGTCAATACGATATATTATAAAACAATATATAGGGTATGATTTTACCGCAAAATTTAACATATTAACATGAAATGATAACTGCAAATCCGTGTTTCGCTGCCTGGAGTCCATTTGTTTCTGTGAATTGCAGCAATTCATTTGCTTCTCTTTTCTGTAGCTTTCAGCAGTCTGTAAAAATATAGCTCAGATTTCTTGTCAGATCTCTTTGTACAGTCAATCGCAAAGCTCTTTCTCGTTTTAGATGTGTTTTGTGTGTTCTGTCGCAGCGTTCACGCTGAAAACCAACGCCGTCATTCAGTATTTTTGCCACTCAGTGGGCGGAGCCGCAGTCGCTCCAGCTGATGGTGACGTCACATGCATACAGCTCTGGGACTTTTTCTTTAAAGGGGTCATATTATGCTGCTAAAAAGAACATTATTTTGTGTATTTGGTGTAATAAAATGTGTTTATGTGGTTTAAGGTTAAAAAAACATTATTTTCCACAAACTGTACATTATTGTTTCTCCTCTATGCCCCGCCTTTCTGAAACGCGTCGATTTTTACAAAGCTCATCGGTCTGAAAAGCGAGGTGTGCTCTGATTGGCCAGCTATCCAGAGCGTTGTGATTGGCCGAATACCTCAAGCGTGTGACGCCCCTATCATACTGTGATGATGCCTTGTCAGGAAATTTAAAAAACAAAAAGTCATTAACATATAAAATATTATGACATTATTTTCAGATCTCGTTACTAATTAATGTCACACTTTGTATTGTACTGACTGTCTTATGCTATGCTCTGTTTGTTATCTGTTCTATTTTCATTAAGAAAAACAGCTCTGGGACTTTTCATTGTTTCATTCAACTTGTCTGTGGTTTGCTGTCCAAACTCTGTCTGTGAAGAAGATTTTTTAGCTGCTCTTTCTGTATAGTTACGCCAGTAGGTGCCGACAAGTGACTGTGTTTAGGAGTGAGTCGTTCATTCAACCAATTCATTTAATCATTCAAGACAAAACGAATGACTTTATTTATGAATGAACCTTGAATGATTCACTCAACCGATTCTTTCAAACACTGATTCGTTCAGTGCCAGCCCCTGCTGGATGCCAGCAGTTGATTCACTTTGTTTGGAACTATTTTCATTGGCGGAGCCAATACATTTTTATTTTTTATTTAAAAATAAAAATTTTAATTGAATATACTAATTTAAAGATTTAAACTACATAACGCATTGTATTTTTGTCATCAGCTCATTCGTTTTTTGGTGAAAGGGTTCTTCTCTTTCTGAAAACAGGAAAACATTTCAATAGCAAACAATTTTATGCCAGCTTTATGAAGTTGACAGATACATATTATTGGCCTGCATTCAGTCTGGACTGCAAACAGTTTCCTGGTGATAAAGAAAGGTGGTTGACAGCCCATGTCTGGATTATGACAGCTCCTTGCCGTTTCCTGGATGTTTAAGGTCAGTGAGATGGGATACGCTTTATTAATTTTTGGCATCACCCAATTATACAGAGAAAGTATGTGTACTCTGTATTACACACAGTGTAATGTGTATTTATTTATCTTCTACTTATTAACTTCCATTCATGCTGGCATTTTCTTGTCCTCCTTTTACCCCTGGTTCTGACATGTAGAGGTGCATCCAGGCAAAAGTAATTGCCTGCACCCTCAGTAAGCTTCCTCCATGTAATTTTGATGGAACCATCCTTCTCTCCAAACCATTAAACAGTCACATATTGCACTTGACAACACATGCATTTCACCAGCAGGTGTTTATCCACGGGCAGCCATTTAAATGTCCAACAGTACTGACTCATCCCTTGAGTTTCCAATCTGGCAAACAGCTCATGCCTCTTACAAGGGTTCCTGTGCAGTAAGATGGCAAAGGGCTCGGCTCATTTGAGATCATGACAAAATTAGTCCAGGAAGACTTCCGTAAATAGAAACACCTGACAGAAAACTTTGATAAGAAATTACTCAGGAACAGCACAGTAGTGCGTGTTTTCGCAGTTTCGTCAGGCAATTTATTTGTTATACTCTGTTGTAGCCACCAAAACAGCAGAGGTGCTAAATGACAGCAGGTAAAGACAAATTTTCTCATTCATTTCAAAAGAAGTGATATTTCTTCCCATATTTACCCAAATAGTGAAACGAGAAAGAACAACTCCAAAATAACAGGCTTCTGGTCAGATGTCCTATTCTTCTTCAGATTGGCTGTTTTCATATAGTATGATAAAAGTTTATATCTAATAAGCATGTGTGCATGTATTGTTATCCTACTTTCAGGGAAGTAAAAAAAAAAAAGTGTTTACATCAAGTATGTGTGGCCTTATTACAAACTAGTCCGTATTTGTCCTTAGGTGTTTAAGAACAACAGCAAAAGTTCACAAACCTTTCTTACAAATTACAGTTTTTTTGCCTTTCTGTGCAAAACATCATAAAAAAATCTTGCAATTGGGGTATTATTATTTTCTGGGTAAAAATATTAGCATGTTGTTGTGCAGTTGCCAATGTCTCAATTATAAGATGTTATACATCACTATTGTAAAATATTTTGATATATCTTTAATTTAAGTCTATGCATTTTTCCCCATCATCCTCTGGGAAAAAAAGTAATAGTGAAACACTCCTTTTCAACCCAGTTTAGAGTTCATCTTGAAAAAATAAGAAATCTAACATTTTTGCACTTTAAAAGTAGTATGTTCGTTACCAATTAAGAAGTAATATTCACAATGTTATTTGAATAATTTTGACAATGGTTCTTGGAAATGTATGCATTTTATTTTGCATTGTGTTCAATGCAGCAAAACTGTACATATGGCTGGGCACAAAAAAAATAAAGGCGACAGTGACTTCTTGGCATTGTGGTAGCTCCCACATTCCACAGACTTTTGGGATAAGACAAAGCAGATCTTTCTACAAGAGAATAACTCAGAGGAACTAGGTGAAGGCCCCTGACCATCCAAATATTGATGAAAATGTCAATGCACAAACAAACCATGTCTTGACAGTTGTTGCACGTAGTGAGACAAATCTGTGGAAGCTTTCATCCAATACATCTGTCATTTTGGACCATTATTGAACATGTTCTGGCAAGCTATCTGTACGCTTCCCCTCAACAGGACCCTTTTGCGTTTAGCTACATGATACAAATTCAGCATGTGATCCCACTTTAACCGTACAGACAGTATTTTGAACTTGAAGCCATTATCTTGCATATAATTGACATCTATGCATCAGCGTTCCTTGACTCATGTTTTATTCAATACTTTTTGCCACAAATTTGTCAAGGAAATGTAAACTAAATTCCTGTTCAATTATTTTTTTCATGTTCCATCTCCCGAAGACACATAAACAATTCATAATTCAGCGACGTGAATAGAGAACACCCAACTGGATTGCAAATTACGATGAGCGATAGTGCTCTTCAATTGTGTTTCGCTATCCCTGAGAACATTATTCATAAAGAAACGAACCAACCTTCTGAATTATACAACAAAAGTTCAGCTACAAGACCATTAAATATGTATACTGCCTAGAGCAGGGAGTTTTCCACACATAGGAGACAGGAGTCGCCACAAAGATACTGGTAAGGGTTGTGGTATCACTAAGAGTGCCAACATCTGGCAAGGAGCGAGTAAAACAGATCCTCCGGCACTACATTGTTTAAACCAGTGAGACGAATTAAATGAGCATCACTCAGCATACTTTAAAGCAAACCATCTCGCTCCCGCATAAATTAAGACATTATCTATGGTTCCCATCATCACCTATTGTACCATTCCCATGCTTAGAAGAGGAAATGTCCATGTGTATTATAGATCTAGAACAGCAATGTAAATCAGAAACTACATAACCAGACAAGACTTTTAAAATAAGCAGAAACATTCATTTACAGTGGAATGTGAAGGGCCCAGAAATTTTCATGGATTAAACTTCCAAGAATTCATTCAGAAAAATTGTTTCAATCTAAAATGTTTTTTTTCCTTCTTTTTTTGGCATTTCCAGTTTTATGTCATTTTATTCTGTCACAACTGACAATAAAACATGAGGAAAAAACTACTTGCTTGAATACATGTCCTTGTATTTGCTCTTGTATTTTGGCCCTAATACTGTATTTCTTGAAAATAGTAAAATATTTGGATGACAGTTATTCAAACATTTAAGGCCACAAAGTTCAGCTACAACAACTTTCTCCATCTTTTTTTTTTTTTTACTCCCAAAAACATGATTTCATACAGCATTTTTTCCTTTTTTTACAAAAATATTTGCAGATACGATTGTACACATTATTACTCTTCACTGAAATGGGAGTGACGGCAATGTATCCTCGCGATAACTGGTTTTCCCCATTAAACACCAGCCACCCATCACACGTATGGGACCCTGGCGAGTGAGGGCCCAGTGTTGCATAGATTTCAGGTGTGGATTTCAGTAACTGAAGTCACAGTATTTGGAAACAATTTCACAAAATGTCTGAGGAAATTAAAACAAAACAAAACAAAAAGTGGTCTGATGGTTGTACATTGGTATTACAAACATAAGGGCACAGCTGTATAAAAAAATAGCCTTTTTAGCTGAGGTTTCAAGTCTGTGGCATCAGTGCTGGGATGTCCCTGCCTAAGTCACAGTGCAATGATAGGCCCCTCCCATTTATAGGAACCACGCCCACACTATTAGAGCTCCTCCTTCCGCTTGCCCACTTTCTCTTGGTCTCGGCCCCTGAGATTTCTCATGAAACCAGTAAAGCCAGCTTCCTGTAGGGGGTAGACAGTGTAAGTGAAAAATGAAAAACCATTCACCTCATAATATAAAAAAAAACATTCACTATGGTGGCCCCCAAACGTATTTGGACACTTGCATATAAATGCATTAAAAACATGTCAAATGAATGTCATTGTATTACATCAGTGGTTCTCTAACCAGGGATACGTGTACCCCGGGGGTATGTGACGTGACAGAGAGGGTACGCAAATAAAATGCTGAGTTTTGGCATTCATTTAATTCTACTCCAACTTAAAGTAACATTAAAACAGAGCATGTATTTCTGACAAGCAAAATGCCGCTTCTAGTATAATCGCACTGCTGTTCAATGTATCTTTCAAGTAGGTTTTTAGCACTTAATAGCACGAAGAACAAATATTGACACGGGCTGTACTGTATATAAAGATCGAGTTAAGAAACTCTCTTCAATATAGAAATATTCCCTGTTTATCATGTTTAAAATACGAGCAAGAATGTAATTTTCCCTGAATATCCAAACAATTGGAAATGTGACATTAATTTTATACAACAGCTCAAAATTTTTTTATATTAAATTAATATTTTACATTTTAAATGTAGCCTACATTTTAAACACAATACAGTCAATATTTTTGCAACAAAATAATAATATTTTGTGAAAATCTGCAATAGAGCTGGCATGTGTCCAACCAACATAGCCTACAGCAGTGTTCCATTAGTTTTTAAAAAACTTTTAAATTTTTAAGAATAGGAAATAAATAAAAAATGGCATTCAATTAATAAGGCTGGAAAAACATTGCCTCTATAAAGGTAAAAATGCACCTGTGACTCAATTTAAGGGGGCAAATATTGTCCCTTAATTGAAAAGGTATGACTGTGCCTGTGGTCTAAGTGGAAGGGAGGGGGTACGCAGAAGAATGTTAAATTCCCCAGGGGATACGCCACTGTAAAAGATTTGAGAACCACTGTAGATTAACCAAGACAAAATAAAGGTGGCATTTGCAAATAAATTAAGGGCTTTTCACACTGAAAGCGAAAATTCGGCACGAATGTTCGGCGCGATGATATGGGGCTATTCACACCAGGCATCATCATTCGTGGCACGAAAAAGCGAGGATTTTTTTTTGTCCTGTGTCGAATTTTCCCCCGTTGCTCCGCGATGAAATGGTCCATCCAATCAGATTTGAGCTTAGATCATGTGGCCCAGAGCAGCTGCTGTTGTACAAAAGAGTGAGAGTGGTGGCGCTGTTTCGAAAACCAATATATAAAAACACCGGAGAAGAGTATCCCGAGAGAGAAGAGAGTGGATGCAGAGTTCTTGTTATCTTTGGTATCTGAGAACAGATTTATTCTCACATGTTCTTAATATAATTTCTAAATTCTTCACTGAATTATGTGATCTGGAGTGTCCGTTTTCTTCCACGTGCACGAGTGTTATGAGTCACAGCGCGTTAACTCTCTAGATCTTCCATGTTAAAAAAATCGAGTGAAACATTTTTCTACACATGAAATATGAACGCAAATAGACATATGATTATGGCGAAATATTTTCTGTATGCGTTTTGTATGCAGCTCAGTATGCAGCCCATTGTTGGTCGGCACCCCCTAGCAGGTGTGAATTAGCAGAAGGCGATCAATCGTTTTATGTTCGGTGTGAAAGCACTGTTCGTCTGCGATTCGCCTCGCTTTTTCGCATCGCGCTCAGTGTGAAACGGCCTTTATGCTAGACCTTTACGGTCTCTGCTGTTATTTTTTATTTGTCCTAGCTGTACTGTAGTTCATCACATTAAATATGGGCATGTTCTAGCAAAGGTGCAGTCACATTAGATAAGCATGTGAAATTACTTCGGATTCAGGATATGATACAACAGGATTATGTAAAGGCTTTTTCACACTGAACTCGAAAATCGGTGCGAATGTTCGGCGCGATGACACTTTTGAATCAAAACAATAGATCCCTACTGGGGCTATTCACACCAGGTGCGATCATTCGTGGCGCAAAAAGGCGACGTTTTTTTTCCGTCCTGTGTGTCGATTTTTCCCCCCCTCCGCGATGAAATGGGCCGTCCAATCAGATTTGACCTTAGATCACGTGCCCGGAGCAGCTGGTTTCGAAAACTATTGTTTGTAAACAAACACCGAAGAAGAGTATCCAGAGAGAGAAGAATTAATTCTTGTTATCGTTGGTATTTGAGAACAGATTTATTCTCACATTCTTTATACAGAATAACATTCCTATTAATTCTCCACTGAATTATGTGATCTGGAGAGCATCGTCTGTTTTATTCCATGTGCGCGAGATATAAGTCAAAGCGCGTTCACTCGAGATCTGTCAATCATCTCTTGCCCTTCCATATATAAAAAAATTTGAGAAACATTTTTCTACATATGAAATATGAAAGCAAATAGACATATGATTATGGTGATATATTTTCTGTATGTTTTTATGCAGCTCACGGTATTTTTATAACAAAGGATGTTTATGACAAGCAGGTAGCCTTCAGTCTATTATAAAACATACAAAGAGTGCATGTCTGCCCATTATAGAATCAAAATCCATTTTAGATCACAATCGGAAGTTATTACAAGCACTGATGATGGTTTAAAGTGGGGTTTGAGCAAAAACATTAATAATCACATACATTTTGAAATGTAGCTTGATGGTAATTGTATTCTTGAAAGCATTATGGATAGTTTGTTTTTTTGATGAAAAACCAAAAGTTATTTATCTTAATTTAATGCTGTATATTGATCAGCAAACGATGTAAAAGCCATATGAGATACATAGGTTACATAAGGAAAAAATGCATTGCTGGTCGGCACCACCTAGCGTGCAGGCGTAAATTAGCAGAAGGCGATCAATCGTTTCGGCATCGGTGTGAAAGCAACGTTCGCCTGCGTTTCACCTCGCTTTTTCGCATCACCCTCAGTGTGAAGCGGCCTTAAGTCAGTGATTCTTAATCTTCTGGGCTCAAAGGCCCCCCACTGTCCAACACTATATTTTGAAGGCCCCCAAATAAAAGCTATTTTCGGTATAATTGATCAATTTTAGAATTTTAATTTCGAGTTGTTATTATTATTATTATTATATAGAATATTTTTTTTATTTTTATACATTATTAATTTTTTAGTTGAAATACTTTTAAGCCACCCTACGGCCCCCTTGGAAGTTTACTGATGCCCCCTAGTGGGCCCCGGACCCCTGGTTGAGAACCACTTCTCTAGTGCTTCCATGAAATTAAATAAAAATGGGTAACAAAAACAAAATAATTAAAAGGTTAAAATATACACATGTGCTTGAAACTAGATGAAGCATAAAGTGCAGTTTAAACGGAATCATCTCAATCATGATCCAATCCTTATAATTTCAAACCCATTAAGCATCTTGCTTGAAAAGTGTGCTTGTGCTTTCTTTTATCTAAAATTTCAACTTTGATGTTCTGTCACATACAATAACATTCATACATTTTTATGTGTTTCTTAATAGGGCCACTGTATTAAATACAAATCACTCACATTAAAGAGCACTTACCCCTCTTTCTCCGTTGTATTTCTCGCTGAACTTCCCATAGTTGTAATAGTTGAATGTTGGGTAGCCCTCAACTCCCTCCTGTTTACACAACTCATGGTTTTGTCCCTTTGTGCAGTCCACTGCAGCATATGCAATCTGAAAGGAATTAAAGCATAATTATTTTGACATGAAACAGTTCTGTCTTAGATTAAATACCCTTACTTCCCTTAAGCATGCTGTATCAAATAGTATTACAATGGTAATGTGATATATACAGAGCTGTGGTTGCAACTATCAGGACTTTTTGTAATCATAAAAGCACACTTCTTTTTTCAACAGTAAAAAAGGCATGAGTTTGAGAGTTGTGCAGGATGTAGTGTGTGGTGAGGAATTATGCTGTCTGATCATGGTTTCATTGTTTACACTCCTGAGCCCCTTGGAGACCCATTGTGCCGAGTTCCTGGGAGAATTTACTTTCCCTAAAGAAAGCTGTATATTTGAAACATATTTTCAATCAAACAACCTAACTGCACTGATACGTATTGCATAGTGTGTGGACTGAACTGAACATTGCTTTGAGTTTCTATTGGGCTAATTTACAGAGATGTAAAACACTACTCAATTATCCATAAGACTGCATGGCAGCACATTTGAATCTTCTTGATGACCATTGGCTTGTATTATAAACCTTCTGATATGGCAAAAACAATTAAGAAGGTATGACAGCAACATATAAAAACCCTGAAGCTGACAGCCAATAGCACCTAAAATCAAACTTATATGCCTTTTGGAGTAGATATTTTAATGTGTGAAAACATAACTGTGAAATCTAACAGCACAGCTGCTTTGGCACTGACTGAACCGTTTCGCTCGCTGCACCCCTACGTCCTGAATTTAGCCTGCCATTTTTCTCTAGGGTAATGAAAAATGAGTAATACATTCCTGTCAAGAAAGGCCATTCAAAGCAGCATAGGATAAAATAATATAGCAAACACCCCAACATTAAAACAAAAGCAAAGATTTATGCTCAGGATATCTGAGGACGGCAGTTAGCGAAACACAAACAAATGAACCATAAATGTCTCTTGACGAACGGCATATTTTAGACTTTTTTCTCGACTAAAAAAAAAAAGAGATGCTGTCAAGGCATATTTTAGCCCTGACAAATGGTATTCAGTGCATTTTATCACTCGAAAAGGCGAAAACAAAAAGCCTTCTTTGCATAACTAAATATTTATCTTCATGGCAACCACGTTTGCCGCTATACAAATGAATTCATCTAGTGAAATTGGCATGTAGTATTCTCACTCTTGTAGGATATCAGACCGAATCAGACAATCTAAGATTTGGTCAAAACATGGTTGAAACATGAGGAGCCAAATTCCACAGAGGCCCAAAACACAGGATGTCGTAAATCAGATCCTGGCGCAACAAGCCTGAACCAACTAGCAGCGTTGAGTAGCTCACAGCATTTAAACAAAAGAACACTTATTGACAATTCCAAGGAGATTGTCAATTTTGGGGCAAATAAACAAGATTAATGGTCAAAGAGATGCACATGTAAACCAGTGATAGTAATCATGATCACGAGCTCTTCGGATTTACTTTTCCCCCCACCTCTGGGACAAAGAACAGACTGAGATTCCTTACAGACATTTTAACCTCTCTGGTCTTCACAGAACGTATCCTTACGTCCACAGAATGCTACAGAAACTACCTTTCCATGCACCTAAATGACGCTAAAAGGACTTGTTGTGAGCAACTAATCATTTCTATGCATAACTCCATATCATGTATGTAACCCACATGTGACTTATCAGGTCTTAATCATTTATTGTGTATGTATTTTGAATAACTATTGAATAGCTTAAGGGTTCATATTCATGTTTAGTGTGTGTGTGTTTGAATCTTCTTGCTTGAAACGTTTCTTTCAATCAATTCTTTGTCAAATGTATCATATTCTTGTTATAGAAATCATGTCCAAAAGTATACTCTGCAAGAGTGTTAAAACTCGGACCATGTGCCTGATGAGGTAACATTTTGATTTATGCACCCCGATATTACAATAATATTATACCCCGAGCAAAGACGACATCTAATTGGTCAAAACACCATTTGGGAGATGTCCAAAAGGCCAGTTTAAATACTCAGGACACCATCAAATCTTTCTCTTGGCTCTCTTTTTCAACCCCTTTCTTTGCTCGCTCTTTGTTTCACTCTCTTCTTTTTAGTCATAGCCAAATTAAAAAAAAAAAAACTATTTTGCAAAAAAGATTTTACACTCACTTGAGGTGGTTTTTGCATTCCCATATAGCAGGCATCCACCTCCTAAAGCAATGACCATATTTATTGTTTCATCTGCTCGCTCTGAGGTGCAAGTCATTTATTATACATAAAAATTACTGTATTCAGTGGCTTCTCCTACTTTAGTGCCAGTGACGAGTTTGTTCTCTTTGACTCATTGGACTTAAACGGTGCTTTATTTGCAAATATTTTATGCAATATTCCAATAAGTTAAATTCACAACTTTGGATGGAAACATAGCTAGTATGTGTGTGCATGCAGAGACAGAGAGAGAAGAAAAAAAGTGTGCTTTCCATAGATAAAAAGGTAATTTATTGAGGAAAAACATAGAAAACCTGTCATTTTTATCCTATTGTTTGTCATAATTGTTTTCTTAGTCAGTCTTTGTGGGTTTTAGTTAATTTGCTGTTTTAGGCTGGAAAGGCTTTCGAAGTAGCTAAAATAATAATTAAACTGATATGTAACTGTAATGTAGTCGCCACTCGCCAGACCAGGAACCATTTCATAGCTGTACGTTTGCTGGAAAATAATTGCACGCCTTAGAATGTTTGTCCACCAATCTGAATCAAGCATTCAACAGCCCCATGATATAATGTGTAAATAATAAAAAGCTTCTGATGCTCACGCGGTCTCATATGCCTTATGAATTCAGTTCTACTAAGAGTTGCAATGACTGACAGACAGGAGCAGAGGTCTATGAATGTGGGGAAAATAACTCACTGTGCATTAAAGGATGCTGTGAAGTGGCTCGCTGTTTGGAAAAACCAGCAGATGGAGCTTCATGAACAGAGCTTTTAGTCTTCAGACAAACAGTATCTGTTTTTAATAATATCTTTTAGGGCGTTAGCACAAAATCTAAGACAAAAAAAAACAAAACTGGCTCCATTTGAATCTTGGCAAAGTGAATTTCCAAATGCCGTCCATCTGAATACCGATTATGCGCAAGTCTAAACTCAAGAGCAACAGGGACATTGAAGAGGACTGACGTTGTTGTGGATGAATTATAGACATTTGCAAATAACAATTCAACATCACTGTCTTATGGCCAGTGATAAATGTCTGCTGTTAAAGAAGCCAAAGGAAATGTTTTTACAGGCCTCTGAAGTTCCAAAAGCGAGACAAGCTACTTTCAAAGAAGTTTCGGGAGAAAGAGGAAAGATTTAGAGAATGATGAAATGTTAGTGTGTAGAAGCCTGAGATGGAGTGTTACTCAGAAAGACAAGTCTGAAGTGTGAAAAAAGTTAAAACATTGGCACTCGTCAAAATGAAAGCAATGTGTGAATTTAAAAGTTAAACCAAGCACACTACAAGACTTAAGCTTGTCGGCCTTCATGTGTTAAATCTTCACCTAGTCTGCAACAAAATGCCACAGATCACAGCAAACTCTAAGCGCGCAGTGAATGTGAGAGAGGAATAATAGACAATAATAATAGAAAGAATAATTATTGACAGTAATAGAGAGAATAACTGGCGTCATGAGACACGCAACAACCAATGACCTCTGAACTTGTGCCATCTGAGAGCTGCATAATGATTTGACCTGCCCTTGACGATCTGATGTTGTATGGAATTATTATTTTCAAAATTCTATTTTTGTTATAAAAAGCATAAATAAATAAGGGCTAGGAGCGACAATAATAGCTAAGCTGACACTTTACAATAAACATACATAAATACATAATTACATATACTACTAACTAATATACTAATGCTATACACTTTTTGAAGGATCATGTGATAGGGCTGTCAAAAAAAAAATAGAATTTCGAATATTCGTCGAATTTAAATTAAAAACCCACATTCGAATGCAAAAACGTTGCATTCGAATTTTAGTTGTGCGTTAAGGAGGCAGCCTTATCAGTGGTGCACGAGATGCGATGACGATGTAAGTGTCGTTACATTATAATGTTTTTGTAAGCCTATCCAGTTGAAGCCACTAGATGCGGCGCTGCTGCGTTGTTCATTAAAAATATTGCAGAAAAAGAGAACATCAATGCAGAGAAGATCTTGTTTACATCAAAATTGAAACCAAGCCGTTCACACAGAACACATATTTTGCGCATTTTCTAGAGGGACATCTATCACCGTTGCACTCGCGTCTCGCACAAAGGAGCCGCATGTTTAGAAAGCCATGTAAAATTAATGCAAGTTTAACTTTGAAAAAAACCCACATATTGAGACTTTATGGCAGGTTTTTTTCCCCATCCCACTGCATCTCATGTTTTTAAATGAAAAATATACTCTGTGTGATTGGCTTTTCCTTTGTATTAAACTATGCATACATACATGATGCTGTTTTGTTTATAGTTGTTTAAGCTTAAACTTAATTAATTATAATTGGTTTATAAGCATTATTTTAAACATTATGCACTTTTTTCACAGATAGTCGT
>NW_015505728.1:108886-110717 GCF_001515645.1 Sinocyclocheilus grahami | reverse complement strand
CTGCATCTCATGTTTTTAAATGAAAAATATACTCTGTGTGATTGGCTTTTCCTTTGTATTAAACTATGCATACATACATGATGCTGTTTTGTTTATAGTTGTTTAAGCTTAAACTTAATTAATTATAATTGGTTTATAAGCATTATTTTAAACATTATGCACTTTTTTCACAGATAGTCGTTATCTTATGCTTTGAATAAACGTGTATTAGTAATATTTTGCTCGATGCGCCCTCTTGTGGCCTCAGAAGAGAAGCCAAAAGCTATTCTTCACCATAACTGAAATTATGCATTTTAAATTCGAATATAATTCAAATTTTGATAATATTTAAGTACAAAATTCGAATTTAGTTTTTCATCCATTTTGTCAGCCCTATCATGTGACACTAAAGACTGAAGTAATGGTTGCTAAAAATTCAGCTTTGCCATCACAGAAATCAATCATATTTTAAAATATATAAAAATAAACAACAAGTTACTTTACATCGTAATAATATTTCAGAATATTACTATTTTTACTGTACTATTTATCAAATAAATGCTGCCTTGGTGAGCATAAGAGACTTTTTTCAAAAACTTTTCTATAAACCTTGTAACATCAGATGGAACAACTGACTAAAATATCCAAATACAATTCTGCCACAAGCCATGAGCATCCACACACCAACACAAGTCTTTGAAGGGGCAAAGAAGTCTTGTAGTGAGTGTTTGACTTGAACTGCCAAAACATGGCCAAGGCAGCATCGCATGTCTCACACTATAATATAGAAATCAACAGAGAAACACTAGACGGATAACAAGTGAGGTAGAAGATTGAAGGTCAACAGCATCAGACAGCACAGTGACTGTGATATTGAAGACCTTGCGAACGTTCTGGAGATGAAAAGAGATTAAATTCTAGGATGTGTGAAGGCTGTCTGAATGAGAGAGGGAGAACTTGATTGCGCTTGACAGAACCTGGAAGTCATTTGAAAGGGTTTGTTATTTAGAGTGGCTTGAAATCTCCTTAATGGTGTTGAGCCTCACCTTGCGGTCTTCTTTGAACAGCTCAGCTGCTGTGGTGAAATGAGGGACGGCGTTCTTGCAGTGCGGACACCCTGGGGAAAACAGTAAGATATAAGTATTCATCGAGCTGTCTCCAGTTCAGTGCACTGAAACGTTTGCTCCCTAGACATTCCCAGAATGCACTGGATGTGTACTGACTTGACACTGACATCTGACAGAAGGGAGTGGCTTGTGAAAACTATTATTTGCTTGATAACCTCTGATAAGAACATCTTGTTTCAACTATCATGCTCGCTCCAGAGAGTTACCACTATTATCAGGGTAGCTAGGTGATATTTAAACCTTCAGTTCTGTACAAATGCAGACCTGCCCTATCATTAAGAAGAAAGTTGCTTCACAGCGATGAAAGCTGCCCACTATAACGTTCATCGAATGGTGCCGTTCACCAGAACAAAGCAACACTGATGTAATCATTCATTAAAGCTCTGCATAGCTCTGTTTTAAATGGGCAGCACTATTCACACCATAATTTGTGCCACTAATGAACTGTTTTGATTAACAGTCTTTTAATACCCAATACAAAAGCTTGGTTTGTCATTTCTGTTTGTATTACACCTAAAAAGAAGCTGTAATTAAAGGATCCAGTGAAAGGTCAGCAGGTGTGGAGTACGACACAATACAGTTTAATGCCAAATAATTACAGCATGCTGCAATTAAGTTACATGCCTAAGTTATGATAACAAAAAAGGGAATATCAATATGAAATTATGTTCTCAAATGTGTGCACAACCAACAGTGGTGCTGCACAGACAGAAAAAAAAAAGTCC
>NW_015505728.1:103505-108842 GCF_001515645.1 Sinocyclocheilus grahami | reverse complement strand
TCATGGAGGAGTGGAAGAGGACTCCAGTTGCAACCTGTGAAGCTCTGGTGAACTCCATGCCCAAGAGTGTTAAGGCAGTGCTGGAAAATAATGGTGGCCACACAAAATATTGACGCTTTGGGCCCAATTCACTTAGGGGTGTACTCACTTTTGTGGCCAGCGGTTTAGACATTAATGGCTGTGTGTTAAGTTATTTTGAGGGGACAGCACATTTACACTGTTATACAAGCTGTACAATCACTACTTTACATTGCAGCAAAGTGTCATTTCTTCAGTGTTGTCACATGAAAAGATATAATAAAATATTTACAAAAATGTGAGGGGTGTACTCACTTCTGTGAGATACTGTATATATATATATATATATATATATGTGTGTGTGTGTGTGTGTGTGTACGTGTGTGTGTAAATCACTCAAGGCAGTGCAAAAATCTTGGTTGTTTGTCTTTTTCTTGCCATTGTCACTTTTGTCTTGCTTATTGATGTGTTTGTGTAAGACACTATTCTTTTTAAACATATTCTTTATGGAAGAATATGTAAAAAGGACTATACAACTCAGATTAATTATACTGAATTGCATTAAACTGTGTTTGTCTTCACAAATAATAACAGAGGAAGAAGAGATACACACGTAATTAATCTCCCTTTGCTTCCTCGAGCCTAAACATTTGAAATGGCTTTTACCATATCAGAAATATACATCATATTTAACTGTTATGACCTATTGTAAATATTTTAAATATGGTAATAGCTATATGCAGGAAGCTATGTTGCCATTTGCCAGATGTTACACCACCTGCACATTTCAGTGCTCCATATAATTGCAATCACACAGGATGCTTTAGGAGAATGCAACAGAATTCTGATTCGGTTTCCTATAATGCTAAAAGGTTTATGAAAAGCCTGGATACGTTCTTTGAGACCAAAACTACAGCTGCACTATTTTTGAAAGAACAGAAGGCTTACATGGAGCATAGAACATGACCAAGGCGTGTTTCTTCTTTTTCAGAAATTCCCTGAAATCTTCGGCCCCCAGGTGGCTCACGCTGGACGGCATCTCATCCCACGACTTCTCTGGAGGAGGTGGGGCCTGGGGACTGAGAAAAAGAGCCTGTGATTAAATAGGTAAGCTGTTAGGAAACATCTCAGAAACTAACACTCACAGCCAAGTTAGGTCACTGTGAAATAGCTGTGAAAATTGTCATAATCACTTTAATATACTGAATAAAATGCCGATGTAATTAGACTTACACCCATGAGTTCAGAAAAACTGAACGGCTGCCAAAGTATTTAGACATTTAAGCCAGAATTGCATTTAATTACATAAAATTATTTCTATAATAACAAAAGTATTCATTTCTTGGTGTTCAGCCTCGGTGAACATAAAGAGTTTTTATTTTTTAATAAATCATACTGACCCCAATCCTTTGAATGATAGTGTATATACAGTATATGGTTTGACATTTTGTTACTGCAATGCTAATGCTTTTTGAGTCCACTTTATATGCATATCACGCAATAAACAATTTCAAACATGACTGCACCTCAAGACTAAACAAAACCCAAACTTGGGCTCTCCTGACTTCCCATGTCCCATGGTATTATCATATTGCATGACTACAAATCTACAGTATTTGCCATGAGTCTGACAACACACTTGGCCCTGCTGTTCTGGGACTTGTGAGATGGCACTTAAACTCATAGCTGATGCCCGCACAGAAGGACTGCTCTAGGATCAAAGCAAGGGCAAGCTCTTCCACTGAGAGGTCAGTTTAGCAGTGATTGATTGTAGTCAAGCTCCGTTGAACACATCCCAAAGAGTCAAGGGAGACAGCAGTGTAAAAGAAAATTCTCAAGCTCCCAGCCCACACGCAGGTCGCTCTTTAGAATCAGTCAGTGTGTGTTTTCGAGAGCATGTTCCTATTGACTGAACCCCTGTCATTTATGTGGCCCTCTTAGTGTGAAGTTCAGTAATGCATGAAAAACATCTCCAGGTCAAATGTATGTGGCCCTTTCAAACAATTCTGCAGTCTCACTATTTTTTCCAGAAGTCTAACACTTGTTCTAACTACGTGACATTCAGTTACCACTTTAACATAAAAACAAAACCACAAAGTGGGCCCTTGGACACATTTTTAGCATTTATAATAGATCTTCCTGACTATTTATAGAGTTAAGAGAATGCAAAGGGGAAGAGCAGCACAACAAAAAGCAATTTCTGCCTCACCTGTACCTGACCTTATCTGAGCACTACATCCACCTATAAATATTACAAAGTGTGAAGAAATAAATGAAAGCAAAAACAAGCATTTACCCATGTAGACCTCCATCCACCTACATAAACAACTACATCCAGTCAAAAACAGCCATTATGTTTTATCTGTTTTGTACATTAATG
Organism: Sinocyclocheilus grahami; assembly: GCF_001515645.1. Lineage (NCBI taxonomy): Eukaryota > Metazoa > Chordata > Actinopteri > Cypriniformes > Cyprinidae > Sinocyclocheilus > Sinocyclocheilus grahami. The sequence goes on along the minus strand of NW_015505728.1, from coordinate 106,444 downwards.
CCTCTGCAGAGAAGGCCTTTTTTTTCTTTTTTTTTTACTTTTATAGGAACAGTAGAGAAAGAGGGCAGAATACAATAATAATAAATTAATAATATAATAAAAAATAAAAGTATTATAATAAAATATTAACAATAAATTATTATTATAATTATTACTATTACTATTATAAATTGAACAAACTATTCATATGCCAAATATTTAACTGGCCTAACAATAATTTAAATGCAATAATAATAATAATTAAAATGCAATAATAATATAATACTAAAACAATAAACATAAATAAAAACTACTAATGACAGAATATTTCGTTGCAACAACTTACTGAATTAATATAGATATAATTAAATTTCCCATGCTGATGGTCAGTAAATCACTGAACAGCAGAGTTAAACTCACTTCTGCAGCCACTCGATGATCTTGTCTTTGCTCCGTAGTTGAGGAAGTGTGTACTTCTCCTCCCCCTTTTCAAAGTACTTCACTGTTGGGAAGCCTGAGATTTTGAACCGCTCTCCGATGGACTTGTGAATGGTGGCATCCACTGCTGCCAATACACCTGGGCTCTGAAACAATACGAATATACAAAGATAGAAAAGCATGGTTTACTTTCAGCTTAAAAACACACAATACTGTATGTTATCTGACAGTTGACAGGTCAGATTCACTTAGAATGTGCAAACAGATCCTAAATGTTGAACATTGTTAGTCCATTGCAAACTGCTCTTTTTCAAAAGGATCAATGTGATTGAGGTGCAAAGCTAATTAGAGACGCTCATTTTGAACCCAAATCACTCCCTAAAAACTTTCCAGCAATTATGGAACTCATTAGGTTCCAAATGTCTATTCACAACTTAATTAAAATCATGAGGCAATTTGAGAACAGTGCAAGTTGTGCATTTTAATATTGATTGTGTTCTGTGGTTGAAGGGACCTCCTGTAGTTGGAGTAGATGATATGCATATTTATTCAACGATTTCTGAAGCTCAGGAAAGGAGATTGAGGATATAGGAATCAGTTCCCTTAAATTCATGTTCAAACCATAGATTTTAAAACCACTTTCTTTCACTCTCTTTATCTAACTGGTTTAAATTAGGAATGTTAACGTTAACCTGTTAATGTGATTTAAAAACAAAACAAAAACGATTTGCATTGGGCATCCAGCACATTTAGATTGTTTGAGAAATATCATATCTTTATGTCGAGTGAGACACAAAGACAAAGAGCACTATTGCAAAGAAACAATAAACACTTTTTCAGTGTCATCCACACAAATTGCAGAAAATTATATTTACACAAAGGCCTATTATTTAGACAGATTTAAGACATCCCCGGTTTAAACGCAATCAATTTGTTGTTGAAGTTCTGGAGACAACAGACAAGCTTTTTTGATGAAATGACAGCACAATTTGGCACAGCTTTGTTTCCGCCATTATAAAGCTGCGAAATAGACTGTCATTATGAATGTTTCCTCAGCTTAAACTCAATTAACTCCCTCCATTTGCACACATCTGTCAGTGGGATACCTTATATTTATGATGAGAGTCTTGGTCATTATCACAAACAAAGGATTTGTTTTCGCGTTTAGGCCCAAACCCTGCAGGGGCCAAATAATCTATGGACAGCTATCGGAGCTGTGAGCCAATTAGAAGTGTATGCAAACCAAATCACTTGACAACAAAAACACAAACACATCTCATTAAAGTAATGGCACTGCATTTCAACAACACACTTGAGAGATAAGCATGGCCGCTTGAATTTCTCCACCATCCACTTACAAAATGTCATATTCGTAACCCCCGTCTTACATTCATATATTCACATTTAAACATCCATTTTTCAAAGTCTCAGAAAAATGCAAATTGAAAATGCTTTAAAAAAAATCTTGACACATGGATTCTCTTTTTAAACCGTGTGTAGGGCCATAAATGCAAGGAATGAGAAAAATAAATGACTTCAGCTCTCTCTGGGGAGAAGATGTGAGGACTAGAGCATGCATTAGATAATGCATAACGTGTCATTATTGAACTCTGGGAAGAGCATCACTCTGAGTAGCTCCAAGCTGAAGGCTAGAGGGACGGCACAGAGGAAAAGGAAAATGAGATAAATACTCCAACTATAAGGCTCTGGTGACTGCAATTGGCCTGCAACTATGGAATAGAGAACAGAGCCAGCACTGCGGACACACCCGGAAAATGAGAAGCACACCACTCAACATGGCCAGAGATGTTTGTGAACCGTATATGTGTCATGTTATAAGTTTAAAGCCTAAAAAATTACCATGTCATGCAAGGATGGAAATGTTGAATCGAAGGTTGAAAGAGTAAAACATTTTTGGATTTGCCGCCGGGTGTTATCAAATTGTCTAGGATGATGGAAAATTACAGTTGGCTTATTTTAATCAAGTCAATTGGACACAGACTTTTTACGAGGAATGCCTCAAAGCGACAATTACACACCTAGAACCATTTCATTAAGTACATAGGTGTTCTGTTGCCTCCATGATGTCTTTCACAAAGTCTGTTTGAATTTTATGACAAGCAAACAGTGGTGTATAAAGTACCTGAAAGCCATACTCAAGTAAAAGTACAGATATCTTACCAGAAAATGACTTTGGTAGAAGTTGAAGTCACCATTTAGAATATTACTTGAGTAAAAGTCTTAAAGTATGTGATATTTATTGTACTTAAGTACGAAAAGTATTTTTTAAATCTTAAACATACTTGAGTATTGAAAGTAAAAGTACAAGTAAATGCAAAATTTAAAAGAAGCAAATAAATATATATATTAAAAAAATTTCATACACTGCTTGAGTAGCAAGATTGTGTTCAGTTTGAACTCTTTCTTCCATTTTGTATTTTTGGGTAAGAATAAGAAGCACTTCATCCGGTACTTAGTGTCTTTCATTCCAATTTAAGAAAACATTTCTGGAATCTGCATCT